>NC_043711.1:48897958-49017551 GCF_006229205.1 Suricata suricatta
CGGAGACCGTTGATCCTGCCATTTTACAAATGGCCACACGGGGGCAGTGGAGGACCGAGCCGGATGCGCACTCAAGCTTTGGGTCAGAAATGCAGAAGAATCATCACCCCATTCATTCTTCATTCATTTACTTCATCTCACCCTGGCATCTAATCCGCCTTTGGTGAGCGCCACCTTACTACAGGGCCTTGAGCTGGGCCTCCAGGGGGTAAAGAGTCAAATTCACCCCAGCCCTTCCCTCCTGCAGGCACTTGTGTATAGAGTCTGTGTATCTGGAGGCCAGGACAGGGCTGTCACCAGGAGCTTCTGTCTTGGGGGGGGGGGGGGGGGGGGGGTTCTGTGCTAACAGAGGTGTCTCTGTGCTTGCTATCCCTGGAATGGAGACCTTGGCTGGGGATGTCAGAAATAAAGAAAATATGGGAGCTGGGGATGGGGAGCGGCAGGGCTGTCACTTGTGTTGTGCGAATTCACATCATCTACATGCATTCAGGTTTGCACTCTTACCTGATATATGATCTTGGGAAAGTTACTTCACCTTTATGAGCCTCATGGGGCTAATAACAGTCCATACCTTATGGCTTTTCTGTTGGAAAAGAGTGAGATAGTCTATATAAATTGCTTAGAATGGGGTCTGGCACATAGTAAGTGCTCAATGTGAACATCAGAGATCTCCATGTTCCCCTGTGGAGCCTTGGGGGATGGAAGCAGGGGTTCAATTTGTCTGATTTCCATGAAGACTCCAAAGTCTGCTGGGAAAAAAGAAGAATGTGGCCTTGAGATTGGGACACTGGAATTAAGACTCTCCAAAAAGCAAGATCATGATTGTAGGATGCTACTTCTACTGAGGCTTTTCTCTGTGCTCAGCACTATCTCAAGCATTTTACATGTACTAACTTTCCTCTCTCAACAAGCTACAAGGCAAGTACTATTACTACCTCTACTTTAGGGGTGAGGAAACTGAGGCACAGTAAAGAACTTTTGTGGTTTCTCAGCTGGTAAGGAAGGGAGGCAGGGATTTAAACCCGGGCA
The DNA here is from genome assembly GCF_006229205.1 of Suricata suricatta. Lineage (NCBI taxonomy): Eukaryota > Metazoa > Chordata > Mammalia > Carnivora > Herpestidae > Suricata > Suricata suricatta. Next base: position 48,898,988 of record NC_043711.1, read on the forward strand.
GTCTGGCCTTGGACTCATATCCGTGAGTCTTATTTATATCCACTGTGCCCTTCTTCGGCAATGGGTGCCGCAGAAAGATGAAGCATTTTGCTAAAGAGAGAAAGTGTTGTCCTGTCATTGGCAGGAATCTGTGGACCTTGGCAAGAAGGGCCAAGATCATGCTCTGAATGCATTTCTCAAGAGCACCTCCTGGACCATGAGAGTCTTGATTGGCTCCTGGGGTTGCTTTCCCAGCATCATTTTTCTGATAATAAAAGCCATCTCTTCCTTTTGGAGAGTTACTCTCAGCCACGTGGTCAGGCAAGGCTGATGAGACCAACCACTAGCTCAAACATGGGCAAGTGACTGGACCTGGTCAATGACAGTAAGCTCCACCCTCCATTCACTGATTGGTTCATGCTAATCTTGTAAAGCGAGCCAGACCAATCAGAGAAAATTCTGGGACTTTCACTCCTCTACTGGGAACTAGGACATGCTCTTTTTCTACTGGTGTAGCTGAATGCCAAGATGCAAATGTGGGCTTGCTTTGGCCCATCCTGGTCATCACTTGGAAAGAGTCAGCCTGAGAATGTAGACAAAGTGAAGGAAAACAGAGCTAAGAGCTAGAGAGACAGAAGCTTGCTGACATTTTTGGAACACCTGGATCTAGTCCTTCCTGAATTGTAATGTTCTTTTCATTCAGATGGGGCAAAAATCATTCCTTTTCATCTAAGCTAGCTGAGTTGGGTTTTTGAGTCCTAATTTAAGCAATTCTCAACAGCATGACATGAAGCAGAAACAGCGAAGCTATTTATCAGAGCATCAAAGACCTAGGGGCACTGATGTAGGTCCAGATAAAAGAATAGGCATATGAATAAAAAGAAAATGAATGAGAATGGGCATAGGAAGAAGGAAAATCTTGTTCCATATATGACAAGACTCTGTAAGTTGTCTATAAATAAGGTCTGCAGGTCTGTTCCATGCATGGGCCATTGATCTCCGTACTGAATTAAAAAAAAACAACCCTTGGGAGGTTGAATGGGTGAAATGAGGATGGAGAAAGGGCTAAGCTGGAAGTCCAGAAACAAAATTAGGTGGAGGTGCTTAATAAATAATAATTATTATTTATTTAATAATTATTTATTGGTTCACGCTAAGCTTGTGACTCAAGGCAGATTATAATAATAATTATTTTTTTAAATTTCCACTCCTCTTCCTCCTCCTTCTCCATCAGACCTTAGGTGAAGAGAAGCAGGTTTATTAGGACATGGGCCAATGCAGTACTTGAATTCCTAATCATCGCTCGACCCTCCATTGTTGAAAAGTAGCTGCGATCTAGAAGCCATATATAATTTAAAAAAATTTTTTTAATGTTTTATTTATTTTTGATACAGATAGAGACAGAGCATGAGAGGGGGAGGGGCAGAGAGAGAAGGAGACACAGAACCGGAAGCAGGCTCCAGGCTCCGAGCTGTCAGCACAGAGCCTGACGTGGGGCTCGAACCCACAAACGTGAAATCTGACCTGACCCGAAGTCGGAGGCTTAACTGAGCCACCTAGGCGCCCCCATATATAATTTTTTATCAGCAACATATAGGATCAAGTAATGCCCCCATGAAAAACTTCCAAAGACTTCTTACAGGTCTTAGAACAACATTCTCACCAGGACTCTGCATATGCCTTCCTTCCCACCGGTCTATTTTCTCATCTCTCACCCCCACTGTCTCCGCCACACAGGCCTTCTCCAGCCTCATGTGCCAAGATCTTACTCACCTCAGGGTGTTTGTCCTTGATGTTTACCCACCTGATGCCCTCTCCAACCCCACCCTCAGCCCCACACATGGTGAGCTCCTTCTTAGGCTTCTGTTCCCAGGCTAAGCTGCTTCTTCTCAATGGCCGTCCCAGCCTCCCAGTCTAAAGCAGCACCAAATATCCCCCTCCCTATAGCCTTGGTATTTTCTGTTTCATGGTTGTCACTGTTTGATCTCCAGCATTTGACCATAAACTCCAGAGGGATCTTGGTCTACTTCACTTACAGCTCTGTCCCCAGTACCCAGCTCGATGCTTGGCACGTAGTAGGTGCTCAAGAATGCTCTGTTAAATGAGTGAATGATAGCCAAAGATGTGATTTTTGTTCCATTACCAAAGCCTCCTCATTATGAAATGGCATCTGCCCCCAGTTGCGAATAAATAGTCATTGTGTGCAGAAACATTCACCGAGCACTTACTATGTGCTAGGCTCCACGCCGCCATCTGGAGAGGGTGGGAACAAATAGAACCCCAGATTTTCTAACATTTCAAACATTTTAGTTTGGGGAGAGAGATAATACCTAAGTAAACAAATAAATAAAATAAATTCCAATGAAGGGAGGTGCCGTGGGGAAAATAAAACAAATGGTGAGTGGGGTGGGGGGCAGCTTCACAGGGTCATCAGAGGAGGCCTCTCGGAAGCAATGACATTTGAACAGAAAGTGTAAGGAAGGGGAGGAGGCAGCAGGGAGAAGAGGCTGGGAAGGAGCACTGCAGGCAGGAGGCTAAGTGAGGATTAAGGCCCTGAGGTATGTGGCCTTCAGTGGGTCCAAGGAGAGGGAGGCCCTGGTGGAGAATGACCTGAGGCAGGGACGGGGAGGAGATGAGGTGGGCCAGATGGGCAGGGGCCGGTCCCGTGGGGCCTTGTAGGGTTCAGAGCGGTGAGTCCAGGCTGCCTGGACTGGATGAGGAAGCTGCAGGTGAGCAGGATGCGATTTGTCCGGTGCTGATTCTGTAAGAGAGACATCCCACTTGCATTATTTGCTTCTCAAATCCCAGGCTGGACTTCCTGGGGTGGCTCAAAAGGCCTGGATAGTTCTTTTCCTCTCGGCTTCTTCTTAGCATCCCTTATTTAGGCACAATCCCTACTTCTCATGCCAGCACTTCAGCTCCTGCTGGTGGTCTCTTTTTGATGCCCCCCCGCCTGCACTCCATTATTCTCCACATCCCTCCACTGTGAAGGGGCCTCACAGGCCACTCCAGGGACAGGGCCCCTGTAGCCACATGCACTGAGGCGGCAGCGGGGTCATTTCTAGGCCTGTTTGGCTAGAGTGGGAGATAGGTGTCTGTCAGGGGGCTCTTAGGAAGGCTTCCTCCACTACCCACACACACCCTTTTTCTGGAGAATTGTCCAATATAAAATGTTCACTCATGCCAGAGGCAGGAGCTGCCTGGCCCTGGCCACCCCCTGCGGCAGGTTGGTCTGGTAGAACCTTGACTCCTTCCTTTCTTCTAGGGAGGTTGTCTGAGATGCAGCCAGCAACAGCACACACACCACCCATCTCTGCCACATCTGCCCCGATGCCTGGCACAAGAGCCCCCCTGCCCTGCCCTGCCAGGTGAGGTATCTCAGGCCAAACCACCCAGACCAGCAAAGCTCACTATTACACGCTGTTCTCTGTTCCAAGTCATGTGTTGGGTCCTGTCTGGTCCTCCAAACTGGGAGGGAGCAGCAAAGACCCGGGTGCGGGGTGAGACCATCTAGGTGAGGACCCCAGCTCCCACCTCCTAGCGGCACATCTGGCAGTAAGTTACTTACCCTCTCTATGCTATTTCCTCAAGAGTAAACCAGGAATAGTGATAAAATCTGCTTCACAGGGTGGTTGAGAGGATGAAGGATTAATTTATATGTGGGAGGGCTTAGAAGAATGTCTGGAACATAGTAAGTGTTCAAAATATGTCAGCTACTACCATTCTCCCTTCTTTTTCCTATTGACTGCAAGAACAGGAACTTACTCAAGTCACATGAAGCAAGGATGTTGAGTGTAAGGTCTTCCAGTGACGAAGAGGCATGGGGCAGCTACCAGATGGGTTACTCTCTCTCTGGGGTCAGGACAGTTTGGCTCTCAAAGCCCATGGTTGCCTCCATTTGTCTTGTCAGACCCATTGGCTTTTCATTGGGCTCAAGGAGTCTCCTCCCTCGTGATGTTGACCTCCACATGGTCCATAAAAGCTACCTCCTTGCCTTCAGTCTCCTCATCATTGTGGCCATCATCTTCCCCTCCTCCTGGTAATGGGCTGTTTTCTTACTTACAGGTCAAACTTCCTTAAAAAGGTAGTTTATTGGCCCCACTTGCCAAGGGCCAAAGTTACCAACCAACCCACCATCAATTGCCTTTGGCTCAACTGCCATTCTTGGCTCAATCAGTTGGGCCAGGGGATGGGGTGACATGTCATCATACATGGCCACTGAAGGCACAGGGGCAACAGGATGTTCCCTATAGAGAGCAGGGTGGGTGTGGCAGGGGATGGTTGCCATTTTCCCTGTGTGTTTCCGCAGCCTTCTACCAAGACATCAAGTGAGCCCCTCAGATCTGGAAGAAATAGTCAAGATCAATGTCCCTAACCCCTTTATTTTATAGATGAGAAAACTGAGGCCCAGCCTAGGGAATGGACTTGTTCCAAATCTGGTAGCCAGCATATGGCAGAGTCCTAGTTCAAGATTTTTCTTTAAAGCTCATTTGGTTCAACCATTCCTCAGATGTTCTACCACCTGCTCTTCTGAGACAGTGACAGATGTACCCGAACTCTTCAATGAGTAGGCGAAATCAGGGGCTAATACAGTAACATTTGCTGGGTGCTTGGATGGCCTGGGCATGTTATATAGCTCTTCGTTTCTAAACTTCAAACTGCCCTGAGAAGTAGTCTCTCATTAGCCCCATATTGCTTAAGAAACAGAGGCTCTGGGAGGTTAGTCACTTGCCAAGGTCAAAAAACTGATACAAGTCAGGGTTGGGAGCCACACTCAAATCTGTCTGAACCCAGGGCCTTTGCACGTGCATCCATACCCAAGAATTCACTATGACCACCCAGTCAGTGTAGAATGTGGGAGTTGGGTGTGCTAGGGGTGGGTGTTGTGGGGAGTAGCTAGACCCCGGGGAACATGGGCCTTGGGCCAGGAAGGCTAGAGGTGTCTTCTCTTCCTTAATGTGGTCCTGAGTCTTTGGGCAAGTCCTGGTTCCTCTGTTCCTCAGCTTCTCCATTTGGTAAATAAACATCTCACTTACTATAAATCCATATGTCCTTTAAGGATTTGGACTTTAAAAATGAGAAAATAAATATGGCATGAATGCAAAAAATTTATAATAATCACTCCCTTCAATATCAGAGTTTAAAAGAAATTGATAAATAATAGAGTTATCAAGGGTTTCTAGGAGAAGCTGGCATAGTCTTTAATCTTAAGGTAGTCAGAGCAATGAGCCTCCCTACATTCAGGATTTTAGGGGCCACATAATACTGCCTGGCCCAAAAGGGCTGAACCCAAAGGGGTTTCCTGTATTTTGTCTTGCAGGCAGGGTGGGAGAGGAGACAGGGGTGGGCTCTGGCACTAGAGAAGTTATGGAATCCTAGACTTGAATCTCCTGCACATCAATTTCCTCATTTATAAAATAGGGTATTGGGTGTCTCAGTCAGTTAAGTGTCCAACTCTTGATTTTAGCTTGGGTCATGATCTTGCAGTTTGTGGGTTCAAGCCCCACATCAGGCTCTGAGCTGATGGTGTGGAGCCTGCTTGGGATTTTCTCTCTCAAGGTAAAATAATAAAATAAAACAAAATAAAATAAAAATAGGGTTACTAACATAATTTACACCTGTGGGTTGTCTTAAGAGTTCAATATAAAGTATGTGAAGTACTTTGTACTGTGTTTTTAGGAAGAAAGAGTACGCACTCCATGAAAATTAGCTTTAATTTTTTTAATGTTTATTTATTTTTGAAAGATACAGAGACAGAGCACGAGCAGGGGAAGGGCAGAGAGAAAGGAGACACAGAATCTGAAGCAGGTTTTGGGCTCTGAGCTGTCAGCACCGAGCCTGATATGGGGTTTGAACTCACAAGCCATGAGACCATGATCTGAGCGGAAGTTGGATGCTTAACCAACTGAGCCACGCAGGTGCCCCAATTATTGTTAATCTGTTGTCCATGCATAAGGGCAAAGTTTTAGTGTATTTGCATGGGTATTTTTCTAGGTTATCAGTTAGCTATTATTGCATAACTGGTCACTCTAAAACTTAGTCAATAGAAACCACCTCCATTTATCATTAATCATGGGTCTACTGGGTAAGGACAGCTCCTAGGATCTCTTTTGGGCAGCTATTTTTTCCTGATACAGGGTTTGGGTGGGTTTGACACCACCCTTGAAACCCAGGATTGCTTAGGCCCACTGGTCGATCCTATCCTCTGACCGGCCTCAGGAGCAAACCTGCAGCTCAGTCTGGCCCGAAGGCAGCACAGCTGAGACTGGTATTGATGCTGAGGAGGTGCAGATAAAGGGGGCTGCGGCAGCCGCCAGGCCATCGGAGATTCCAGACAGCCTGCGTGGCTGTGAAGTTAACACGCAGAGCTGAGTAGAGCTGGCCTGCAGGAAGCAGAGGACCACAGCCTGGAGGCAACACTCACATTCTCATATCCTCCCATATTTGAAGCCAGCCGTAGAGTATCCTGTTATGTGAGCTGATAAATTCTCTTAAGGCTGTTTGTGTTGGATAGATGGTCATGCACAAATGAAGAGTCCTAAACAGATCTGTCCAGAAGTGGCTAGTCCAGCAACGGACTGCTTTGTGGCTAGCACAGCAGATGAACAGTTAAAACGTGCCCTTTCTTTGTGCCTCTGTGGCACAGAGACACTGTCCTCTTAATCATTGTCATAAGGAATCGAAGTTGACTTCAGAATTCTGGAGTGATCATGTTGTGCAATTCTGAGCATCTCGAGGGTAGGGACTGGGTCTCATCCACCTGTTCCGCAGAAGCTAACTCGGGGCAAGGTGCACACAAAGGTGCTTCCTACATCTTGTTGAATGAATGAGAGGCTTCTAACTTGAGGCTCTCAAGTGAGCATGGTTGCTATGGGCAAGTGAACAGACTGTGGGGCGCATACAAAATTGAGACTGTTGGAAGGTTTCACGGTACTGCAGCCTGAAGCTGGCGAGGGGCCAGCACTGAGGGCTGAAAGCTTAGGGTGGGAATAATGGATTCCCCAAGGCTGATGGAAGACCTTATTCTCTTCTGCAAAGAGGCCCGTGCATGAAGAGCCACCGGAGGGTTCATCAGAAAGGAAAGGCCCAGAGTCTTCCTTGACGGTGGCAGGCAGCAAGTTACCTTAACCCTGAGATCCTACTGCCAATGCTGGCGTAATGGGCGTGCTTAATGACAGGCAGTACAATGAACTTATAAAGAGTGTGGCTCTGGAGACATACTGGCCTCCTTCCCTCTTAACCTTGGGTGAGCCACCTAACCTCTTAGAGCCTCAATTTCTGCATCTGCAGAATGGGATTTAGGAAAGGTACTTACCTTCAATAAGTGTTTTGAAAATTTGATGAGAAAATGCACTTATAGGGCTTTTATCTAGCAACTGGGACAGAAATAAGTGATCAATAAACTTCACACACATACACACACAAACACACACACATGTAAAAATAAATCCAAGGGGCAGTATCACGTGTGTAGACACCAATGTTAAAACAGTGCATATGCCTTTACATGGGCACTCAGTATTCCAGGGCTTCTGTAGATGACCAGCTCCTTCTCTCATTTCCCTCTGCTTTGACATTTCCAGTTTCCGCCTTCCCAGAGGGCATCCCACCATTACCTTTTTCAATTAGCTCTACAGGGGAAGCAGTCCTCCTTGGAAGGTTGGCCTTTGCCTTGTTGGATCTGAGCTGAAGGATATCTCAGGGATGGCTCCTGGGGGCAGCAAGAGGCAGTGTGGACTGGAGGGTAGAAACACCTTTCGGGGGGCCTCCCCCTACCCCCTCATGCCACCTCACCCTCTCAGAAAGCCACGGGAGCATGTTTCAGAAAAGTTAAGCTGTTTTATTTCACAGGATAGCTCCACGTCAAACCAGCAGGCACCATCAGAATACGCAACAGACACTCTATAGGACGGGCGTTTGGTTGTAAGGTAGAGAAACGATATCCGGAAGAGGGCAACACTTATCATCACGTGGGGACAGGCAACCAGCAATTTCCTAGGGTTGTTTTCGGTTTGATTTTTCCTGACACAGTTTGGGGAGGAAGGAAACCAAAGGAAACTAAATCGACCAGCCACTCTGAAGCAATCAGAACCAAATCTATTGCCAAACCGTGTAAACAGTCACACTGCCGGGAACTAGAGCCTGAGCAGAAGCTCTAGCCAGAATCTACTTCCGTCTAAGGAAGGCAAAGTGCACTCTGGTTGCTCTGGTCCAAGGAACAGCTTTGTTATTTGCCTGGGACAGTTCACACAGAAAGGAGGTGTCGGCAAGGGGCAGCGGTGGCCATTCGGCCAGTCCCGGAGGATGGGACAGCGGGACGTCGGCAGACCAACCTCGGAGAAGCCGGGAGGAGTCCGACATGACAGCAAAGTCCCTTCTCTCAGCTCCCTTGGGCAGCTTTGGGTATGTGGGGAATTCTCTACACGGCTGCTCAAAAGAGAGGAGACCCCAGAGAACCGGGGAAGTTGACATGAAACGTCAGCATTAGCTCTGCATAGCAGAAAATCAGCTAAGCAACACCTCGCGCACCCCTGCCTGCCTTTTCCTCCCCGCCCGTCCTCCTGGGCCCAGCGGGGCCTCCCACCACGGTTGTGAGCCAGCCATTCTTCTTTCTGGGATTCTCAGGAGAATGAGGCATTTGCTCTAGTGTGGAACCATCTGGATGTGTGAAAAGTTAGGGATAGAAAGACTGAGAGGAAGAACCATTGCATTAGTCCTTGTGGTTTTCCATCAGCCATGTACGTGTGCGGGGTGCCAAGTAACAACCAGGCCACGGGAAGTCCTCTGCGTTCATGCCTCCTGAATGAGAAAGAAATATACCCAACAAGGCACTCCAGGGGATGCCAACAGAGAAGCAAGCCCCACGTAAAGGCCCTTCCCCAGACTGGCTCCCCTTTGTGTACCACAAACCAGTTCTGAAGTGTTTATAAGGCAGATCTCTGAACTGCTGGTTCCAGCCGTAGCCAAAGGATGGCTCCATTTCCCTGGGTCTCTTCCCACTCGGATTTCTTCATTGAATAGAAACCTTTCATCCCTTGGGAATCCATTTCTCTCCTGCCCCTTGGCCTGGTGACCTCAGAGAAAAGACTCCCAAGTCTAATTCCCGAGCTTACAATTCCCTCCAGTTGTGCGCTCTGTCCGGGGTTCAGAAGGCGCTTCAAGGTGAGAAATCGTTAGCACTGAAAACAAGGAAAGGCAAGAATTTTTCATAGAATCCCACAGCTCAGAGCAGCTCTTGAAGAGGAAAGGGGAATAAAGGGAGAGAAGGAGAGTGGGGTAGGAAGCACGGCTTGTTCTCAAATTTTATCGGAGAAAGGTCTTTAGCGGCGGCTGGGCCCCAGGACCCAGGAAACTAGACCAGGAATGAATTGTCTTTGGTCAGTTTTAAATGAACATCTTGCTGGTTCATTCCTAAAATAGACTAAACATCGGTTACACATAAAGACAAAAGGCTTGACCTCAGGGTAAGTCGAAGGTTAAGAAAAGAAATCATTCTGTGAAGAAGGAAAAAAAAAATGCCCGTTATCGACGAACTGATCAGTACAGCTCTTAGTAATGGCGATGAACAAGTAGGAAACCACCACTTCCCCTTGTACAATTGGTTATATTGAGGACTACTAACTAGGTTACTACGTTTCCCCCACACTCACTGTACAGTTAGGTTTCTGATATTTGTTTTTTACATTGATCTATCTACTAGGTGCAAAGATTTGGTGAGTGGCATTGGCTATAATTTAATTGTAGCCTTTTTAAAAATTACAGTTTCACATTTTAACAGTTACTTTCCAGCATTTAAGCAAATACAGCAATATATAGTGGACTAACACAGGCAGGAGTCAGGAAGAGAATGCCAATGCTCAGTGACCGTGGATGGGACAGGGTGTGCATGGAGGGTGGCGGAGACATGCATAGTGCCAGATGAGGAAAAGGGGAGACGTGGGGCAGGAAAGTATTTTTCCATGTGGTTCTGCATCAAGGGTCAGATCTGCGGCTGGATGAGTGGGCTATGAGCTTCCCTAAATGTGAACTCATTGGTCATTTCCCAATGGAAAAACAGGGACTTAAAAGAAAACAGCGAAGACTCTGCCTTCAGGTAAGTTGATGACAGGCAGACAGATCCGTTTTCAGTAAGGAAAACCTCGGTCAATCTGTAGGAACCACCACACAGTCTCACCGGTGTTCCACAGATCAGGCAACATGTTCATCAACTCAACTTTTCACTTTTCATTGGGTAGCTGTGTCAGATAATATGACATTTTGCACAGGAGGTGACTGCATTTAAGGTCTGGGAGTATCTCTGGGGTAAAAATGAGAAGTCTTGTGTCCTGGCCAGAGGGCATAGCATCCTCCTAGGCAAGCCCCTGACAGGACACTCACTCGCTGCCATCTGTTAGATCTTGGGCAAGTCACAGCACATCCCAAGGCCTTGCTTTCTTCTCCAAGCTGTAAAATGGGGATAGATCTCTGCTCAAAGGCAGAGGGGCTCCTAGCTGGTTCTGAGGCTCCTTCATTTCCAGGAGCTAAAACAGAATGGGTGGTTTTAGGCAAAACAAGGACATTTATCATTGACCTCTCTCTGGCACTCTTTTTGTGTGTGTCCTTTCTTGACTCTTCCTTCCACTGAGTGAGCTCACTGCCAGTGCTTCCAATGAGACAGAATGGCCGACCATTCCTGCACACTCTGGTATTAGAGACTTACTAGATCCCTTCCCCTGGGGTGCATTTACCTTTTTATAGAGGACAAGAGGAGAGGGCAAAACTTGGTCCAATGGAGTGAAAGGGTAAGGACAGAATTTCAAGCATCAGTAGGTGATATATCTGTAGGGCTGGGCTTCAGGGCTCTTAGGAAACTACTAGGAAAATTCTAGCACTCACTTCTGAAATGTTATGAGGAGGCTTCAAAAGGAAGATCCTGGGTGGGTTTTGATCTAAAAGACTTACCTTACTAATGATAATAAAAAGAGCGATCATGTTGGCACAGTGCTTTCCAGCTTCCAGAGCTTGCTCACCTACATTTTATCTTTACGGAGCAGGAAACTGGGGCTCAGTAAGGTGGAATGGCATGACCCAAGGCCCACGGCTCCTGAGAGGTGGGGGCTGGGACTCAAACACAGGACTTCTGACTCCAAACCACAGCCATGGAGATACACTCAGAGAAAGAGGTAATGCTTGAGAACAGTAAGGAGACCCGTGGCTTTAGGGGGTAAATAAAAGTGGCCCCCTTAGGATGTGATTCGCCTATATTCCATCATCCAGAAATCAGCCTATCTCTGGAAAATACAAAGATCAAAAGAGGAAGTAAAATGGAATGGAACAAGAGTGAGCCAGAAGGCCTTTTCCCAGCTGAGAGGCCGAAGTCTAGCTCCTAGTCCTTAAAAATCACTCACCTCAGTTCTATCACCATATTTTCAATTACACTAAATGTTCTGGAGGTGGTGGGTGGAGGGTGGGAATGTAGGGTCTGGGAAGGGAAGGGAGAGAGGGAAGCCGTTTCATTCAATGAAGGCAACTGAAGTGTTCTCCAGGACAGAAAGTGCCAAGGATGGCCCCTCTTTGGCCCCTGCTGTGAGGTCCCTGTGTTTCACGCGGGAGGACACTGGCCAAAGTGGGTCGTGGCCTGATTTTAAATTAAAATGTGACTGAAAGCCTCCTTGCCTGTTTAGTTCCAGATCTGACACAGTATAATTAGTAGAAAGAAAAAAAGAAAAAATTAAATATTTTGAAAATGGTAAAAGTTAAACCTCTATAGTTACTTTATTCCTACCGCGTGTCTAGGTTTTGAAGTGTTCCACACCACTGTTTTTGTTTTGCCTTTTTCCCAACCACACAGAACACTACGCTGCGAGGCGGCCTAGGTTCTCACTACCCCTTTTCTACATAAGAACACAAGGATGCTGTGGTCAGGGGCCTTCTCGCCAACGTCCTCCCGTGCCTTCTGGGTATGGTTGGCCCTTGGCCTCCGGGTGGAAAGGCAGGGTCTCTGGGGTGGGCGGGGAGGGGGGTTCTGTGAAGGGTTCCCCACCTCTAGGAGCAGCCTGCTTGGGGTACGGTCTGCCCCACCCTTCCGTGAGGGGCAGACTGTTCTGGAAGGCCACGACTTCTGGAGACAGTGGGAGACTGTTTTTGTGTATTTTTCTGCAGGTTAGTGGTGTATTGCTTCATCCGCAGTCACTGAGGCCTCTAAATTCTCCCAGAAAGGTCCCTGCAAGTCCCACCAAGTAACTCAGCGGGAGGTGTTTGGTGGCATGGGTCTGAGGTAAATCTAAGTTTCATAAAAAGAAAAAGGAGATCCTATATACATTTAGTTGTGTGTCCAGATCTAGTATATGTATATAGATGCATAAATATATATATACACACACCTACAGACATATACATACATGTATGTGTGTATATATGCACACATACATATCCACACATATTTATGTATGTAGAGAGAATGTGGAGAGAATCATTTTCCAGTGACCATATGCAGGGAAGCCGTTTAACATTTTGCCCCCATCCTAGGAGAGGCTCCGGCTGGGCCTCCCGCTCCTGCACCTGCAGCCCTCTGCGCGCCTGCCTACACGCGGGAGGTCTGCGGGATTCACACGGCTGAACGGGAGCCGCAGCCAGGGCCTGGGCCTCAACTCTGCACAGACGCACTTCCAGGTGGACCTTCTTCTGGTCCCCACCCGACAAGACCAGGGGCACTGGGAGGGCCGCGGAAGTCAAAGAGGCCACCCCCGGCCACGGCAGGCCACGGCGAGCCGTGGCGATGCCGCCCCGTCCTGGAGGTCACATGGTGCCCGACTTGTCCGCGGAGCTGTTGGGGAACATCTTCTCCGTGGGCGTCACGGCCGGGCTGCCCACGCCCGAGCTGCTGCTGCTGCTGGAGCGGTGCTGGACCACCGGCCGCACGGGCCGCATGGGGGGCGGGCGCAGCTGGGCGCCGGCCAGACGGGCGGACAGCGCGGGCTTGAACGTGCTCATCATCTCGGTGGACGAGCTGCTGCTGCGGCGCATGGCAGCGTCGGGGTCGCGGATGACGATGGTGTGCAGGGGGCTGGCAGGCTCTGAGCTGATGGGGCCAGGCGGGTTCTTCAGGGGCTCCAGGGTGTCCAGCACCACATCTGGCGCCTGCTTGACGGTGTTCTGTCTCTCGAGCTCCCGCAACTCGTGCAGAGCTGTGCTCATGGTCTTCTCGATGTCCTGGGGACAGAAAGAGCTTCTGGTCAGCACAGAGTCTGGAGGCCTAGGGTCCAGTCCTTCCTCCACGGCCTGTGGGCTTCTTAGGGAGGTATCCCCACACATGAACCTTGCGGCTGGCAGGGAGAGGAACTCTCCAGAGTGTTCTTCGACCAACCGAGGGAATCCCTGTGGGCATCGCCTGCACACTTGCCTGCACAGGTAGGGGCCACAAGGGCAGGTGAGCCTACTGGTTGAGAAGGCAGGCTCTGGAGTCAGACAGACACGGGTTCAAACCCACTTCCTTGCTACTGACTCTGGGTAAATTATTGCAACTCTCTGAGCCTCAGAATTCTCATTTGGGAATACAGATCATAATAATATGACCTCAGGGTGTTGATGAGCATGTTAAATGATATAGTTCCTGGGAAGAGCTTGGCACAGCACCTGATATATAGTTAGCACTCACAAATAATAATGGCAGTGACAATGGTAATAACAAAGCACCTGTCCTAGCTCTTTCCATTTGTAGCTCATTTAATCCTCACACGTATAAAGTAGGAACTACTCCTATGCTCATTTCCACTTAACGATAACCCACAACCCTCGGACCAACTTCTTATGCTCATTTCACACATAAGGAAATAGGAGTTCATCTTGGTTAGGTAACTTGCCCAAGGTCACATAGCTAGTTATTAGAACAGTCCAAGTTTCAACCCAGACAGTGAGCCTCTAGAGCTTACGCCTCTAATCATTACTGTTATTTAAAAAAAAAAAATAATCTGTGGGGCATCTGGGTGGCTCAATCGGTTAAGCATCTGATTTCAGCTCAGGTCATGATCTCACGGTTTGTGAGTTCCATCACGAGTTTGAGCCCTGCATAGGGCTCTGTGCTGACAGTTCAGATCCTGGAGCCTGCTTCGGATTCTGTGTCTCCCTCTCTCTCTGCCCCTCCCCCACTCATTCTCTGTCTTTGTCTCTCTCTCTCTCTCTTTCTAAAAAATAAATAAACTTTAAAAAATTATATTTAAAAAAGTTCCTGCCCATAGAAAAATCCCTTGGAGGTTATTTATCAGAATGTCCACAATGTTCACTACAGAATAATGAGACTGTTACTTTCTCCTCTGTATCATAATTTTAAAAACTATGCTTTTTTCCCAAAAATAAAAAATCTTAAAAAGCAATAAAACCTCTCATCTTCCTATGCAATTCCTGGGGATGCTGTAATATTAAAAGCTCATCAGTAGGAGAGCACTCTGACAGAGAGCCATTAGGACAGTTCATTCCACCTTCCCAAGGCTTCTGTTCCTCCTCAAGCCAGGAGGGGGCGCTGTAGCAGGACATCAGCATTCAACTCCGGAGCCCTGTGGCTAGGGCAAAGGGACTGGAATTTTTCAGTGAAAAGACTCCTCTGCCATTTGCTCACTGTGCAACCCTGGACAAGCCTCGGGCCCTCTGTACCATACTTTGCTTCTCTGTTGAAAGCCCCTACATTTACTGTGAAGATGGGATGAGAAAATAGATGTGATGGCACTTTGTAAACTGCCAGGCAGTCATTTTCAAACTCCCTTCAGCCAGAGTCCGTGGCTCACACAGGTGTCACAGGGATGCCTCCACACCAAAGGAGGCGCCGGGAGCTGCTGAGGCTGAGCTAGGCCAGAGCCCAAGCAACCCCCAACATCAGGGAACATTGCTTCAAACTGCTGCTAGCAGGCGTGCTGCACAATGTCCGGTGAGGCAAGCCCAGAAAAACTCCAAGTCTTGTCACACTGATGGGCTTGCTGCCTGGAGACGTCCTGCTGGCCCCTCTCTGCAGCCATGCCCTCTTTTACCCTCTCTCCTCCCCGGCTCCCAGGCAGCCTCCTGCTTGCCCTGGACTCCCACAACAGGCTCCAATCTAGCACAGGCAGGGTCCAGCCTATCCTGTTTGCTTTGTTAAGAGACTATGGTTGTCTGGCTAATGGCTAATAGTAGCTTTTATGCTCCTTTATGATATTTTAGCTAGCTACTAGCTACTTTAAGAAGAGGCTTTGCATGCCTTTATCCAAAAGGATCAGCTGTGGGGGGCCTTCTACATGAGGGCAGCGAGAGCAATCCTCTCCCCAGCTTTGCTATACACCCCAGCCGGGCGCCGAGATCACCAGCTTTCCATGGCCCATTCTATTTAAGTGAATTCCCCTATGGACTTCACTGCTATTCCTGCTCTGTCCCAGCGTGAACCAAGAGGTAAAACTTTAAAACATAAAATGTAATGATCACCCCTCTACCACCATCCCGACCACCACTCTCCCCTGGCAGAATGTGAGCCAGAAAGACAGAAAGCTCAGAGAAAGATCAGCTGAGTAGTTTAGGCACGAGCCTGGCATTAGTCTGAGAGGTGATGCGTCAATCTGCGGAGTGGGCTGCAGAGAGGCCTTAGAGGAAGACAGACAGCAGGGGACAGGGCCTGGGTCCATTCTAGGTTATCACTGTACTCTTAGTGCCTAGCACCGTCACACAATAGTGGCTCAATCAACGTTTGTCAATAAAGGAATGAATGAATGAATGAACAGATGAATAAATGAATGAATGAATGAATGAATGACTCAACTGTGCCATCTTGTGGAGACAACTGTCACTACCAATCCCTCTCATCTGGCCTGCCTCCTGGGGCAGGGAATCCCCACTCCAGCCGTGGAGACTGGAGGGTCTCAGTTTTGACAGGATCCCTAGCTAGCAACCGTACCCATCCAGCCTCCACTCCCATGGGGAGACAGCTTGCTCTCGCTCTCGTGTTCTGGCTTAACCTCGAGTCTTGTGTGAAGGGCAAAGTGCCTCCCCAGTCCACAGGCCCCCACCCAGCCGCCCTCGGGGTTCTCAGATGGCCCAGCCTGCCTTCCCACTGGCCCTTACTTCTGCCAGGGCCTCAGCCTCCAGGGACTTGTGGTCCCCCAGGCTGCTGTGCCTGGTGGAGCCGCAGGTCGACCTCATCGAGTGCCCTTCGGAGAGAGCCTTCTTGTCAGGGTAGTTGATGCTGCCGGCACTCCCAAATGTCGCCATCCTCCGCTTCTCAGGGCTCTCGATCCTCCCCCGGGTGAGGGGTATTTTGTGAGGGCTGCTGGGGCAGGCGGCAGCCCGGGGCGGCGTGTCTATGCTGGGGCCCAGGCCCCGGGGCGGGCTGTGTGTGTCGCCCCCACTTCGGCGCCTGGGGATGGCCGCTCCATCAGATCGTAACCGCACTCTGCAAAGGAGCCAGGGGGCAGGGGCATGGGGTAGAGGTCAACCCTGGCAAGTCTCAGAACAGGTCAGCTAACCCCACGCCACATACTACATACTAGTCTAGGGAGCAGGTATAGTAAAGCCTCATTCAGCCAGACTCAACTGTGCAATGAAAGCACTGGCTGAGCGTGTAACTTAGTGGCAAAGGGCAGGCTTAAAATGCACAAAAGGGAGGAATTAGAAGCATTCTGCTTCCAAACTGCAGATGGTGGTGCTACAAATCACACAATGAATCTTGTCTACATGTCAAGTCAAGGCCAGGAGAATTGCAACCTGGGAACTCTATGGTAATGGTTAGTTGGGCTAATGATATATTCTTAAGTGGTTCAGACATTTCCATGATTCTGAAAGGCTTCTTAATAGGTCTGAAGCATTGAGGCTTGACTGTACCGAAAAGTCACCAGCTCCCTGCAAGCACAGGAGGGGGACCCTGGGAACTGAACACAGTCCAGTATTGTCACCCACCCCCAATCTCCCCCACTAGTCATTCAGGACTAAAAATTGCATCACTGGACATGCCTTCCATGCATCTGGCCACCTTCCACTCTTTAGGGAGGCCCTGGTGGAGGGAAAAGGGGACGGGGTTATCTATCAGAAAGGCTGGCTTTGTCATGGGGATTCCTGTGTACTCTTTCATATCCACTTGATTAATCTGGTAAATAGGCACAATATTCCTTGCCCACTTTCCTGGGAGGCTTGGTGGGTGTGGAAGCACTCTAAAGAGAAAAGGCTTCACCCACAGGTGATTTTGCTACATCCTACGTACGTCAACAAAGATTGGAAGGCACTGGTGAGGGAAAGGGTGGGGACGAGGGCCAGAGTGTTGGAATGGTCCGTGACCAGAGGACCAAGTTCAATGTGGTCAGCAGCACTTTAGATCCCAGAGCCACCAGCCAAGCTAAGCACTGCCTGTGGGTATCCCAACAGGACCAAAGCATAGGAGTTCAAGAGGAGGAAATACTGAGAAAGAAAGAACCAGAAGAAAGTAGGGGAAGGGGGGCACAGGGAGAGGAAGAGTGAGGCAGGACAAGATACTGCCCTCCTGAAAGTCAAGGAATCATGGCTTGGTCTTCTACCTACCCCACTTCTACTCGCCCTCCCGCCCTTCTGTCACCTATCACAGTGCCTGAGCCATTTGCTGAACTGAATAGAATATGCGTTAAAAGGAGGCACTGAGACTTCTGCTGAAATAAATTCATAAACATATGCTCCTATTGCGACGAACTCTCTGGCTCTACCTGCAAGCACCCGTATGTGTGAGCTGATCACATGACCTCTCCACCAAAAACATGAAGAATATGACATTCTGAGAATCTGATTAAGGAAGCAGTGAAAAACTGTCAGCTTCCTCTTCTTTTTCTTCTTCTTATTTAATTTATTTTGGGAAACAATCACAGTCTTTGGACTATCCCTGCATGTGGAAGGACATGCACAGCTCCTTGCCCGGCAGAAAGGTCATGTGACACAGCCCAGCCCACACACGGGGGAGGGAAGAAATTGGCAAATGGGCTCCCCACCAAAGAAGTGGGTGGCCGCAAGTGTCAATTTCCCCCAACGCATGAGTGGGTTTGAGTTTTCTGTTTGTGTAATGCACTTCAGGGAGTATAGGCGCTTTAAATTTTTAAATATAACAACTTAGTTCTTCAACAGAAAGTAGGGAGGAGGTGCAAGAACTGGAGAGAGGTAGGAAAAATACTTGCCAATTTATAACTCTCTCTTTCTCCCATCATTACTATTTTACATAAAAAGCGTGGATTTGCCAATATATGTCTCTTCTTCTCCTTCTCCAACTGCCAGTGCAAGCTGGGCCATTTTACACCTGGCATTCTTGGACCAGCTCCAGCCAGCACCCATCCCCCAGGTGTGCCCGATAACACATCCTGCAGGGAACAAGGGGCCACAACAGCCTCCCTCTCTCCCTCTGCCCGCCCCCACCTCTCCCTAATCAGACACAGCATGGCACTATCAGGAAAGAATGAACCCGCATTTCCTACCGGCCCATCACCCCCCCAAAGCCGTAATCCGAGATGTGCTCCGTGGGCGACTGGAGGTCGTTTTTGGAGGAGGCCTTGTCATCCAGCAGTGGCCCACTGCTGGCCTCGCTGTCAGCCTTTTGGCTCAGGCTGTCGGAGAAGGCATCATCCCTGGGGAGAAGGACACACGTGAATTGGGAGTGCTTTGCTCTGAGAACCCAGGGTGTGTAAGGCACCTGTCTGAAGGGCGGATCCACACACACCTTACGGTTAATTTGTGCCCATCCCCGGAATAAGCCACTTCCCACTGTGCACCATAGCAACACACGCACCTAGCAGCACACTCCTCCTCACCTTCAGGGGTCAGAGATGCCTCTCTGTGCCAGGCTGACCTTCTCTTCCCCCTCCTCTGGGATTTTCTCTCCCAGGCTGCTCCAGGCTAGGACAAGCTAAATGCTGGTGGGAGTGCTGGAGTAAGTGCGGGGAGGAGCCCACAAGCTGAGCACTGGGAGCTGAGTCTCCACAAGGCTCCATGAGAACCAGTTTTGGGCTAAGCAAGGGAGGAAGGAAAGTATCTCCATCTCTCAGCTCCCGATCCAGGGCTGTGGATAATCGTGAGGGGGCTCGAGGTTGCTGGGAAGCCCTGTAGGCTTCTTCCCACTGCCCTCTCCCTGCCAGAAGCCTGGGGACATCAGAGGGCTGCTGAGGGTCCTCCATGGGCATTTCTGTTGTTGTCTGCCTGGCCTTGGACTTTTCTCTGGTTTTGTACCAGTCCCTGTGCCATCAAACCTTATGCCTTTGTTCCCTTCCCCTTGTGGTCTAGTGTGGTGGCTGCTTCGCTGATTCAGCAGTTCGACATGAGCCTGACCCAAGCTCAGAGGGAGTGTGTGTTGTAGGAACCTTCAATGTCTTTCTAAGAAGAGAAGGTATAGCCTTTCTGGACTTTCTGGTAGAGCTAGGTATTTGGGTTACAGGCCTTTCTTTCTTGTTGTGCCTGAAATTATTTTTAAAAAATAACAGTCCCCTACTAAGTGGAAACGAGGGGATGATGGTTTCTGCCCATCCTCTGAGACAGCCACATGGGGGGCAGAGAATGGTGGGCAATGGGCTGGCCACTGACTACCGGGATGGCTCAAGAGGGTGGAGGAATATGGCAAGATCCAAAGGGATGCTTAGAACCAGGGCAAATGATGAGTGCCCTGAGGCTAGCAGGTGCACCAGGAAGGTGAGCCAACAGCACCAAATGCTGCCTCTGTGTACTGTGAAGGATGAGCAATTTGCTTATTTGTTAAGGGGAGCACCATCTAAGGGGAAGTTAGATATAACTCATTCTTACAAAAGACTAGGTACGTCACACCAGTGAGAGCAACTGTCTGGCATACAACCCCGCACTCCCCTTCCTGTGCCCATTCCAGACATTACTAATCAATCAGCATTCTTCAAAGAAACTCCTGACTCCCACTCACATGTCCTGTACGACTATGTACTGATGTGGGATGAGTCCATCCACGCCATTGTGACGACCCTCCCACCAGTCCTCCGAGGCACGGTGGTACAGGAGCAGAGAGGCCCCCTTCTTGAAGGACAGCTCACGTGGGGACCGCCCCACGTAGTCAAACTTGGCGATGGCCTCGATCTGCTCCACTTCTAGAAAGAAAGCAAGGGAAAGAGCATCTATGAGGTGAGCATGAGGACAGTGAGGAGCCTTGATCAGATGGCCCTGGTTCCCGTGGGGCAGCAGGGACAGCAAGCCTGGTGGAAACATTGTGGGCTGGGGCTCAGGACCCCAGGTTCTAGCTCAGATCCAAACCCTGTGTTGTGGCCTCAGGCAGGCCATCTACTTTCTGACATACCATCTCCTCATTTTCCACTGCCCCTCTTGTTCTCCACTTTTCAACACTAAAATCATATTATAAGGAAATTCTCTCTCTTCTACCTCTCAACACTGGTTCCATTTCCATTTGTCCATGAACCCTTTCTGTCTCTGTCCATTTTTAATACGTTTGGTGATCATAACAGTTTGGGACTCCCATCCATGCAAAGATGTGATACACAATTTTAAGGGTTCCCAGAACTCTTTAAAGCTCATTGTTATGGTCTGAATTTTGCCCCCCCCCCCACTACCAAATCTATATGCTTAAGACCTAACCCCCAACATGATAGATTTTGGAGACAGGTATTTAGGAAGTAATTGAGGTTAAGTTGAATAATTAGGGTGAGGTCCTCATCAGGCAGGACTGATGTCCCTCTATGAAGAGAACAAGATACCAGAGTCCTCTCATTCTCTCTCTGTGCACAGAGGAAAGGCCACAGTGAGGACACAGTGAGAAGGCAACTGCCCACAAGCCGGGAGGAGAGGGTTCGCCAGAACCCAACCCTGATGGTAGCTTGGTCTTGGATTTCTAGCCTCCAGAGCAGTGGGGAAATAAATTTCTGTTGTTTAAGCCACCCAGTTCTGTTCTAGCAGCCCAAGCTGAATAGCACATTTATCCATGGACTAAATTTTGGTGGAGGAAGGATTCTTACTAGGGCCTTAGCTCAAGTTTGTCTCGCTGCACACACACATTTACCAATCAAACCTTTATTCTTCACTGGTTAGTGACAAGCCCTAGCAGGGTTAAGCAATGAGGATATGGCTTTTGGCCCTGAGGCATTCCTACTGCCCAGCTCCAACATCCCTTCTCTGTGTGACCTCAGGGATGTTACATAACCTATGTACACTTCAGTTGCCTTTAGGAGGATTAAAATATAATGCATGAAAGTAGACCTACAGATGGCCAACAGATACATGGAAAGGTGCTTAACATCACTAATTATCAGGGAAATGCAAATTAAAACCATATTGAGATATTACCTTAAATCTGTCAGAATAGCTATTATAAAAACAAAACAAAACAAAACAATAAGGGCTACCTGGGTGGCTCAGTTGGTTCAGCATCTGACCCTTGATTTTGGCTCAGGTCATGCTCTCACAGACATGAGACTGAGCCCTATGTCAGGCTCTGCTCTGAGTGTGGAGCCTGCTTGGGATTCTCTCTCTCACTCTCTCTCTCTCTCTCTCACTCTCTCTCTCTTTCTCCTGCTTGCACACATCTCTCTCTTTCTCAAAAAAAAAAAAAAAAAGAAAGAAAGAAAGAAAAGAAAAGAAAGGAAAAGAAAGAACAAGTGTTGGGCAAGGATGTAGAGAAAAGGGAACCCTGGTGCCCTGTTCATGGAATGTGAACTGGTACAGCCACTGTGGAAAACAGCGAGGAAGTATGGAACTTCCTCAAGAAAGAAAGAAAGAAAGGAAGAAAGGAAGAAAGGAAGGAAGGAAGGAAGGAAGGAAGGAAGGAAGGAAGGAAGAAAGAAAGAAAAAGAAAGAAAGAAAGAAAGAAAGAAAGAAAGAAAGAAAGAAAGAAAGAAAGAGACACTGTATAATCCAGTAATTGCACTTCTGGGTGTTTATCCATAGGAAACAAAATATTCACTTGAAAAGATAAATGGATTAAGAAAATGGAATATTATTCAGCTATAAAAAGAAGGTAAATCTGCTATTTGAAACAAATGTATGGACTGTGAAGGCATTATGCTAGGTGAAATAAGCCAGACAGAGAAAGACAAATACCATATGATCTCACTTATGTGCGGCATCTAAGAGCAAAAACAAACCAAACTCACAGATACAGAGAACAGACTGGTGGTTGCCAGAGGCAGGGGGGAAGGAGTGGGCAAACTGGGTAAAGGTGATGAAAAGGCACAAGCTTTCAGTTATAAATAAGTCCTGGGGATGTAATGTTGAGCAGGATGACTATAGCTAATAATACCATAAGGCACTGAAAGTTTCTCAGAGAGTATATCTTAAAAGTTCTCATCACAAGAAAATTTGTTAACTATGTATGGTGACTACATACATACACTGGTGTAGGGATGGATGTTAACCTGACTCAGTGTGGTTACCACTTTGCAATACATGTATCAAATTGTTACTGTGTGCACCTGAAACTAACACAATGTTATATGCCAATTACATCTCAATTAAAAAAGAAAGTATACTAGACTTTAATAGATTTTTTAAAAACTGTGATGTGTGAAAGTGCTATGCTTCATACAGACATACATTAGGTATTCAGTTGACAGCTCTCATGATTATGATTATGATTTTTATAATTACAAAATTTTACCCAGTGGGGTAGGTCCAGAGAAGAAATCTAAGCTGTGGAGAGTTTATGTGGTTTTCCCAGTAGCTAATGAGGCTTGGGAAGAGACTTCACGAGAAGGGGAGCTATGTCTCTGATTTATTTAATGTGTTAAGGCTGTACCCGAAGAGATGCCCATACTTGGTAGGACACTGACTGTGTGTAAGTATTAATGTATTTATACTTTAAAGCAAGCACAAAACAAAAGCACTTTTTGTTTTGTTTAAAAATAAGACCTATTTATTCATGTATGCATTTACATATATAAACATAATAAATACATTACATTCTAATAGGACAAAAGAGTGAGGAAGTGACCCCTGCTCTCTCTAGCCCGCAGACACCTCCCTAGGCTGACTGTCTACTGCTCCATTCCTCATGGATTATCCCCTCTCTGTCCTTCCAGCCACCCACCTGCCCATTAAGGACTGAAGCCCAGAACACCTGGCTTTGCTGCTTTTTAGCTGTATGCCCTTGAAGAAGAACTTGTTTCTCCTTTCTAAGGCTCACTTCCCTCACCTGTAAAATGGGAATGATAATAGTACACAACTTATAGGGCTCTTATGAGGATTAAATGAGTTACTATATATGAAATGCTTGCAACAGTACCTGGCACATATTTAGCTCTATCTGAGAGCTATTACCAGAGCTAATGCCCTTCTGAGAGCTAAGGGCAGCACAAAAAGTCAAAGAACAGGAGGAACCTCCTCTGTTTGTCTCCCCCGTGAATCTCCACCACACACACGTGCACAACAGGGCTCCCCTCTCTAAGGAGCTGGCTCCAGAAGACTGTGCTGGCGCTCCTGGGAGATGCAGTGGCCTTTCGATGCATCTAGTCCTCAGTGCCTGGGAGAGCCTTCTGCAGGAAGTGGGCCTCGGGCAGTTAGGCCAGCTTTCTGCAGCTGGCTCCCTGACAAATGTCTTTAAATGCTATTCTGACACAGTTGATGCAAGATGACAGCACAGCTAAATGGGCCACATTAACGTGCATCTTGACTCAGAGTGACCTCCTCAGTAAAATGGGAGATCTCTGTTTCACTGCATCTTTGGATCTCATGCTGGCCACAGGCTACCTCTGCCTGCCTAGCTACAGGGACAAAAAGGCCAGAGGGTGTGCAAGACCAGGAGCTAAACCCAGAGGGCTGTGTGATCCCAGGGTTTCACCCCAGTGGCTTCCTTTGAGCCCAACTGCCCACAATGATAAAGGAGAAGAGGTTTGTTCATGCCAGGAGGGAGGAGCATGGGGGGCTGCCTGGGTTCCTGCCTTCCTCAGCTCCAGAGCCTCTAGCAGTCACTGGGGGAGGTCTGGAGTTGGGAGTGGGATGGGGAGGGGTGGACAGGGAGGAATGGAAAATACAAAGGGAAGAAGAGAAGAAAAGAGGAGGAGCAGAGCTGAGCCACAAGCTGGGAGAAGGCACGTGTGTTTGCAGATGCCATTATGTAAGTGTCTGTGGTAGAAAAAGTAATAATAGCCACCATTTATTAGGAAGTCTCTTATTTGGGTTTATCTGACCTGAAATAGAATCTGTGACTCTCCCCACTGTCACTCTCCCACACACCCCTCCCCAAACTTACTTAATTCCCTTGTCTCGGGCTGCCAGCTTGCTGGGGACCTTGTTGTTAAGCATCACACACCCAATCCATCAGCAATTCCTTTGAAGTGTCTCCTGAATCGGACATCTCACCATCTCCACTGCCACTGCCCTTGTCAAGAGCAGGTCCCTCTGTCTGGCCTCCCCATTTTCATTTGTGCCTGGTAGAGCCATTTGTTTCCACAGCAGCCAGAGGAATCTTTTAAAATCCTAATTGAATCATGAAACTCTCTGGTTCAAATCCCTCTAAAGGCTTCCCACTGTTCTTAGAGCCAAAACCAAGATTTCTCAGGGCTGCTGAGGCCCCTCCGTGCTTGGAGCCCGGAGCCCTCTGCAGCTTCATCCCCTCCCACTCTCTCCTCACTCAACTAGGTCTGCAGGGCCTCACCAGCCTTCTGTATTCTGATGTTAGCCAACACTGTATTCTGACGTTTTTCAAACACAAATAAAGTTGAAAGAGTTTTATAGTGAACATGCACATACCTGCCACCTAAACTCTACATTAACAGTTTACTGTATTAGCTTTATCACCTCTCTATCCTTCCTTCTATTATCCATCCATCTGTCCATCTTATTTTTTAGTAAATTTTAAAGTTGCAGACATCAGCACGTTTTACCTCTAAACACCACAGAGTATGTATTCATAGAGGCTTCTTGATGCTTTTAAAATATGCCAAACCTTTTACTGCCATGAGGCCTTTGCACTGGTTATTACTGCCTCTCCCTGTGATACTTTCAGACATTTGCATTCATTCACATTCAACTTGACCATTGTGTGCCATTTCCTAATTTCATCCAGGCCTCTGCTCAAACGTCACTGCCTTAGCAAGGCCCTTCCCAAGCACCCTCAACTATCAAAGTGCCAAATGTCACATTGCTAACAGTCTCCCTTGCTTTCTTCTTCATAGCCCTTAGCACAATCTGAACTTTGTGTGTGTACGTGTGCGTGCGCACATGTGCGTGCATGTGTGGTTTTCAAGCCTGATTATTGTGGATCTTTCCTACAAGAATGCGAACTCCATTAGGACAGGGATTTTTATTTCATAACCTGCTATTTTCCCACTTATAGAAAAGTCCCTGGGATGAGTTGGCACTGAAATTACTTGCATGAACCAAGTAAGCTTTTATTATGTTAAGTGTTCTCTTACATGATCACATTTACTCCTCACAAGAATATTTGCAGTACTATCCTCATTTTACAGATGGGGAAACTGAGGCTGAGTTGAAATGATGTGTGACACGTGGATCAGAAGACTCAACACAGCTAAGACGGCAGTACTCCCAAACTGGTCCACACATTCAATCCCTAGTAGAATCCCAGCTGACTTCTCTATAGAAACTGACGAGCTGACTCTAAATTTCATAAGGAATTGCAAAGAACTCATAATAGCCACAAAAAAAATCTTGAAAAAGAAGAACAAAATCAGGGGACTCATACTTCCCAATCTCAAAACTTACTACAAAGTAACAGTAATCAAGATAGTGTGGTGCTGGCCCAAGGACAGACGTATAGTTCTGTGGACTCGGACTAAAAGTCCAGGAAGAAACCCCTACATCCATGGTCAACTGATTTCTTATAAGGGAGCCAAGGTCATTCAGTGAGGGAAGGAATAATCTTTCCAGCTACTGGTGGTGAGACGAGTGGACAGCCACGCATAAAGAAGGAATGGGGCTGGGCCACTACCTCACACCATCTACAAAACTAACTCCGAATGGATTGCCTAAACTAAGACCTAAAACCTAAAACTTTTGGAAGAAAACACAGGTAAATCTTCATGATTTATGACTTGCTGAAGAATTCTCAGATGTAACACCAAAAACGTGAGTGACCAAAAGAAAAACTAGATGAACTGGACTTCATCAAGATTAGAAAACTTTTGTGCTTCAAAGGACACCATCAAGAAAGTGAAAAGGCCCATATTTCAAACAGAACATGTTTCAAAATCATATATCTGATGAACTTATATCTAGAATAAAAAGAGTACTTATAACTCAATAACAAAAACCAAATAACCAAATTTTAAAATGGGCAAAGGATCTGAAGACACATTTTCTCCAAGGGAGATATGCAATTGACAAGCACATGAAAAGAGACTCAGTATCAGTAGTCATGAGAGAAATTCAAATTAAAACCTCAATGAGATGCCATTTCACACCCACTAGAATGGCTAGAACTGAAATGTCAGAGAATAATAAGTGTTGACAAAGATCACACAGGGCTGGTGGTGGTATAAACCGGAAGAGTCAATTTGGAAATCCCTCTGGCAAGTTTCTTAAGTGACTAAATGTAGAGTTATTAGGTGCCCCAGCAGCTCCACTCCTCGGTACATAGCTAAGAAAAAATAAAAATGTATGTCTGCACAAAAGTTGTGCACAAATGTTTATGACAGCATTACTTCTAACAGCCAGAAAGTGGAAACAACCCACATGTCTGTCAACTGACAAAGAGAAACAAAATGTGGTGTATCCATATAATGGGATGTTATTTATCCACAAAAAGGAATAAATGCCAGGAACCTGCAATGGTAGGACAACTCTGGAAAACACTGTGCTCAGGGAAAGGAGCCAGACACAAAGGCCACATACTGCATGATTCCACTGATATGAAATGTCCAAAAGAGACAAATCCATAGAGACTGAAAGGAGATGAGTGATTGCTTTGGGCTGGGAAGAGATGTGGAAGGGACAGGAAGGAAAGAAATGATGGCTAGGGGCTGGGGATTTCTTTCTGTGGTTTCTTTCTGCAATGACTGTGGTCATTGCTGCGTGTATCTGTGAATATGTTTAATGCCATTAAGTGGTATACTTTAAAGGGAAGAATTGTTTGGTATGTGAATTATATCTCAATAAATGGCTAAAATAAAAGAGGAAGGGAGAGGTCTATTTAGGTTTTGGGTCTAAGCCACAGGGCATGGGCCAGCTTACCATCTCTGCACGAGGGGTTAGGAACACTAGCCAAGTTAGCAATGAAGGGGCCACTGCTCTCTTTTTCTATTGTTCTTTATTTCTTCCAGGTGGGCGGCCATGATTCAACCAGAATTGGGCATGTGCGTGTAAACTGATGGTGATACCATTTTACTGCCATCAAAACCTTACCTAATACCTACAATAGGCAGGAATCTCTAAATATTACGCCAAATGAAAGAAGCCAGAGTCAAAAGACATTATTCTGCACAATTCCGTGAAGTTCCTGACCAGGCAAACCAAACCTATGATGAAAACATTAATCCAGTTGGTCGGTGGTCATTTCTTGGGCTTTGGGAGTAAGGGGCTGACTAGGCAAGCGCATGAAGGAATTTTCTAGGGCATTGCAAATGCTCTGTATGCTGGTAGGGGGTTGAGTTACACAAGTTTTTTACATCTGTAAAAACTCAGGGAATGATACACTTAAGATTTATACATTTCAGTATGTGGAATTTTACTTTAAAAAAAGAACCCTAAACAATGCTGACCCCTGTTGTGAGCACTAACGTGTTCAGAGGGAAGCTATACTGACGGTTGTAATTCACTTTGAAATGTATTAAAACAAGATGGATCGATAAGCAGATACACAATAAAACAAATATAACAAAATGGTAACAATTGTAGAAACTAAGTGATAGGTATTATGTAAAACTTCCTTCCACTTTTCTCTGTGCTTAGCCTTTTAAAAATTATTATTATTAAAGGAAATATTGTGAACTGCAAGCAAATCAAAATCTTGCCCTGGTTTCTAGTAGATGCCTAGAACAATATGATAAAAACTATGGACCTCTTCTCAGAGGCACACATTCCAAAAGAAACAAAATTTTGCCCACAATGGACTTCCTAAAGCCCATTTATGAGCCCCCAATACATCCAAAGAGTTAATGGCCTAATGGCTTTCCAGATGTAGACAGCTGGCAAGGAGTGGAAGTCACTTGGGAGAATTTTAGGAAAATATCAGTGAGAGAATAATGGTGCAGTTATAATTGAAAACTGACATATTGTAACTATATGATCATGTTTCTGTATCTGATTTTAGTAGTTTCTTTATCTGGCAGCCTAGTTCCTCATTTAGCATCCAATTAATAAAACTGGTATTGACAGGCTGCCTCAATGTTTTCATTTGGCTTAGTTCTGACAATCAGGGTTTTATTTTGAGAGAGAGAGAAAGGGTGTAAAACTGAGGGAGGGGCAGAGAGAGAAAGAGATAGAGAGAGAGACAGAGAGAGAGAGACAGAGAGACAGAGAGACAGAGAGAGAGAGAGAGAGAGAGAGAGAGAGAGAATCCCAAGCAGGTTCCACACTGTCAGTAGGGCTGATATGGGCCTCAAACCCATAAACCACGAGATCATGACCTGAGCCGAAGTCAGACACTTAACTGACTGAGCCCCCCAGGTGCCCCTGATAATCAAATGTTCTTGCCCTAACTGTGGTTCCTTTACAAATCTTGATGACCAAAGAGCAAGTACAGATGGAGTGTCCAGACTTAACTCCACAATGTGCTAACAGACTCAAGCCAGGGCAGCAGGAAATCAGTTAGGTACTGATGTTGAGAAAGGAAAGGCCAAAGAATTAAGTTGTCCCTCTAGTATGGTTGGTCACGCACGGGGTCATGGTTTTTTGGCTGGTTGGACTTCTAAAGTTGGCTGGGCACCCTTCATAAGGCTGTTCTCAAGAGAAAGAAAGATACTGATGATTCCCCAAATGAAATGTCTTAGAGGAAAGTAAAGATATCAGAGGTATAGGCTGTAAGTGAGCAGTTAGATCAGTAAAGTCCCTAGAATCCATTTTTAAAATGTTTATTTATTTTTGAGAGAGAGAGAGAGAGAGAGAGAGAGAGAGAGAGAGAGAGAGAGAGAGAGAGAATGAGTGGGAGAGGGACATAAAGAGAGAGGGGGAGACAGAATCTGAAATAGGCTATAAGCTCTGAGCTGTCAGCACAGAGACTGACATGAGCTTGAACCCACAGACCATGAGATCCTGACCTGAGCTGGAGTCGGACACTTAACTGACTGAGCCCCCCAGGCACCCCTGGACTCAGTTTCCTGAGCAGAATTAGGAAGGTTTTACACTGGACACACAATCTTCATGTTGCCTATGCATTTCGTTGTCCCAGACACGGTGCTAGTCCTTCACATATGTCACCCCATTTTAACCCAGGCCACAATTCTCTTGTTGCCATCATTCCCACCTTACAAATAAGGAAACCGAGGCCCAAGGTCACATGGCTCGCCAAAGATCACAGGACCATGAAGGTCTCTGACTTTCAATCCAGGTCTCCTTTCTCAGAGCCTGGCACCCCTCACCATTCCTGCAACTCAGCTCCCGGGTGACTGTTTTGGAGGTCGGGGCAGGCTTGTACGTAAACATTTAGGAAATGCACTTAATTTTCCTCCAAAGGATGCTCCTGAGTCAGCAACCACCACCACCACACAGGAAACCATGAGAAGCTTCAGGGAGCATGAACTTGGCTCCCTTGCAGCTGGCTGCTGCCCTTTAGGATGACCTCTTTCTGCCTTTGTCATTCTCAGAAACCAGCATCCTGACAAGGAACAACAGAAAGGACCTTATGGGGGCACCTGGGTGGCTCAGCGTCTGAAGCATCCGACTTCAGCTCAGGTCATGAACTTGTGTTTTGTGAGTTCGGCCCCCGCGTCGGGCTCTGTGCTGACAGGCCGGACCCTGCAGCCAGCTTCTGATGCTGTGCCTCCTTCTCTCTCTGCCTCTACCCTGCTTGCACTCTGTCTCTTTCTCTCTCAAAAATAAATACATATTTAAAAAATTTTTTTTAAAAAAAAGAAGGGATGTTGCGGGAAAGCAGACGACAGCTCTGACTTACCCCACTCCAGGAATATCGTGTACCTCTACTATGGGAGGAGTGAGGCAGCGTTTTCTGAGGGGGTCTTCTTGGTGTGGGGGGGAGCCTGTGGGGCGAGCCCCATGGCTACTTGCCTGGTCTGCCCGGCAAGACTGTCCTCTCTGGCCCTCCTCCCAGTCAGGGCCCACAGCAGCCTTCCACCCCGCAGGCTGAGGGGCCGTGGAGAAACTCAGCACGTGCAGGATGACTGGCCATGACCTCAGCCCCCAGAAGGGTGGGCTGTGGGGGTCCTCAGAAGGCATGGGACCCACCTCCTGCAGACACATCTGCCTCCACTGGCAGCAGTCCCAACAGATCTTAATTCTGAAAAATCAGTCTATCTTGTTTGACAAAAGGTGTTTTCCCCTAGTGGAAGAAGAGAGACTGAGAGCAAGATCTGGAGCAAGAGGGAGCTACACACACACACACACACACACACACACACATGCACACGCACACGCACACGCACACGCACACACACACACACACACACAGAAATAAAGCAACAGATGGAGACAGCAAGAAGGGAGAGGGAGAGCCAGAGGTGGTAGGACATGAGAAAGAAAAAAAGGAAAGAGAAAAGCAAATCACTGCCAACACGCACATGGTGGCAGCCTTCACATCTCCCAACAGAGGCTCTGCAGGACATTTTCCTCAGCTCAGGACGACTTTGGTCTCTGAGGATTTGGGCAGAACTGAGCATTACACCTAGATGTGCTCCTCCACCCCTATGCTCAGGCCTGATCCATGGGCTCCCTCTTGGGCCATAGTGATTGGTCCTTGGCTGGGTGTATGACTCAAGGCAGTCTGATGAGACTCTACCCCAGGAGCTTTCTTGGAGCCACGATGAAAAGGAAGCTCTTTTCCACTGGGACGTTGGGCAAAAGGACAATGAGAGGCTGGAAATGCCAAAGACCACCATGCAGGGAGATCCTATTTGAGAACAAAGTCAACACAGAGGGAAACAGAATAGGAAGATGGAGACCAATTCCTAAGAAGACCAACTAAGCCCCTGGATCCAGCCATGCCTGAAGCTATACCTAACCTGGGATTTTTTGGGTGTATGATTTGAGGCCTTTAATGCTTAAGTCACTTTGAGTTGGATTAGCTGTCATTAGCAAGTGCAACAGTCCTACTAGAATGTGAAAACTGCCCTATCAGTCTTGCCTCTTTCAGCAGTTCCCAGAAACCACACCTGAGTATGCATCAGCTCTCCTAGCAAATGTGGTGGCCAACACAGCCTGGAACTGTCCCAAAAGGAAACCCAGATGCCCAGAAGAAAGCTACTAAATAAGGATTTTTTAAAAAAGTAAAAGCAGGAGAAAGAAGGGCTATGCTTTGTCTACATAGGACTATGTTATGACTTTCATGGGCCCAAGAACTTTTGTTCTTGCATGGGTCCCTTCCTCGATTAAAAAAAGGCTAAAACTTATATTTTACAACTGCATTAGTAGAAAGAGGAATAAAATCCAGGCGGATCATATCCTTTTTTCTCATTATTTTAAATGAAACCAAAACATTTTCAGGGGTCCTTAAACGTACCTCGGGCCCTGGGCACTGCGTCTATTCTATCTAATGGAGTCACTGGCACTGGGCCCACATTATCCAGATTGCTTTTCTACACGTCCAGTTTCCCCAACTCTCTTCTCCTTATGTAGAAGGGGTGGAAGGGTCCAACGAGTCCCTCAAAGCCCAGGCCAGCCTTTCCCTCCCTCCCTCCAGAACTTCCCTGCATCATCACTGCTCAGCGTCATCCTTGAGGCGCCCCCACGCTGGGGCCACAGCTGCCATTGGGCGTAATTTCTGTGTGTCATGGGGAGCTGCTCCCAATATCGCAGGTAATGAGGCAGGGAGCTCCTCAATGACCCATGTGTCCTTGGTCTATCTCAAGTCCTAGCACAGGCTGCGTGCAGAACAGATCCCTGGCTGGGGAGGGACAGGGGACAAAGTTGTTTCCTACTTAGCAAACTCCTGTCACTTAGGATTTATATTGGGGCCAGGCCAGGACACAGAAAGGGAAGAGATGGGCCAGTAGGAGTATGGTGATGGGGGGGCCCCTGTCTCCAATGTCTTTCTGGGCCCCCTTCTATTCTGGAGGACAGTGTGCTGACTGGCAAAGCTGGAGGGGTGTGCGGGCCAGCCCAGCGGTTGAGCAGGCATGAGTCAGCATGCCAGGCCCCGGATGATTTCCTTGGCCCCAGATTCCCCCTCACTCACCTTCATCACTGGTGTGAGGCTCCGTGCCATTGTCATGGTCAACTTCATCAATAGTCCCTGGCTCACTATGTGGACTGTCACTGCAAGGAAACACGGGAAGGGGACTCATTGGGCTTTGCACCCTCATACTGTCCTCAGCTTCCCGTAATGCCGACCCAGCCCACCTCTGCACTTGACCCAGGTCAGGTCCAGGCCTGCACCATCCTGTCTTATCCATCTGACCACCCACCCAGCCCCCTCAATGTGAAGCCATCCTGAGTAACCTCCTCCAGCCCTGGAATTTGTGGGGCTGCCAGTTCACAGGTGTCCTGTAAGACCCAGAGGGCACTGTAAAACCCTGGCATTTATCCTGGGAAGGACCACAGGCCAGAACAGAAAGGACTTAAGGAAGTGCTGAGAGACATTCCCCTAGCCTGGTTCCAGGTCTCACGGAGGAGGTGACACACCCAGCGAGCTGGAAAAAGCTCACAAGGAGCAGGGTTCTCTGCGTGCCTCTCGATTCTGTGTGCACAAGCCCAGCCCAGTCCAGGCAGTGCAAGCAGGCTGGCAGCCATGATGGGCATAGGGGTGGGTAGCCTGAATCCAGGGGGTCAGATTTGGGTATTAATGCACTGGGAGAACTTCACTGGCTACTACCTCCTCACTAGATTATAAGCTTCTTCAGGCCAGGGTTATTCACCTAGTCAGTGTTTTTACCTAAGCCATTGATGGAGTCCTAATATATACCAGGCACTGTGGGAGGTAGCAGAGACATACTGATGGGTAAGGTGGACACAGACTCTGCCCTTGTGGACCAGGAAATAAAACTGCTACAAGCTGAAATGTGTTATGTAGGAACAAACGAACAGAGACAAAAACAGCTGAGGAAACCTGCATAGGGTGGTCAGGGAAGGGTTCTCGGTGGAGGTGACCTCTGCAACGCCATTTGAAAGAACCTGAACTTCATTATGGAAAATCTCCACTGCCTCCTGGATAAGGTCAAGACTTGGCACAATGACTTGTTTAAGACCTTTTATAAGCTGGCTCCTGCTGGCCTGTGAAGCGTCCTCCCTCACCATTCCCTTGGCACATGCAACACTCTGGCCATGCGGAATCACTGTCCATTGTACTGAATGTTCCAAGTCCAGAACATTTTTTGCCCACTCCTCACCTGGCTGACACCAGTTCATCCTAACTCAGTTAAGTTTCCTCCAGGAAGTCCTTCGCTACCTCAGCTCAAGGAGCCTCACTTCTGGGGCTGCCTATTTCATCCTCCACCAAAGCTCCTTGTTTCAGGGGTTAATCCTGCTCAGGTTACATCCCTGTCCCCCTGCCCAGGGCCTGGCCAAGGACAGACACTTGGCAACCATTTGTCCAATTGTTGAATGAAGAAATGTTGTCCACTACAAAGAGACCCTCAGCCGAATCTCCCCCTTTGGCTTTGCAAATGCTTCCAATGTAATGAATAGTTTTCCTTTCTTGTGAGACACAAATGGGAAAGTGTGATTCTTGTATATTGTTCTTTGGAAAGTACAGTCGATCTTTAGGACCCTTCCCAGAACTCAAATTATATATAGTGCAGCAGAACCAGTAGCGGTGGCAAACACTGCATCAGAAGCTTCTCTTTGTCCAGAAAGCATGCTTGCTGGCTGTTTCATGTTTCTGTTACAGAACAGGGACAGACTTGCTCCTGGAGCCTCACATAAAGGTTACTACAGGGCTGTGATTACAAGACAGCAGGGCCCATATTTCTATGGGGGACAGGGTAAGAAACAAAGGGGCTGGAATGTGTCACTTCTTTCAAGTGAATCAAGAGTTCAGGGACGCTTTGATAATCCAGAGACAACCCCCCCGGAGGTACCTAGCAGAAAGCGGTGTGGGCAATACTAAATATACAGCTTTGTGTCGTCCTGGATTGAGAATAAAGAATGAATAGGAATCCTTTGACTGGTCTCTGTCAGTTGGTGTTCTGAATCTCCTGTCCTTTCCACATTTAAAAATGTCCTATCTTTACCACATTTTAAGGTCTTAGTGTGGGGAAGGTGGTCAGCCTTGATTTTGTTTAGGTTCTAAAACTTTTCTAAGACCTTGTGTGGTACCAGGTACACAGAGGTGCCCGACTACCAACTGTTGACCTGGCCTCGAGCTCTCAAAGAACATGCAGGGCCAATTCCTGATAATAGTTGAACCCTGGGTCCAGCTATACCTGAAGTCACAATCCTAGACTTTTTAGTAATAATCCTAGACAATAGATTCCCACTTAGCTTAACCCAGTTTGAGTTGTAGTTCTGTCCCTTACAAACCAAGAAGGTCCTGGCTGAAGCAACTATCTCTTGTATAAGGCTGCAGCAAAGCTCAAATGAGAAAATGCATATGGGACTACAGACTATAAAGCAGTAAGAAAATCAAAGGCTTTCTTACTCTTCCTGTTCAACAGCAAAAACAACGGCAGTGATGATGATAATAATAATATTAAGAGGAATGGAATCTTACCAATATTCTTCCCCTCCAGCCATGCATTTTTCATACACAGGTCCCTCAAGCTCCCGGGGGCTGGGGAAGATGGCTTCATGATGGATGATGATGGTTTTGATGACTTCGTTGACGTGTGCCTGGCAGGACACAGGGTCCTGCCCATCAGGGATGTGCATGAGGGTGGGCCCGAAGCAGATGGCCAGGTTGTAGGGGTCCATCATGTTCTCGTCGCTATACTGTGAGAGGCTACAAGAAAGGAGGTACTCACAAGTCACCTGAGAAAGGTGAATCTTCCCCGCTGTGGGTTCTGTCTTTTGACAGGAGGGTTCCATGTTCTGTTTTAGGAACAGCTGCACCTGCAAGAGCCTCAGGATGCCCCCTCCCAAAAAAGGCCAGAGCTGAGGTAAAGTGCCCCCCCCTTGGCTGGGCAACTCACTGGTTGAGGAAAGCGAAGAGGTATCTCATGACCACGATGACCACGCGGGGAAGGGTGATGAGGATTTGCTGGATCTGGTGCACCCTCTCAGCTGGGTTCTCCAGTTCTGTAACATAAAGGGGCTTTTCAGGCTGTCTTTCTTCCTCAGAGAGCCAGTTACAGCCAGCATTTGTTCCTCAATCAGTCCATGTGGTTCCAGGGACTGATACGTGACTCTGACCTGGCCATGCAGAGCAAGAATGTGGGTCAATACATTCCCTTTTATGAACGAAGTTGGTGTAAGCTGTGTTTCTGTCACCTGACACCTGTGAGACCTGACGAACCCAGGCGCAGACCATGTTTCTTCAATCTCTTTATGAACACCACCTGCACTATAGGGGCGGCACATAGTAGGTTGGAAATGAGGGTAGAATAAATAACCAACTCTAGAGCTACATATTGGCCAACGGGCCTGCCAGATGCTTGTGATCTTATCTCCGACCCCCATTTTCAGGTCAGTCCTAGGCAGAGATATTGGTATTTTTATCAGTTAGGCCAGAGATGGGAGCAGCAAATTGGGCTTGGTAAAGAGAAGTGCTTTGTGGGTTTGCCTTGTGGAGAGGGTGTGCAGAGGGAAAGCTGGCATGGAGAGTGAGCACCAGAGCTTCAATGTTTGTCTGCCAGGCTGGTGCACCAGCCTATGCCAGGTTCTTTCTCAGAAAACATGTTTTTCTCACATAGCCCCTCTCTCCAGCCTCCACATTCTGTCAGCGTGTTCCTTTTAAAATGCAACCTCTCTTGGGGCACCTGGGTGGCTCAGTTGGTTAACCATCGGCTCTTGGTTTTGGCTCAGGTCACATTTTCATGGTCTGTGAGTTCAAGCCCTGCCTTGGGCTCTTCACTGACAGCATAGAATCTTTTTGGGATTCTGTCTCTCTTGCTGCCCCTCCCCTGCTCACACACACTCTCTCTCAAAATAAATAAATAAACTTAAAAAGAATAAAATGCAACTTCTCTTGTTTCTCCTCTGTATCCCAAGCCCTTCACCATGGGGCTTCAACCAACCTTGCCTGCCTCACCTCTTAGCTGCTGCCCCTTCCTCGAGTATCTGAAGATGATATAGAGCCATGTTTTTCCAGTGAGGTGGTAGTCACACTTCTGGACACTTACAAATCCATGGGGCATTCTTTGGGGTTGTCACAGTGACTGGAGGGTGCTACTGGCATTTCAGATCTAGGAGCCAAGGCATCAAGTGTCCTAAATGTACGAGACACAACAAGGCACTGCACTCCCCTAAATAGTGTCCCCACTGAGAAACTCTGTGCCAGGCTGCCCTATCCACCATCTCCCTCTCACAGAGGGCCTTCCTGCCCCTGGGCCCTTGTACACACTGGTGATCTCTCTACTCTGCCCAGCACACTCTAGCCTACCTTCAGAGTCAGGCACTGAGAAGCCTTGCCCAAGCCCCTCACAGAACTAAAAGCTCTTTGGCCTTCCTGGACTCTGTTGCCCTCTATATAGGCTGCTCCATGTCCTCAGCTTCAGTCCTCACTGCCCTAGTACCACCTCCACTTAAATATATTTTTTTCTTAAATCCATTTATTCAAAAAGGAAAGTTTACCTCATTCTATAAATGGGAAACCACAAACACTTGCTGTAATTAGGAGGTAATATAAAAATAGGTACAATGAAAGCAAAACAAGGTTACTAAATTACAGGTAGGCATTGTACTATACAAACATGTCTGAGACTGAGCCCCCATTTCTGTGTTTAGATGGTAAGCTGACATCTGAAATTTTCTCCTTGACGTACTCACAAGATTTGGGAGGGAAATGAGAAGGGATTTTTTTTTTCACAGTGTGATGTAAGGTATGATCCATGGTATGCAATGTTCTGAGCTTGTACCGGAGGTCAACAACCTTGTCTTCTCAGGGCTCTACTCAGGAACTAGACTAATGGAGCTTCTGGAAACATAAGCTGATCATGTGACATGGGGCTCAGACAGGGTTGGGCCTTTGTGGCCTGGAATTTCTTTCTTTTTTTCTTTTTTTTTTTTTTTTCCTTGAGAGAGGGAGAGGGAAAGAGGGAGAGGGAGAGGGAAAGAGGGAGAGAGAGGAGGAGAAAGAGAGGGAGGGAGGCAGAGAGAGGGGAGAGAGAACACACATACATGCAAGCAGCAGAGGGGCAGGGGGAGAGAGGAGAAAGAGAATCCTATGCAGGCCCCACTCCCAGTGCAGAGTCCAACTCATGGCTCAATCTCATGACACTGAGATCATAACATGAGCTGAAATCAAGAATTGGATGTTCAACTGACTGAGCCACCTGCGTGCCCCTTTGGCCTAGAATTTCTGAGGGTGATTTGGAGCTTGAAGTGGATCTGGAAAGATGAGCAGGAGGTAGTGTGGAGGGTAGGAGGGCAGAGGAAGGGTCTTTTACACCAGGCAGGTAAGAGGCGTGAAGCCTCCAACCCCCAGGGGCCCTTTCCTGGCTGCCAGTCTCTCTCAGAGCATTGTGAGAAGCATCCATAATAACACTGGGTGTGGAGCAATTTTCTGTAAATCAATTAAAGAGTTTATTCTAAAATACTAAGATTTCCATATTGTAATATTAAAAAGCTTATTTTTTAAAACTTCCCAAAACGTTGCCTTAGGTTTGGCCATCTTACAGCCAAGGTGCCTTTACTTCAGCCCCCTAGATTGGGCTCTTGCCTTCATCCATAGAAATACGTGTCAAGGAGAACTCTGATGGCTTGTGACGTTGAAAGAAGTCCACAGTCAACTTACTTTCACCATTTTACTTGTCTGTCATATGGCTGACCTGACTCCCAAGTCCTCAGTGGGTCCCCATTACTCAAGGAGAAAAGCTCCAAATCCTTGCAAGGTCTCTCCTCTCTTGCTCCAGCCTTTTGCACCATGCACTGGATGGGACATCCTCCTGATGGTCCCATTTGTCTGTGTGCCCCCAAACTCTTCCCAGGATACTCTGTGTCTGCTCCTCTTGGAAGCTTCTGCTCACATCACTCTCTCAGCTGTGATGTGCAAAACCAAGTCTTCCTCCGCCTCTTCTCTTCTAAGTGCCATTCATACCCAGGGTTGTACTATGCCATTTTCCATTATACACCATCCTGTTATCTGTTATCACTACAACTAGATTTTTAAGTTCTATGTGAACGAGGACCATACTGCTTCTTTCATAGCATACCTCCTTCCTTCACAGTGATGAGCCCACAGTACAACTTCAATAAAGATATGCCAAGGAATTGATCATTCCACCATTCTACCTGGGAAATACTTACTAATAGTAGATATCAAATCTTGAAACCTTTCCTTAGGAAAGAGTGGATTTTCCAGTCCTCGGAAATACAGTTTTAAAACACCAGCAACTGAATTGATATCTCGTTCATTTTGATCATCCACAAGGGGGTCTTCACCTGAGAAGAAAGCAGTGAATGATGACTCAGCTTGGCAAGGAGGTAGGACATGTGCAGATAGCAGGAGGGCCCTCCTGGCCCCGCACTTCTCCCTGTAACTGACTGAAAATATTCAAATCTATGGAAATATTGTAAAACTAAAACACTGAACATCCATCACCCTCCACTCACACTCATTAACTTACACTCATCTTTTGCCAAATGTGCTTTCTCCTTTTACTTGTATTTATTATTGTTCAATGATTTGAGAGTATTTTGTAGACATCATAGTATATCAACTGCTAAATACTTCAACACATTTCTCCTAAGAATAAGGATATTCTCTGACATAACCACACTATATCATGACATCTAAGAAAAAATTAGCAATAGTTCCAAAACACCATCTCATGTACATTCAAATATTCCCAATTGTCCCATGTCTTTCATAGATTTTTTTCAAGAGCTAAGATCTAACCAACATTCCCACAATTCATTTGGTTGTTACCACTCCTTAGTCTTATGTTTATTTTATTTATTTATTCCTTTTTTAGAGTGGGGAGGGGAAGGAGAAGGAGAGAGAGAATCTTAAGCAAGCTCCATGCCCAGCATGGACACAGGGCTTGATCTCACGACCGTGAAATCATGACCTGAGCCAAAATGAAGAGTCAGATGCTTAACCAACTAAGCCTCATGGTGCCCCCACCTTAGTCTTTTGAATGTAAAAGAGACCCCAACATTTTTTAAAATCATAGTTTGTTTTTTACAATATTGCCTCTTCTGAAAAGTCCAGGCCAGTTGTCTTATAGAATGCCTCCCAACCTGGATTTGTCTGATTGTCTCCTCAAGATTAGATTTAAGTTAAACATTTTTGGCAAAAATAGTGCATGGGTGATGTTGTAGACACCTTATTGTATCCAGAGGCACATAATATCAGCCTGTCTTACTACTGGTGATGCTAAGTGTGATCAATGGATTGAGTAACCTCCAGATCTTGGCACTGCAAAGGTTTATTTTCCACGTTGTAATAAGTATAGAATATAAACTATATTTGAAAAAAACAAGTGACCTGCGTGCATGCCATTGTGCTCAACATGTTTCACCTAATGCTTATTTTAATACCCACTGATGATTTTTGCCTAAATCAATTATTATCCTGGGGTTGCAGAATGGTGATTTTCTAATTTCTTCTACATTTTTTAGCTGGCATTCTTCCATAAAGAAGAGGTTTCCCCATGTTCACTCACTCTTTTACTTGTTATTTTTATTATTTAGCATCTTTAAGGGATTGTTTTTGTAATTTCTAATTCAATGTGTTATAATCCATTATCAATATTCTTTGGAATGCTCAGACTGTCTCTAATTTTGCCAGGGACAGATGTCCTTTATATGTGACCTCCACTGAGCACTTACTTGCTTTATGGCACAAAAGATGTCCATGGATGACCTTGTACCTTCCTTGACCCAGACTTGGAATCAAACACTGCTCCAAGGAGATCTGTCTGCTTTTTGTGGGGAATGGTAATTAGAAACCGAGATCTAAGCCCCAGGCGTGCTCATTGGTACAGGAGTGCTACAAAGAGCTGCTAAACCTTTTCAGTGGATAGAGCAAGGACACACATAATTTTTTCATGAGTTCACATAGTTATTTCCAATTCATATTTAAGATACAATTTTGTCTTTACCTTAATTTATTTTATATTTGTATTTCATTTTTCTTAGTGAAAATTTTGGTTCTGAGTAACATTAATATTTTATCTGCCTTATTCTATAATATACATAACATCGTTTGGAAATTTTAATAGCAATATCACCACTATAAAATTTAAGATTTCTTTGCAGGGGATTTTTTTGGAAGGAGTTGGATTTTGTTCTAAGAATGTATCCCACTAAAGATGTATGCTCAGAAGACAGAAAGTAGATTAGTGTTTGCCTGTGGTGGGGAGCTGGGATGCAAGGGGTACAGGAACTGAATACAAATGGGGACAAGGTTCCTTTTGGGGATGATGAAAATTTCTGATATTGGATTAAGGTGATAATTACATATCTCTGTAAATATACTAGAAACCAGTGAATTGTACACTTTAAAAATGGGAGAGCTTTATGGTATCTAACTCAATAAAGCTGTTAAAAATGTATGACCAAAGCATATGTCCAAAAGTTACTCTCTGTGTGATGATCAATTTGATACACAGCTTGTTTCTACTTATATTCCATTTTAGGGATTGATTTTTTTAGAAATCCTTTTTTTAAAAGTGTGCAGTTCTGAAAACATAAAGCATTTAAATTGTCCAAAAGTGAAAACCAGATAAAAAGTTGCATGCAGACAGGTCCTACTCTTATCCTTCTTCCCTCCACACCTTACCTTTGACCATTTTCTTTAGTTGCTGGTTTGCTCTCTTAAGTAACATATATATGAATTTTTTATTTCCCTTCACTTTTCCCGCAAACGTAAGTAGTATATTGTATATTGCTGCATACAGTTGTTTCTTTGCTTCACAATAAACACTAGAAGTCCCTCCGTCTCAGTTCATAGAGGTCTTCCTGATTCTTCTCCTTTTTTTTTTTTAAATGGCTGCAAAGTACTCTTATTTCATGGATTGACCATAATTCAGTCAACCAATCCCCTGTGGATTGACAAGTGGGTTCTTTCCAACCTTCCACTATTACAAATATTGCCTCAACAAATAACCTTGTGCATGTGTTTTTTGTATTTGTGGAGGTGTGTCTCTGGTCAGGTCCCAGAAGTGGGATTGTGGGTCAGAGTGTACATACATACTTCATTAGATAGAGACAAATTCTCTCCCCCCTGGACCTGAACCATTCTATACCTCTATGTGGTAACATAGGAGAATGCTTCTTTTCCACAGGCCTGCCCATGGAATGCTGTCAATCTTTCAGATTTTTGCCAGTTGGACAGGTGACAATGATATTTCAGGAGGGTAGGACTTTTCTATTTAATCAAGGGCTGCTCAGCTAGATCACCCCAAGTTTCCATGGGAGGAGATGAAAGAAAGCACAGAGCAATCTAACTCCTCTCCAAAGGTGCTGACAGATGTCTGCACAACAGGCTTTTCCTCCTTCGCCCAGAACAGCCCACAGACTGTTTTGAGACTGGCAAGCAATGAGGAGCAGAGCTGGAAATTCATACTTGGATCCCTTTCCTCCACCTCCGTAGAAAAAGAATGCATGTCACTGCCAGGGCCTCTGCAAGCCCCAACATGCTTTAGTGCAAATTAGAGAGGCGCCCCGCTTCCTTCCTAAACCAGGTCTTGTGGCTTACAGAGCATGAACCAGAGTTCAGCTCCCACCTGCCCTCCCTGCCTGAGCACCCCTGCATGGTGCCCAACCTGAATGACTACCTATGGTGG
Source organism: Suricata suricatta (assembly GCF_006229205.1). Taxonomy (NCBI): domain Eukaryota; kingdom Metazoa; phylum Chordata; class Mammalia; order Carnivora; family Herpestidae; genus Suricata; species Suricata suricatta. The sequence goes on from NC_043711.1 coordinate 48,940,822, forward strand.
CAGAGACATTGATGTTCCATAAATCAGCTTCTCAGATATCCTCAAAGGAGGAAAGGAGAACTCCTTGCGGGGAAGAAAGAGAGAAAACATAAAAAATCATTGCCTATACTGACAAAGCACTTCTCAAGTGAGAAGCACATTCACACATGTGATCTCTCTTAATCCTCACAACAGTACTGCATGGCACCAAGGCAGGCATGGTTCTAACACTACCATTCTCTCTTGCAAGAAAGCTGAGGGCCCAACAAGCAAAACGATTTGCCCACATTCACACGGTGAGAACAGACACTGGCAGCCCTCAGGTCTCATAATGCCTGGGCGATATTCTTCCTTTTACCACTGATTTTCAAGCCTATCTGTCTGCTTGCAGGCCTATCTTCCTCTCTCCCTCCCTCCTTCCTTAAGAGTAGAACCCTAGGGGCACCTGGGTGGCTAAATCGGTTGAGTGTCCGACTTCAGCTCAGGTCGTGATCTCACAGTTCATGGGTTCGAGCCCTGCATCAGGCTCTGGGCTGACAGCTCAGAGCCTGGAGCCTGCTTTGGATTGTGTCTCCCCCTCTCTCTGCCCCTCCCCTACTCATGTTCTATTTCTCAAGGATGAATAAATGTTCAAAAAACAATTTTAAAAAAAGAATAGAATCCTAACCTTTTGTTTTTCAAGAAAAAATTTCTCTGAATGCTCAACCTATAAAACAAAGCTGTCTTAGGGGCTCCTGAATGGCTCAGATGACACATCCAGTTCGTGATTTCAGCTCAGGTCATGATCTCATGGTTTGTGGGATCAAGCCCCATATCTGTCGGGCTCTGTGTTGACAGTGCAAAGCCTGCTTGGGATTCTTTCTCTCTCCCCCTCTCTCTGCCCCTCCTCTACTCATGCGCTCTCTCTCTCTCTCAAAAATATATAAATAAACTTAAAGAAATAACAATAAACAAAACAAAGCTGTCCTAGTTGAATTGGGAGGAGAGGTCCCCCTCCTAAGCCCCCTCTGTTCCCGCCACAGACCTTGAGGTCCCTGTGAAGAACCAGAAAGGTTCAAATTAGCTGTTTCCCTGTTATTTACCACATATTACCCTGGTGGTCTCATGATTCAAAAGTCCATGGCTTTTTCTCCATATTGCATGTTAGCTCCCCTTGTCATGCACAATTAACATATGGACTTTATACATACACACATTTATGTACATAACGTGTACACACACACACACCCCATTTGCTCTTACTCTTCCTCCCTGAAGGCCATAAAAGGAACCATCCAAATATTCTCTCCTCCTGGCTTAGGCCTTTGGCTTTCTAGAAGGTGAGTCAATTCTGGTTCCAGAAATGACTGGAATTCAAGGGTTCAGGATGAGTGGGATGGTTCACAGGAATGACGGCTTCCTCTGGGAGGAGAATTACAGCTAAAGTTCTAGGCAAGTCTGAGAGAAAGCTGTGTTCACGCTTGGCTAGCTAATGTCCTGGAGATGGTAGAAGTATTACACAACAGCTCTGCCTGTGGCATCTCAGCCAGGTCACCTGGGCATTGTCGGGCACTTTACGGCAGGGCTGTACCCAGGGCAGAGAGCACACAGCGTGTGCTTACAGGCTCTAAGGAAACCTGGTCCCAGACGAGAGGGAGGGGGACGCAGCAGGAAGCATGCAGGTGGCAGTGCAGGTGGCAATTCTCTGTGGCCACAGGTATTCCCAAGCCTGTTCTGGGGTTCCTCACCATGACGACCCCTCCCAGCATTTACCGGTCACACTCCTCCCCCTGGGGCAGGAAATAGATCTCTGAAGGGCCACGTCTGAAATGTGTCAGACCCTCCATGCCGAGACTTCGGCCTCCAATCCAAACCCTATCCTGATCTGCACAGGGTGAAAGGGCCATTGACCCCCCTTCCAGCCACCCCTCCAAATAAGGAGAGACCCCCGGCAGCTCTCTGACTGTTACCTGCAGAGGGGGCAGTGGTTTGGTTTGTGGGGGGGAACACAGAGTTTGCCCAGGAAAACTGGCCTGAGAGACAAAAGGCCAGCGTGGCCCTCTCCACACCAGGGCTGCCACTTTTCCTGCAGTGATGTTTTGTGATGTTTCCTCTTCCTTTTGCCAGATTACAGAAAGAGCTCAAAATGAGAGCGGTGAGTTTAAGGTTTGCTGACAACAACAACAAAAATCATATCATTAAGGACACCTGGCAGCTCAGTTGGTTAAGTGTCTGTCTTTGGCTCAGGTCATGATCTAACAGTCTGAGTTTGAGCCCCACATCAGGCTCTGTGCTGACAGCTCAGAGCCTGGAGCCTGAGGATTCTGTCTCCCTCTCTCTCTGCCCCTCTGTTGCTCATACTTTCTCTCTCTCTCTCTCTCTCTCTCTCTCTCTCTCTCTCTCTCTCTCTCTCTGAAATATAAACATTAAAAAAAATCACATCATTATCATCACCAGCTCAACTAAAAAAACACCTTGACTGATCTAGTCAGGAGAAAATGAAAGTCGGTTTAGGAATAATAAGCCAAGAATGATTTTCCTACATGTTGCCATTTTTCAGAATCTTAAAGAAAACAGATCTGTGCTCCTTTGAACACCCTCATACAAGGAACGCAGGCAAAAATTTCACCCGAAAGAGAAAGAAGGGGGCCAAGGAGGAAAAAGACCTAGATCTTGAACAAATGGCAAAGGATAGGCACCCTGCAGGGACTGAGGGACTTACATTTTAAGAAATATAAGGAAGAAAGGAAAAACATACAATGTGCCGGTTTCAAGAGAAAATTCGGTCACAAGTTAGAGGGTGTGGAATGGAGCAGTGGGTGTGAAGAGAAATACCAAGCTGCCCTGGGCTTGGCCACCCAGTTGCCAGGGTGCAGAGAAATGTTCCTCCTATCTTCGGGAGAGGCAGGAGGTGACCCTGAGGGTCAGCTGGGCAAGGAGCCAAACCCAGGGCAGTTTGTTGGTGAACGTGAAGAAACAGGAAAGAGTAAGTGGGAAATCTGGGCACTAGCCAGCCCAGAAAAGCCAGGAACTGACTTTTCTAAAAGAGACATTCCAGGAACTTTTTTTTTGTTTTAAAGAATAAGCCATAGTTCACGATAGGCTCAGGTGGAGCAGAAAGACAAGAGTGTCGTGAGAATGAGATTCATTTTGGAATGGAGAGAACGGGAGGAGCCGACTGCATATTTGAGGCAAAGGAAAAGCAGAAAACATTTTTACAGCTGAGATTTGGATCAGGTGATCTCTGCCCAGTGGAGCAATCCAAGGCCTGTTCGGAACAGAGAAGTCTTAAATTGCAATCACCCCTGCAAGGCACCCAAGCAAGTGACAGAAGACACTGACCTTGGAAAATCACATTCAAGAAGGAAAGAAAGCAGTGCTCTTGGAGCATGGATGGGGCCTGGATTCCTGGTACAAGGAAGTTACTTACAGAACAGAGGGAAGCAGGGAAGTCTGAGGCAGAGGCAGTCACCAGGGTGGAGGCACTGGAAAGTGAGTTCACCCATGAAACTCAAGGAATTCTGTGTCATGGGAAGAGCCCAGGAGGATGGAACCAGTGAAGATTTCAGACCATGGTTCTGGTGATTTACAATGAGCACAGGACAGCAGGGGATTTGGGGGTAAATGAAGAGACAAAACTTTGGATTGTGCTGTCCAGTGCTGTCAAGAGAAGCTGGGAGAATGATGAATGATACTTCCATCAGGGAGGCTGATGGGAGATACCTCTTGCTTTCTGGCCTTTGCATATGCTGTTCCCTTAGTCTGGAATGCCCTTTCCCTCCTTTTTCAGGCTCTTACTCTTTAAACCTCTTGGGCTTTTCCTCCTCAAGAAAGACTCCTCTGACTTTACTACTCCTCCCCAACCCAGCCAAGCTGGGCTAAGGGTTCCCATACCATTCAGTGCTTACTCCATTGTCTGTTTGCTAAACTGGCTCCCTGCTAGTCATGACTGTCTTTTGTTTCTGTTGTGTTTGCAGGTCCTAGTCCACCTCCTAGCCCAGTGTAGGGCACAATGAATGTATGGTTGTTGGGAGGATGGATAAATGCATGAGTAGGAGCTTGGAACAGGGGAATTCTGTGGCTTCCTGGTTCTAGGTGCCCGTGATCCAGGAGCAGACTCCAAAACAAGCTCTGTGGGACAGGAGGCCTCAGAGCACCACATCCAGCCAAACCCTGCTCTCTAAACCTGGTGTGAAGCCAGCGTGCCAAGGGCCCCAGAGGTCTGTGCTGGGGGCTACAGCAGGTCTGCCTGGGGTGGACAGAGTGCTTCCCCTACTCTAGAGCTAGACCTCAGGATGGAATCAGGGGGACAGTGAATGAATGAGTTTGCTCAAGATGCAACCCCTCCAAAGGAAGCCCAGTAATGAGTAGGGAGAATTCCAGGCCTGGAAGCCCAGGGAGAGGCATGCTCAGAGCATAGCCAAGAGGGACAAACCAAATCCCTTCCAAAACTGTAGAAAGATTATGTAAAAGAAAGGATAAGAAAGTGTTTTATAAATTGGGATGTGATATACTACAGGAAAATGAGTTTGGGACTGGGCTCTCAATTTTTGGGGGGCCAAAACACTGCATAAAAAACTAAGCGTTAGACCAGACACATGAAAGAATGCTCAATATTACTCATCATCAGGGAAATACATATTAAAAACACAATGAGATACCACCTCATACTAGTCAGAATGGCTAAAATTAACAACTCAGGCGACAACAGATGTTGGCAAGGATGCGGAGAAAGAGAATCTCTCTTACACTGTTGGTGGGAATGCAAACTGGTGCAGCCACTCTGGAAAACAGTATGTAGGTTTCTCAAAAAATAAAAAAATAGAACTACCCTACAACCCAGCAATTGCACTACTAGGTATTTATCCAAGGGATACAGGAGTGCTGTTTCGAAGGGGCACGCGCACCCCAATGTTTATAGCAGCACAATTGACGACAGCCAAAGTGTGGAAAGAGCCCAAATGTCCATCGACAGATGAATGGATAGAGAAGATGTGGTGTATATACACAATGAAATATTACTCAGCAATCAAAAAGAATGAAATCTTGCCATTCGCAATGTGGGTGGAACTAGAGGGTATTATGTTAAGTGAAATTAGTCAGAAAAAGACAAATATCACATGACTTCATTCATATGTGGAATTTAAGATACAAAACAAATTAACATAAGGGAAGAGAAGCAAAAATAATATAAAAACAAGGAGGGGGACAAATCATAAGAGACTCTTAAATACAGAGAACAAATTGAGGGTTGCTAGAGGGGTTGTGGGTGGGGGAGGGGCTAAATGTGTAAGAGGCATTAAGAAGAACACCTGTTGGGACGAGCACTGGCTGTTATACATAGGGGTGAATCACTGGATTCTACTCCCAAAATCATTATTGCACTATATGCTAACTTGGATGTAAATTAAAAAATAAAAATTAATTTAATTTTTAAAAATCCTAATTTAATTAGGATATTCTAAAAGCCACTCAGTGTTATCTGTATTCTTCCAACTTTTCTAAAACAGAGCAGCCTTCATAGACTCCCATCATAATTTTGAGTGCTTTACTAGACCCTCTTTCCCAGCAACTACTGTATAGTCACTAGAGAATGTCACTCATGCGCTGGTAAAGGTTTAACAGCTAACTCATAGGAGGGAAAAAGACAAAGAAAAGATCTTAGCATTTGCCAACTTCAGTGGTGTAAATACTCGGGCCTTGGCTGATTTCAAGCTACCAAGGTGAAGGCACTCAATGCAAACTTGGAAAGAGATGTTGATAAAAGCCAGCCCTGGCACACTGCTGGCGCTAAGACACACAACACCCATCCTGGCTTCCTCTGGACACAGGCTTGAGATGGATACTCTGCACCTACCTCTCTCAAAGGAATTTTTTATGTCATTGACTTCAACCTGAGATCCTGGCACTCGGAAGATCCCTTGCTGCTGGAGTCCTAAAAGAAAGAAAGGAACAAACAAACACAAAATGCCATGATGCACTGAGCTCATCAGACCACTTGGGAACACTGACAATCCTTCCCATTGCTTGTCTCTTTCTCCCACCATTCTTTTTCAAGAGTCAGTCCTAGTAAAGATCTCCTGGCAGTAGCCCAAAAGTAACCTTTGCAATGAACTTCAGCTGGCCTAAATATTCTGAGGCATCTTGCTTCATATGTCTGTGATCTCTTTTCAGGGTTTGAAGGAAAAGGCCACAAGAGGTTTATATTAACCCAGGACCAGTGAATAACTTCTAATTTAGCCAACAGGCACTTTGCCTACCAAGTTCACCAGGTACACTGGTACCAAGTAGCTTGGCCTGAATTTACAAATGCCATTTCAGGGTAACAGCCACAGAGATTTTGAACAAGAATGATCAATACCACTCACTCAACCATTCCCACCCCCTACCAACACAGCCATCTTCTTCCCTCCAGAAAAGCTAGAGTCCAGAGTGCATGCTGGCTTGGGATTAAGGAGTTTGGGGGACATTAACTCATTAAAGAAAACCAATCTCTTTTTTAAATGTGTTTCTACAAGACTATAACAAAGAGGAGACTCTGATATCTGACATAATTGTAATGACAGAGGATTGCAACCTATAGGATTGAACAGTGAACAGTCATCTATAGAACTGAAGGGGTTAAAGGGGCCGCTCTCATCTTAAATGGGAAGTAATGGGGTGACTGTGATCTTTTCCCTCACATTCAGTTTTTCTATATAAAACAACTCTCCATATTATAATTTGGGAAAGTGTTTACCTCTAAAAGGCAAGCTTTAGCGCAAGTTTGGTCTGTACATAGTATGTGCTCAATAAAAGCTTTGTTTATGTCTCTGCTTAACCAATATCAAATTTCTATCACCTGTGTCTTTTATCCACACCTGGCACCTTCCCATGCAGTCACACTTACCTTCCTTCTTATATCTATACTTGCCATGCTCTCCACTGGAGACTGCATGGCTGGCCTCTTCTACTCAAGGATCACCCCCTCAGACATGTTTCTCCTTGGCTCCTTCACCAAAGCATTCCTGCCACCCTCCAGCCATTCTCTATCCCCTTTTAGTTTCTCGGCATTACCGCTACCTGAAATTGTATTATTTATTCATCTGCTTATTTCTTTGTCCTTGTAATTGGTAATGTATACTACCTAAGGCCCACACCTCACCTATCTCAGTCATCCAACACCTGTACTCCTTCCCATTGTCAGAACAACACCTGCTATGCACTCTGAAAATATATTTTTGTAGGAGTGAATGAATGAATAGATGGACGCACAAATGAGGTGCAGGGGTGCCAAGGTCAGCAAATCCCAGACCCTGGATTTCCTTTACGGAGCGCACTGCTGTCAATCTGCTAACTGGCTGGCTACGTTCAGTGCTGAGCTGTGCCTAGCCATGCCTTTCCTGATCCCCAGTTCTCCTAGTTCCTGGGTCTTCTAACCACTGCCTTCTGTCTCCAGACATATGAGGCTCCGAAGAGCACTCAGCACAGCAGCTGTGCCAGGAAGCATTTTCTCTCTAGGAAGCAGGGCAGTAACAGGAAGCCTTCCAAGATGAATTAGAGTCTCATTTCCTCTGAGAACAGCCCAGCACCTGTTCTGGAGAGAGCTGGGAACACTGCCCCAAGACTGAGCTTACCGTATAAATTGATGTACCGGATGCAGCTCTCGACTACAAGTGGTATAGCTTGTCCTGAATCCTTAAGAAAAAAAATTGTGAGTTGTACTGGGCATGGCAGCCAGCAGAGGAAAAACGACATTGTAGACAGATTACAAACTCAAGCCAGAATATTAGTACCATCGGATTAGTAGGAAAATAAGCAAGGAATTGCTAATCCTAAAGTCTCCACCAACAGTTAAAATAGAAAATCTCCAGTTATGTGCAGCAAAGGCATAGCTATGATAATTTTAAAGAAATGCTCTGTCTTCTTACTCAGCTGGGAAGAAATCAGGGCTCAGGAGGCTTGACAGGCATATTGGGGAAGGGGAGGGAACCCAACGCACAGAGAGGGCTGGGGTTCGCTCTTGAAGAGAGCTCTGCCTTCACTCCACTTTGCCCCACTCAACCCTATCTTCCCAGTGCCCAAGCATAAAAAGGGAGGATTCAAAGACCTACTCTAGCACGGCAGTTATCTGATGCCTGAATTAAGAAGAATGCCCTATGGGAAGTAAGGATGGCTGCAAGGGTTCTTTGGAGCTCTGAGAAAGGAAGGCCAGGTCTCCTCCTGAGGTTATAATCTAAACACCCATGCAGATGCTTTGTTCAACAATGAACATGTTACAAGGAAAGGTTCTGGAAACAGCTAATATCAGCCATTGACCACTGAGTGGCCAACCTTAGTCAAAAAGGCTGAATAAGACGTAGCTGCAAATATACACGTTGGTGGGGGAGGTGGTGAATGTACTTTCAATTACATCTTCCTAGATGGGCCCATGGTCACAAAGAGCTGGGCAAAAGGTAGTTTTCTCTTGGATTCCATGATTGGTTGGTCTCTCTGTTATTTCAGGTCACTTAAAGAACATAAAATCATTTTTAAATTGTCTTTAAAAGGGGCCAAATCAAATTACTAGCCTCCTCAGATGAGGAAACAATAAGGAATATGTAATATGTTCTCGTAAAGGGACAGAAAACACCCACAGATTTCAATGCCTTTGGAACGCCTCCACACCCCACCTGTGAATTCACTCCCTGATTAGCCACAGTCAGGGAGAGGATAGTAAAATGGGCCCTTTGGCAGTGGGCAAGGTGGGCCCTGCTCTAAAAGTCAATACTAAAGACAGGTTCCATTCAGTTGAATGGAGCTAACGGACCTTTCTAGTAAATACCTGGTTCCTGGTTCGAGCATTTCTTCTTCCTCTGATAACAAAAAATAAACAGGCAGCAGAGCAGGAGAAAAAGAAAAGATTATGCAGGAGTAAGATCAGTGAGAGTAAGCAGATCCTTCAGAGTCCGTGAACGCCAAAATGCAATGGCAGCCAGAAACGGTCCTGGGGAGACTGCCAACCAGTCTGCCGATGGGGAGGGCCACCCCTGCACCTCAGGGCCTCATGGGAGCTCGCACCCTGCCCCCAGCCAGTCTCCCAGGGTGCCTGCCTTGGACACCAGGGGGCAAAGGGGCCTCTGTCTGTCCTCGTCAAGCACGGGGATGGTGTGTACTGAGCCCCTTCCTCATCCCATGTTTAGCTTCTCCTCAACACAGGGGCTGTTTATTCACCGAAGGGCAAGGGCCCACTTAAGATACCTTAAGCTTAGCCCACCTGCCCACAAAAATGAAGGACACACACCTTCAGGCATCTACTGTAACACTGTCCCTGGAAGTCAATTTAGGAAACCTCATTCTTAGTAAAAAGCTAATTATACCAAGATTTTGTTTATTGGGCACCCTCCGGATATAGCCCAACAGGATTCCACCTGATTCGACATTCGAACAGCTTCCCATGCTTTCCTACCAAACACCCTGGGTACCCTTTCCTGCGTATCCATAGGCTTTGCTCTCCTTCCTACCCCCTGACCCTCACACTGGCACTGAGAATACCTCAGGGAATCCCAAAGCTGAGAAAGGCCTGGGGGAGGGAGCACAGTAGAGAGTCAAAATGTCACTGTGATCTTGCAGGTGGCACTGGAGCCTTTACTTTCACTGATGCCACCTATTTTCAGGGGAGCAGGGTCCATTCTTTCTTCCATGTGTGCAGTAGTCAGGCTCTGGGGTTGGTGCCATGTCTCACCCAGGCCCCTTGAGAGGCTGACCTGAGACAGTGAAGGATGGATGCCTTTGGCTGGTGTCATCTGTCCAGTCCCCAGCATCTAAACAACTAGAATTAGATGTTGGCTAAAATGACCTGAGTGCTAGAACGGAGCAAACAGCCTGTCAGATGGGACTCTATGAGCAATCTCCTACAAGTTAATGATGACGATAATGGCTAGTATTTCCACAGTGCACACCGTGTGCCAGGAGAACTCTAGTCACATGGCGTCTATTAGCCCGTTTTATTGCAGCACACAGGCATGCGGTAGGTAATCAATATTCTCATTTTACAGAAGTGGGTGAGGGCTCTCCCTCCCAAAATTTATAATAAAATTTAAGTGGGCTTCAAAAGTTATAATAAAAATTGGGTTTCCTTCTGGCTGAGAGGATGTGGAAAAGGGTCAAGTCCAAGGATCCCAGAAATCTATACGTGCATCCATCATTCTTAACCTGGGGATGCTTCCTTGTCTGGCTAAACACTCATAATCAGAGTCCCAGGGATGTTATTTTACTGAAAACCCTTTCGCGGGTTTGGCATTTCAAACCCGGGCATTCTCCAATCATCCGGAATCTTCTTCCAGACGGCACATGAATCATAAGAGAAAATCAGATTCCATTCACGAAGGTTGAAGGACTGAATATATTATAACTGCTTTCTCATTCTCCAAAAGTTAATAATCCTGAGGGCCAGCCCCTGCTGCGTCTAAGTGCGTCTACAGGCTGCCTGGTCAGAGCAGGCTCAGGGAAGAGTTTGAACTGCCCTGATAGTCTGTGGCATAAGTACAGTGTGGCTGTGAAGAAATGCAATCATGGCTAACAAATACATCATATACATATTTTTTCGGCCAAATGAGTGTTATTCTTCTGAGTCCCCTGAGGAAGATGCTGTGTATTTATTCCAACAATGCGACACGTGCCATGTGGCTCTTCAGAGCCAGGCAGCTGGCCCCTCTGTAGCATATGCCTCTTGCCATTTTCTACCTTCACGGGGGTTGCAGTGCTGAACTGAAGGGCACTTTTCCTTCCAATGACCTGGGCATCCATTGTAATATGAAGTTTGGGCACCACCAACCAGGGCCATATTGCAGGCTCTAAGGAACACTGACTGACTGCAGCATTGACAGTCTATTTAGAATAAGGATGTGCTGGCTTCCCAAGGTTACTACCTCAGGGGGCAAACGTGTGGTTGAAGTAGTTCTGATGTGTTTATCAGGAGAAAGAAGGTCAGATTAGTTGGCAGTCACACACTTTACATAGGAGCTCTCTATGAAAAGATCATTTCATTAAACAGAACACCAAATTTTCGAGTCTTGTTGAATGAGAGTCAGTTCCTTCCAAGTGCCCTGATGGCCCATTTCCAAAGAGCTGGGCAAATCTGGGAAAACGTGCCTGTCTCTGAGCTTTCATTCATGGTCTTCCTCCTCTCAGAGGCTTCTGTCCTGCTCCTCTCTGCTTTATTCCTACCCTTTTCTCAAATCTCTCCCCCCATCTGCCACCCCCCACGCCCCTGCCAAAGTCTCCTGTGTTCTAAGGCTGCTAGCTCTTCTGGCTCTGAGCTCCCATGGACCTTACTTCCAGGCAGTAATTCACAGAGTACGCATCCTGAATCACCTAGCTTTCTGTGCTGAAAACCTCCTGAGTGGTCCTATATGCTCCTTGAAGGTAGGGAGAATAACTAATGTGCCTTTTGGTCCCCTCTCAGTTATGGAAAGTGGCTTTTCTGAGGGTAAGGGTGGACTGAGAAGTCTTGGTGGAGACAGGAGGGGAGGTAAAAAAAGAAGGACTCTTCATGCAGCTGTGTCCTCCAGGACCTGCTGGATGAAAACTGCTCACTCTGGGTCCCCTCCAAACAGTGGCACCCCTCCTTTGGGGATCCTCTGTGCCTTACCTTTAGGTATCCTAAAGCAGTCCTGGCTGTTCCCTGCCCCTGGACAGTCCCAAATGGTGCCCTAATGTTCCACTGTCCCCTTCTCCCACTGTCCTTTCCCCAGAACTCAGCCCACAGGCAGAGACAACTCTGGGACCCAGGCTGGCTCTGACCCAACCCCACATCCTGCTGGTCCCATGCGCAGCCTGTCAGGACAGAGGACAGAGTACACTGAGTAGGGGCAGCTTCCATTACTCCAAAATCACCAGCAAAGCCCAAGAGCATTTTATTTTCTCTTGATTGACACCAGCCTTCTTTTCTGCAGAAAGTGTCTTTGCTGGATAATGGAGGGCTCTCAAATAACTGGCAGAGACCTTCTCTCCTGCTCCCTGTAACTAATGTTTCTCAAGCATCCCCCTCCCCCTCCCCCCCTCCCCAGCTTCCCTTTGCAATTCTATGGCCAGCTTCAGTGGCCTTGAGCCATTCCTTCTATCTGGGATGCCTTGGTCCTCTGCCCTTTGCATCCAGGAGGCAGGAGAAGAGAAACTCACTGAGCTGCAACACTTTCATGTTTAGTTTAGGATGAACAGGGTTAATCTAGCATTTTAAAGGGCCTACGTCAGTGCTTCTCCTTTCTCCCAAAATGCCTTACAGGAAGCAAAATAAAGGGGAAGAGTTTTCTCTCAAACATTTTATGTGTTTCTTTTGGTGCTATAGTCTCAACCAAAATTAATAGTAATAATAAATTGTATAAGAACACACTCTTATCCACAGGGATTTTCTTTGTGTTGCTTCTAATCAATCTCCTCTTGGGAGCATGGATGTGAAGCGAGGGAAGGTATCTTCTCTGACTGTCCCTCAGGCTAGCTAGGACTGCAGTTCCTGAAGCAGGAGAGCATGGCTGGCATTTCAACCCCACTTGGATTCCATGGGTTTCATCACGATCGGATCCCTCCTCTGGGGCTGAGGATCCAGGGAAGGCATTTAGGATAAAATGGTCAGAGACCAAAATAGTCTGCCTAGAAGCCCTTGCTGAAGCTAAGAAGAGGCTGCAGTGAGGAACTAGCCCGCCCCAGGCCAGGGCATGACTTAAAGTTCTGGTTGGTCAGGGTAGGGCCATTGGTCAAGGGGAGGAGGTGGAGAAAGGCTGCCATTACATTGGGCGCATTCGCGGACTCCGTGGCTCCCCAGCAAGTACCTTAATAAACGCTTCCATACAGCCGTTAAATAGTTTATGGCTACACACTGAGAGAGGCCTAGGTCTCCTCATTTTCTGTGGTTTAGGGGGAAGACAGGGGGGCCTAGGGAAAACGGAACAAAAGAAATCAAGAAAGCAACCAATGCAAACATACAACTGGGAAAGATGCTCTTAAAACCCATGGCTGAAGGAGAACACAGAGTGCAAATGGAAGCCCCAGAGCCCCCAGCACATTGGTGTCCAATGCTCCATCTGAAGGCCTTTGGATGCTTAAGGGAATCTTAATTTACCCACAATGTCAGGCAGGAGCCATGTTCGCATCACACAAATGCATTCTAGATCACAGGGAGGAAATAGCATGTATCCAGGAAACCACTGAAACCCCAATCAGAGACTGTCATCCCACAAAGCTGACCAGATGGAGGAGGAACCAGGGGACAGAGATGTAATCTGTAGCCTGAGAAAACAAGGCACTTTCAGTGATGATTGGAAGGGTTAATTTTCATTATTTTGGCTTAAATTCATCACCAAGTCTCAACTCCCAATATACCAGGGAACTGATCTTTCTAATGCCTCTAGGCATTTCAAATGCACTTGACTAATCTTTATTTCATTGATCTAAGAGCTAGGCAATTATTATTCTCATTTTAGAGATGAAAATACTGATGCCTACAGGGAGGCTACAGCTTCTTTGGGGTCTCTGGGTGATCCAGGATGATGATTATATTCTGTTCTTTAGTCAAGTACACCTTTGATTCAAGTGATTTCAAATCCATTATCACACGTAACGTCAGCTCCACCCTACATGTATGGCCCCATTTTACAGAGGTAGACTGAAGCCCAGAGAGGGGGACTGGCAGAGCCAGGACCCAAACTCAGGCCTCTTTGGCTCCAACGCCAAGATTTTCCCCACTGAGCCGGTCATGGAGCCTTAGGGCATGTTTCTGTTTCCAGTCAAGGATTCCTTCCATCCCATTAACCCTTGCCAGCAGAGGACCCATTGGGTCAGGTTGAAAGTGTCTTGCTTTACTTTAGGATCTCCATTCCCTGTGCTCCACTCTTGGCTCCAGGGATGGGAAACCATACAGAGTTCATCAGGAACAGTGAAACATCCACAAACACTGGACCAGTTTCCAGAGTTGCTCACCATGCATATACCTGTGTTGGCTTATTTGCTCATCTTTCGCCACCCAAGTTGGCCTGACTCAAGGCTGCCAGCCTTCCAGGGCAAAGGGCTTTCTGAGATTAGGAGGAGAGCCCCTAACCAAGAGAGGCAGTTCATTTTCAAATGGCTTGGTTCACAATTTGGGGAGCAACAAGTGGGGACCCAGCCTGGCACAGATAACGTCCACACGTGACGAGCAAAGACCTGTTCCCCAAAGTCTTGATTGATTTCTGTGGATGGGCAAGAAATCTTATCGATTGTGGAGCCAATCAAGGTGAAAGAGGTTCATGCTGCCTCTGCTCACTGGCCTCACTGTGCCTGTCTTCTTCTGCAGCCCAGCCATATAAAGAAATCTAGTCAGCTTCTCCTGCTGTTTGAGTACTGAGCAAATGCTGCTAGCTCCAGGACATGCATGGGCAAAGACACAGCTGAATCCAAATATCATGCCACCCAAACACTGGAACCAAAATAACAGCACAGACCAAAATTTTGAAAAGAAACAACAGGCAAGACTATTTCGAGCCCATCTTGGATCTATGTCAATTTGGTTAGCTAAGTCCATGTCATTTCTGTTTCATAAGTTACTGAATTTTTGAGGATGTGGGTATGTGGGGGTGGTATTTCTTACAATGGATCTGCTTTTGAGCTTCCAAATGCCAAAAGAGAGCGTAAACAAAGTGACACAAGGCCATAGGTTTTAAATCTTGGGATTAGGGATAACTTGAGGAGGGCAGCTGTACCGCCTCGTTTCCCCAGTGTTTGGGGCTTCTATTTGTGAGTGCTCATAGATGGTTTCCTTATCTCATGCATGATACCCTCACGACAACCCTGTGAGGCAGGCAAGACTTACTAAATCCACTTTAAACATAAGGCAAATGAGCCCATGAGAAATTAAGAAATTTCCCAAGGGTCACACAAAAAATATGTGACTGGGGTTAATTCAGCTCTTCCTATTCAAAATTGTGGTGTGAATATGAAATTGGGAAGTTGATTTTATCACATAACATCCAGCAGTCACTTTAAATTATCTATTAAACTCCCATGGCCAGCAAAAATAGAGATTCTTAATGGAGGTGTTGGACACCCCACTATCAAAAAAACCTAGGGTGCCCGGTAGAAGAGTTTCCTTAAGATAAGTCTAAACGGGTTTCTTTCCTTTAAGTTTACAAAATGGAATAAAGAGGGAAAAGGATACTTTTCCCATTTCTCCTGCCCAATCCAGAAAGCAAAGGACTGCGTAAATCACAATGGGATCTCCTTCTCCGTGCGGTGGCCTGTGCACTGACCCAAAATCCCTGACAAGGAAACATAGCTATCCCAACTTTGCATGACATCAAATCAACTTTGACTTACTGAAGTGCTGGGTGGGGCAGAAAGTGGGGAGCAGGGGGGCAGCTCAGCCAAGGAAAGTGGGACAGCCTAAGCCTTCCATCTCTTCTGCTGCTCAGTTGCAGAGCAAAACGGAAAGAAAGAAAGAAAGAAAGAGAGAGAGGCAGGGAAAACAGGAACAGAGAAAGCGACGGAGAGGAAGAGAGAGAAACCAGAGACCAATGTCCCCTTTCTGCCTTTCAACCAAGATGAAAATTAACATATATTGGCAACATAGGAATTGGCCTCAAAATTATTCTGTGACCAAAAGAGTAGTGATTAAAATGTTCCCTAGGTAACCCAAAGATGTATTTGTGTGAACATCCAAAATGGTGCTAGTGCTGTAGTTCAGTGGCTGTCAGGCCCTTGGGAAGATGCATGAGTATGCATCAGGCTGCATCTCTTTGGACAAGAAGGATTTCACGGCTAATCCGTACCACAGGGGACAAGCCAGCCTGGGTTAGGGAAGCCAGTCTGTAGTTAGAATAAACACAATTAAACCCTATGCTTCCACCTGGCTATATACCATTTATGCATACACTTTTTAAGGGCACTATTGCATCTGGTCTGCCTACTTTACAGGGTTATGAATTGGGATCATTCTAAGTTTGTTAAGTGTGAGAAAAAATTTATCGTGTTGCAGCCCATGTGCAAAAATTGGTCTGTCTATACAAGGCCAGCAGCAACTTGGCTGAGGGGAACCTGCTCAAAGGATCATCCAAAATGACACTAATCTTGGACAGGAAACTGTGGCAGATACAGAGAGCCATAGCATAGAAACGGCTCTACCAGGGCCTTTAGGATTAAATTAAAAGCCACTTCAAGTTGGCAGGGCATTGCACAACAAGTTTAAAATGATTTTTGGAAGTAAGGGGAGGCTCTTAGTTTACCAACAAAGTTGCCTCTGACCTTGGCCAAGGGCCAGAGTACAGATGGCTGGGTTTGTAATTTACTGTATATCTAAGTGGGAGGTCTGTAGCCCCAGCTTGCATTTCCCAGGCCCTGGGTCAAGGAGGGTGTGGAAGACTTCAGCTCAGATGGCTTTCTTAAAAAAAAAAAAGGAAAAAAAAAACTTTTCTCTGAGGAAGATCTTGGGCCCTGGTGCAGGCTTTGATTACAGATCTCTCCGGCAATCTGCTGGAACCATCTTCCTTTGCATGAGTTCTAGGAATTAGGAGGAAGTGAGGGATGGCTCAATTCATCTCCCATCTGTTTTCCTATTTGCAGACTTTGGTGTAAAATGTGGCTTCTGTTGTTTGGGGACTATGACAATATCCTCTTGCCAGAAAAATGAAATAAATAAGGAGTTTGTTTCTGAAAGGTTCTTAAAAAGTGACCCTGCACATCTGCTGGCCCTCGTGTAGGAAGGTCCTCACCTGGCATTACGAATCATCCTGATATTCCCAGACTGCCGGGGCCCAGCAGAACAGCTGCAGACCTGAGCTTCTGGAAAGCCCTCAGTCTCCCCCCACCCTGGGCCCAGCAAACTGAAAACCTCAGAGCTTCCCAAGCCTCTTCTCAGCCAACTCTCATCCAGATGAGCAGGAGTGGGGGTGAGGGTTCATCTTTCCTCTTGCCAAGTACAACAGCTTTCCAGGATTCTGGGCCCCTGGCTCAATTTGTGTTGGGCAGTGGGATAACTATTGCTGGGAACTCGGAGAGGGATGGGCTCTAAGGAACAACTCAGGAAGCAACATGGCTGCTTATGGATTTCAACACTCTGAAAGTAGAGGAAAGGTCCAGTCACTGAAAGTCAACCCCTCAGCTACCAACTGCTGAGTGGAAAGTGTTCACTGGCTCTGGTCTGCTCAAGGAAAAGCGCAAAGGGTAATGTTGAGCAAGCTGGAGAGAAAGCAGAAGTTGCCCATTGGTTACTTTCCCAGCAAAGGGCTCCCCCATCAGTCCATCCAAGTGCCCATGAGGTCTGAAGCCAGGGCATGGGCAGTAGGGGCATCTATGCGAGCTTGTGTGGCTCTGCGCATGCATCTGCCCAGATGTGTGCCATACGAGCCAAATCCAAAGCCTTAGCAAATGGGGACCCCAGGCTGTGCCCTCCGCCTGGGCTGGACAGCCTGCACAGCAGCCACAAAACAGATGGGGAAACAGGTCAACAGCTACTCCCACAGCCTCTGGCCTCTACTGGTTGTCTTCAGCCACTCTTCAATATATATTACTGTCCCACCAGATGGATAGGCCAACAGAATGTACCCCCATTTTCCCACAGCAGCTGGGAAAGGCGCCTCCCCGTCACCGGCCTGTAGGGGGCGTGGCTTCACCAGCACAATGCCAGGACAAGCAGAGCAGCCAGCCTTCTCTCATGCAGGGCTGCACCATCCTCCCCACCCCCCACCCCCATCCCCCGAGACACTGGGGAAAAGCTAGCCCACTCTAAAGAACAGCCCAGCTTCTCTGAGCTCTTTGACCACATCTGCCTTCCCACCATCCCACCCTCTGGCCTCTCTGGCCCTTCCCACCCCTCCCCACTCCCCCCCTCAGGCAGCAGGTGGAAACAACTGAGATCCCCAGCTCTTACCTGGTCGTGCCGCATTCTGCTCTCTCCCCTGTTAAGAAAAGTATACATTGATGTTAGATTGTTTTTTCTTTTTTCACCAGTGAACATTCACCTATTTCCAAAAACAATAAACAACTGAACTTATTTGTGAAATGGGAAATCTAATTATGCCTAAGTAATGGTCTACTGAAAAGAATGGAGTCTCATTAAATCCCCAGTGCCTCCTATCTGTAAGACTATGTTCATATAAATTTCATTTCGTGTTGTGCATGTAGTTTTTTACCCCCAGCAAACTGCAGCCTACTGGCCACGTGCTTCAGAATTTTCTGGGGATGTTGTTAAAAATGTCGGGGTTTTTTGCTTTCCCAGGGGCCTCCTGAATCAGAATCTCTGAGCTAAGAAGCCGTGAATCCACATTTTAACAAGCACCGCAGGCGATCCCTCTGTGCACGCTTTGTATCAGCAAAGGTTTATAGAGCACCTGTCCTATGCTTGGCCCTGAAGAGGAGCAGCCGCAAGAAGGTATCTACCATCTTGTTATTCCTCAACCCAGTGCCATCCCCTTCCTGACCCCTTCTGGCTTCATTCTCAGCTGAAGACCTTGCTTCCTTCCCTGGAGAAGAAAATCAGTAAGATGGGTCTTGGCATGCCTCCGTAAGATGCACCCACCTACCTGTGCCTGCCCATTCACCCTCGACCTCCCGTCCTGGTACTCGGGGGAAGCACCCTGATTCTGCTGAAGCCCAGACCCTCTCCTCGTGCTCTGGGTCCTATGCCATCCACCCTTCTCGGGACCTCTGCTTCTGTAAATGAACTCCCCCCCAACACCTCTAACATCAACAATCTCTTTTTCTGGATCATTTCCATTAGCATACAAACACATTCTGGATATGTATAATCTAGCTTTGAAACCTCCTCTGGGTCCTCTTTCTCCCTCTAACTCCATTCCCATTTCTCTCCTTTACAAAACCTGCTGAAGGAGCTTTCTAGAGGCACTGTTGCTTCCCCCGCTCACGCCACTGCAGCTGGCTTCTGGCCCCCACCATCCACAGCGACTGTTTGCTCTGTGTCCCTGAATCCACTGTCTTTTCTTATCTAATGTCTCAACACCATCAACTCACTGAATCACTCTCTTCCTCTTACCAAGTGTTCTCCTTGATTTTCATGACTCCACACTCGCCTGGTGTCCTCCCTGCTCACCAGTCTGTTCCTCAGTTTCTCTTGCTGTCTCCTCCTCATCTGCCCCCAGGAGGTGTACCTAGCTCTTTCTACAAACCCTCTCTGGGTGACCTAAGTGCTGACTAGGACTCCCTAATCTTATCTCCAAATCTTCCATTCCCCTAAAACTGAAGACTCCAAGCCACTGCCTTTTTTTTTTTACTTTTAATGGCTTTTTTGAAGCATGATTTACATATCAAAAAATTCACCCATTTGAGCTGTATGACTCAATGATTTAGTAAATATTCAAAGTTGTGCAACCATCACGACAATTCAATTTTAGAACATTTTCCTCACACGAAAAAGATTCCTGGTGCCAATTCACAGTCACTCCCTCTCCCCCTCTCCAGCCTATGACAACTGCTCATCTATTCTCTGTCTCTGTGGATTTGCTTATCTGGACATTTCATAAAAGTGGAATCATGCAATCCAGTCTTCGGCACTGGCATCTTTCATTTAGCATGTGCTTCTGAGGTTCATCCACACAGCATGATTCAATACCTCATTCCTTTAATAGTGCAGTTGAGATCCCCTATGCCAGGTTGTCCAACAAAAATATAATGGAAGCCACAATTTCTATCAGCCACATTACAAAAAGTAAAGAGGGGTGCCTGGGTGGCTCAGTCAGTTGAGGGTCCAACTCTTGATTTTGGCTCAGGTCATGACCTCACAGTTCACGAGATAGAGCTCTAAATTGGGTTCCATGATGAACATGGAGCCTGCTTGAAAGTCTCTCTCCCTGTCCCTCTGCCCCTCCCCTGCTTATGTGCTCTCTCTCAAAAAAAAAAAAGTAAAGAAATAAATGAGATTAATTTTAGTAACATATTGTATTTAACTTAATACATCAAAAATGTCACTTCAACATATATTTATATAACAATTCATTAAATATTTTGTATATTTTTTGTATTAACTCTTTGAAATTTGGTTTTCAGTTTATACATCTCAATCCATACTAGCCATGATTCAAGTATTTGATAGCTATATGGCTGGTGGCCGCCATATTGGAAAGCCCTAGACTAGAATCTCATCCAGCATTCACATGGGAGAAAATAAGACCTTTTTTTTTAGTAATTTAAATTTATTTATTTTGAGACACAGAGAGCAACATAGACAGTGTGAGTGGGGGAGGAGCAGAGAGAGAGAGAGGGAGAGAGAGAAAATCCCAAGCAGGTTACACAGTGCAGAGCCCAACACGGGCTCGATCCCACAAACTGCGAGATCATGATCTGAGCCAAAATCAAGAGTTGGATGCACAGAAAGGACTTTTTAAAAGAAAGAACTGAACATTTATTTTCTCTAGAAAAAACAATACTGAATGAGGATAGGGGCAGAAATGAGGGGAAGAAGAGAGTGACAGAAGTCTGAAAACAAAACCTGGCAGGGAATCAACACACAATTCTTTAATTCCTGACCAATGCCACAAGAAGTTACAAGGGTAACTACATTTGGTTGAACTGGAGCCAAAGACCAAAGCAAAAAATGCTAAAAGTTAGACAAAATGGACATATCTCTTCTGCATAATTGAATTATGTGTCTGGAGTCTCAGACAAATTCCTGCCAGATGCCAATTTGAGCTATAGGTTTCATGTAGACCCAAGCCCCTGAGTTGCAGTTAATGCAACCCCTGAAAGGGGTCAGCCAATGGCCCACATTAACTATAAAACACGCTATTTCCCTTATGGCTACTAAGCTGTGCAATTCTGACTCCAAAGGGGATCTACGAGGTGCTTCCTGTTCCACCCTCTCTTGGTTCCAAAACTGCACACTTCTCCATGTGCTCACTGTGGTCTGGCCACACTGCTCCTCTTTCAGTCCTGACTCACCATGTTCCTTCCCACCTTCACACGTGCTGTTCCCTCTGCCCTGACACTCTTTCCTCAATTGTTCACATGGCTGATGCCCTCTCACCCTTCAGTCTCAGCTTGAACATCCCCTTCCCTCTGATGCTTCAGTGGTCACCCAGCCTAAAGCAGGTCTCCCCACCCCGCCCCCTCCCCCATATAGAACAACTGTTCTCTATCTCAGCCCCAGTGTACCATGCATGGCACTTAAAATGGTTATAGTTCTTTATTTCGTAGTTTGTTTACTGTTTGAGGTCTCTCTTCCCCATGATGGCAGGAACTTTGTCTGTCTTGTATTCACTATTCTCCCCATCCAGGCTGAGCACAGCATCTATGCTTTGGATAATGGATGGACAGATAAATGGACAGATACAGGCAGAAAGGGAGAAGAGGGGAGGCAGGAATCTAAGTGCTGAAGTGCTGCAGTAAAATGTCAGAAATATATTCAAGGCAGACTTTCCTCTGGCAAGGAATCAAATATATTTCTCTTCAGCTTTAGATTCCCATTCTAGCTCTCAAAAACCCCATTACCAACATATTTTGGAATCTGTTTTCATAACTTCTAGAGATCAAAAATGTTCTGCCCTTTACTTTCTGAGACCTGTTGGCGTTTTTAAAAACAAATTTTACAGTTAGTGGCCCAGTCATTTTCAGAAAGTCAGACTGTCTGGTCCTGGGGAATACTGACTCTATAACGTGCTATTAAATCTTGGTCTAAAAAGGTTATGTCCCATCCCTTTTATAGACGATGCACTATTCATTCTTGAGAGGCTACCATAAATTGAAACGCCACCCATATCTTGAGTATAAACCCTGAAAGTTACAGACTACCAGAGCAGTAAAAAGGTCAGGGACTCAGGATGATAAACTAAGAATCCTATGGCCAATAAAATGGCATACCAAGAGCCAACAGCATATAAGGTGCGTTCTTGTTCCCAAGATGTGGCTGTGACGTTTACAATAAGGAATTTGCAGGACACCTAGAAGCTTTTTGACTTGTGTGTCTGGGATCAATCATATTAAAAATTTTGCTTCTAAATAAATTGTATCATGTATCTTGAATGTATCATAGATAAGCTGCCACTTCAGATAGCTGTGAAATTAGGTGATTAACTAGTTGTTACTTAACCTTCTAATTTCTGTATAAGTCTAATTACATGAAATAGAAGTTGGGGTTTTGATTTTTTACTTTGCTTTTCTGTTTGGAGTGTCATTGTAACTACTGTATTATAAATGATGGAAAATAATTGCATATGTTAAAAAAAATAAATTGTGTTATATTCAAAAAATAAAAAAATTAAAATTAAAATTAAAAAAATTAAGTATTAAAAAAAATTTTGCTTCTAAGTGTGACCCAAAAGAACTTGTGTTTCCTCTAACAGGTGGCTTCTTTGAGCCATGCTGTCAAAAGATTACTCAAGAGAAATGGATTACAGGACACATTTCATTAAATAACAACAACGCTTTGTATCTTTTTAATCAAAATATTCTGCTTGGCCCCATGTTTCTCACCTGCTTCCAAAATTTCCAGATTGTCCCTCCCAATACAAAACAGCCCTCAGAGGACATAAAAAGGTCACTGATGCAGGTGTAAGCCTACCCTGGCCCACTCTTAGAAAAGCTTCCTACTGAATGGAAGAGTCAGCATGTGCAGGTAGAGATGAATCATCTATTGACACTCAGAAAAATGAAGGCGCCAAGATTTTGAACTCGCTTTGCCTGCTCAATTTTTTCCATGTCCCCTTTGCCCAACAGGCAAGAATGTGACTGATCTAAGTCAGTGCACGTTCTCCCTTTTCACCCAGGGCCCTAAGAATCCACATCTACACTTACCAGGCAATGGGGATACAAAAGTGGCTGTTCTTTCCAGTAACTGGACAATTTATTAACTTTAGAAATGACATTGTACCACCGTTCATTACTTGTAACAAATACTCCATACTCACTCAAGATGAGTTGTTAATGTCAATAACAGGAAGTGCTGGATGGGGAGTCTACGGGAACTAGCTGCACTATCTTTGCAAGTTTTCTGTAAACCTAAAACTATTCCAAAACAAAGTCTATTTAAAAAAATCCTCCCCCAAATTGACCAGCCTAACAAGGTCCATCCCAGTTTTCAAAAGAAGCATAAAGCTTTTCTGCTGCTGGTTTACTAGAGAACAGGACTGTGGAAATTCTTCTGGGATGGCTCTTTCTTTCTTATCTGCCCTTACACTTCGCAAGTCACATTTTCCTGCAGTTTTCATTGCTATTCAGCCTAAAACTCAGAGGGAGGACTGGTTAATCACATCTCAGAGCAAGGTGTAGCTAAAGGCTAGGTCAACTTGGAAGACCAAATGAGTCAGAGGTTATGTCAACCCAAACTAATTTTTATTATTATTTCATTAAGCCCGTTCATTCAGGCAAGGGCAGTAATAAAAGACTGCATCTGATAGCACACATGGGTGAGCTGGAGAGAAGCAGTTTCTCATCTGGGCCTTTTTTTCTAAAAGAACATCTAGTTTTCTAAAACCAGGGCTCCTGATTTTGAAAATACAAGTAGCCAACCAACTCATATGGACCTGCCTTTTGGTACATGGCTCTGAGAAACAGCCTCCAGCCCCCTGGGCCACTGGCTATAAAACCAATCCTCCTCTTTAATGCTAGTCATGGGAGCGGTCCCTGTCACACCACCTAGGACTTTCTGGTTCTCCTACTCCTCTGGGGCCCCACTCTCCTGGCCCAATAAGGAAATGTTAGGATGGGCAGAATGTAGAGGGGTGTCAGGGGAAATGAAGAAAAAGCCCAAAGCAACTCACTGCTCCCACCCTTACCCGCAATCAATGACATCTGACAAATATATACACCTGAGTATAACCAGCACCTGAATCAGAATACAGAACATTTTCATCACTCCCAGGAGCTGGCCAGCTAGAAGACACAAAACTAATCTATGCTGACAGAAATGAGATCAGTGGTTGGTTGGGGTGGAGGAGAAGGGATTCCCCGCAAAGGGGTTCAAAGGAGCTTTAGGGGTGACAGAAATGTTCGATATCCTGATCTGGGTATATATGCTTGTCACTGATTTCTACGCAAAATGGGCAGATTTTATTGGATATAAATTATAGGTCAATAAAGTTCATTGAAACAATTCTACTGATATTAGTTTTAAAGCCATGGTTACTACTCCAAGCCCCTGTTGTTCATCTTTCTTGAAGCCTTTCCAGCTCCTCTGGGCCCATGGTGACCCCTTCCTCTCCTGGCTCATACTCTTAAGAGTTTGTACTATTCACCTGGCAACTTATCTAGTATTTCTGTGTGACTTAATGTTACCACTTTAAATTTTTTATAATTCATGAACTGTCTCCTTGCTAGGTTAGAGGCACCTTGGGGCTAAGAAATGGTGTCATTTCTCACTGTTTCCTCTAAAGCATGGGGCTCACAAATGCCAAGCACCTGCAGATCCCAGCTGTCCCCCTGATCAGAGTCAAGTGGACAGTGTCAGGGAAGACTCGGGTGGCCAGGGCACAGCCCCGAGGATGTGCACCCATCCGCAGAAGATTAGGGTGCCATGCCCCACTGTGACTCTCCCCTATCACACTCCTCCTCCCCTGCAAAACTCCTGGGTGCTCTCTAGGCCTGTTTCAAGCCATCATCTCGGGATCTACGGGCATCATCACCTTGGAAATCCTGTTTCCTGGACCCCAGGCTCTTTTTCCTTTAGGTAGAGCACACACTTCAGCCGACAGGACTCTCCAACAGAATATAAGAATATATCTAGACTCCAAGCAGGGCTTCAACTTCAGAAATGCCCAGCTCGGCTCCTCCCCACTTAGCCCAGACTCACATCAGTTTCCAGGGCCACCAGGATTTGCTGCAAACCATCCCTGACCTTGGGGCCAGTCTTGTGTCCCGGTGACCTTTCCATTCAACATTCATCCAGTGACTATTAACTGAGTGCCTACTGTGGGCCAGGTACTATTCTAGGCACCAGAGATAAAGTGGTGGACAAAATAAACAAGGAAGTCCCCACTCGGATAGAAGATATGAGACAGTTGGGGTGGGGGTGTACCAAAAGATAATAAGCAAATGAGCAAATAATAAATATGGTGCTTTCACATGGTGATGAATGAGATGAAGAAAATCAAACAGAGAGAGTGTTGGGACAGGGGTGGTGATTTCTTGAGGTTAGGTGACAAGAGGGTCTCACTGAGGAAGTGACATCTGTGCTGAGACAGCTGAAGGATAAGGAGCCACCCATACTGAGACCTGGGGTAAGGGCATTCCAGGCAGAGAGAACAGCAGATGCAAAGGCCCTGGGGCAGGAATGAACTTGATGAGCTTTAAAGGGCAGAAAGGAGCTTAGTGTGGCTGGAGCACAGCAAGGGAGTAGAGAATGATAAATATGGTCAGCAAAAAAGGCAGTGCTCAAATGATATAAGGTCTCATGTACTGTGAGAGCACTTGGGATTTTATCCCAACTGTCATTGGAAGTCTTTGGGCAGATTTAAGTCTACTCCCCACATCCCTCAAGGACCAAAATACACATATAGATTTTTCTTTCCTGGACCTAGACTCTTGGCTAGCCACTCCCAGCATATTGCTGGCAAATAGTATCTGCTAAAAAAAACATCAATGCAGACCTCTGTGCCCCTGGTTTCCCACCCCTGACCTACTGGGGACCCCCTCTCATTACTTTGCCTTGGACTCTCCCCCAGATCCTAAACTAACATAGTTGCCCCATGTTTTCTGCAATCAGACTAGACCCTTGTCAGCATCTGTACCGGCCTGCCCAGTCCTCTGCCAGCTGGCTCCAGTACCAGGCCTCATTCAGCCAAGTGTCCCATGTCTCAAAGCTGAAATGGCTCAGGGGGCCCCAACAAGACAAGTGGCCCTCTTCACAGGCCTCTGCCATCCAACCAACTCACCTTCACCCAGGGTCTGCTTGAGTAAGTCATGCTTGGCCTGTAGCTTAGTGATGAGGTTACTGCCGTTCACATATTCTTTAAATTTCTGTAAAACACAAGGCACAAGGACATTATGGACCACAAGGCCAAGTCATGTGGTCTCTGCCTCTGGAACCAACTGCTATGTCAGGGAGGTCAAAGGGAGCTCATGCCACCCTCAAGGACCCCAGCATGGGGAAAAGAAGGGCCTCTGACTTGCCCCTCTGCACTTCTCCATCAGCCCCCAGCTCTGCTGAGTGCGACTGTCCCATCCCGGGCATTTCAGGGCCATCTCGGGACCAAAGAAAGCTCAGGGGGAATGCGAGCAGTGAAAGGTGTTTTTGTCAGGTGAGGACTGAGGACTGAGCCCCGAGCAGACAGCTGCGTTAGTCATCAAGGCTCCACTGTGCTTCTGGGCCACGAGCAATAAAAATGAGAACTGTCTCTGGAGACACACAGCTGAGGCAAGAGCATTTTATCAGATCTGTTACAGAGGAGCCTCTGAAGGAGCCTTCCTCTCATCTGGCCCCACTCTGAAGGAGGAAGGGCTTTACAGGCCCCTAAAATCCTATTAAAATCCTATTAAAATCACCTGAACTGCACTGAGGGTTACAATTTTCTTCTCTTTACAGAGGAGACAGGTGAGGCTGGCATAAAGAACCAATCTGCCCCATGTCGCTGGGACTCCCAGGCTGCCTCAAGTTTAGGGACCTTGTCATGTACAATGTGCTTCTGAGCAGTGCAGAGGGACAGGAGTTACCCCGAACAGAAACTCATCTACTTGTGCCCAAACTGAGCTCAGCCACACCTCTGCACAAGTGCCAGCCCTCCTTGGCCCACCTGGCATCAGGCCAACACAGGCCGGGAGCCCTCTCCGCTGGGGCGTGTCTTTGCTGGACAGTGAGCGACTGTTGGTGGGGTCCACACCCAATTTGTTTCCAGATCCCCAGTGCCTACAGCTGAGCTTGGCATACAGCCAGTGCTGAGACACTCCGCTGAAGCTCTGATCTCATGGGGGTTGACACAGAAGAGTGGGAAGAGAGATAAGAAGCTAATAAAGTAAAATACACAATTGGTCAGACGCTGGTGAATGCTATGGATAAAAATAAGGCAGGAATAGGGGACAAGGAATCAGGGCAGACCTCACTGCATAGTTGCCATGTGAACCAAGGCCTGAAGGAGGTGAGGAAGGGGCTGTGTGGATACATGTGGGCGCATGGGGGAAGGAACATTCTCAGCAGATGGAATGGCAATTGCAAACACTCTGAGAATGAAGGCACAGGATGGTGTGACTGCCCCGAATCTGCCTGCTGGATTCTCACAAAGAAATCCATCTTATGGCCCCAGCCAGAACGCTCAGGAACGGGTGCAGAGGAGCGAGTGAGTGAACTACAGAGGCCCAGGACACTCCAACATGACCTGTAAAGGAGCTTCTGGAACACACACCCCACCCCCCATCCTATCGACGACAGTTGTAGGGAAAAGGCCCAGCGGGCAGGGGCTGATGTGTGCACACATAAGATTGGGATCACCTCACCTGCCCCACCTTGACAGGTTTCTGGAATGGTGGAGCTGGCAGGAGGCGGTGGTGCCCTCTCTCATCAACCACAGTCCTTGGCTCCTACGACCATCATTTAGGTATTAGGAACCACTCTCCCTTGGACCTATCAGACACCCGGTAGTTGTCAAGCTTGTACTTTTGGTCCTCATCACAATCTTGGATGGCAAGAGTGGGGGGCATCACCATTCCCCTTCTGTCCAGAAGGGGACAGAAGCTCCGAGCTGTGGTCACTCAGAGGGCCATCGTGGGCAGCTTACACCTTGCCCTCCTCAGGGTACAGTGATAATTGACCTGCAGTGTTTCTTCAAGTGTGGTGCAGGGACCAGCGGCCTCCTACCGGGGGAAGAGAGGGTCAAAATGCAGATTCCTGCTCAAGAATACTGTGAGTCTATCCCCTAATTTTACACTTGAGGAAGGCACTATAGAGGATTGGACCAGAAGCATTCAAATTTCCAGGGCCCACCCCAGGGAGTGTGGTATGCTGGGATGCCTACATTTTTAACAAGCTTCCCACATGATTCGAATACGCACTTCAGTTTGATGAAAGCTCTCCCCTAGGCTCTCTCTGGATGCTTCCAGCAATGACACGCTCTGCTCTTACCACATGTGTAAAACTCTGCCATGAGAAGCAGAGCTGAGGTATAAGCAGGTACTTTGTCCATCAATCATTGCTGCCCACAGTAGTTGAAGCTCTAATCCCAACCACATAACTCACACCTGGGTGGGTGGAAATTATACCCCAGGGCTCTGGAGCCCAGAGACTTTGCCTCCTTTTTCTAAGCTTCATCTAGGCCTCATACATGACCCATGATGGAAAGAATACCATCAAATTGTACCGATGCTTGCATTAAAAGGAATATTATGTCCTTAAAAATGCCTAAAATAACGTCAGAACATCAGTCATGAGGTGTACTAGCCAACCAGGTTGATAGATTAGATATTAAAATTAAAATATAACACCCATGACCCTTAATCATGAACACTGGTGAATTCTTTTACTTTCAAGCCAGCCAGACCCCCTTTTCTCTGCTTCTGCCACCCAGATTTCTTTGCTTCTGCTGCCACAGTGAATTCATATTCATGTGCACTCATTACTTAATCTTTATGACCCATAAAATTCTCTTTGTAAATATAGTAGGTCCCCAGTGGACGTGGTAAACCCCAGAAACTGGCATGGGCTGATTCACCTAGACTAGTTTTATTTTCTTTCTTGAAAATAACGAAGTCAAACAGTGACGACTGAGGAAGTGCAATGCGTGTCAACTATTTTCAACAAAGAACCTGACAAGGCCTATCACAGAATGGAGTTGGGTGTCAGAATTGGGTGAGTTTGAGATTTGTTAAATGACAACCATCTAGAAGTGGTTATTTAGTGGATCACTATCAGCCTAGTGGCTTGTTTTAAACAACTCTGTCTTTGGCCTTGGCTCTGGCATATCTATTAAGTTTTTTAATTGACAAACTTTAAGGTATGAAAGCCACACTCAGTCTGCAGACAATAT
Source organism: Suricata suricatta (assembly GCF_006229205.1). Taxonomy (NCBI): domain Eukaryota; kingdom Metazoa; phylum Chordata; class Mammalia; order Carnivora; family Herpestidae; genus Suricata; species Suricata suricatta. The sequence continues at coordinate 48,969,663 of NC_043711.1, forward strand.
AAGTCTGAAGAGATAGCACATATGTCGAACAACTGCAACAAGATGTTGACAGCCTGGAGCCATGAATTAAGTCCATCAAGAGGAAATCTACCTGGTAACAAACCTAAGACTGACCCAAGACATAACCTACATATCCCTTAGCAGGAAGGTAGCCTAGTTTAGTGGCAGTACATAGGAAATAGAGATTTAACTGACATTAACTTAAAAAAATAAGAATATAATCTTAGTTATAAGAAAATATTATGAAATATGTATGCCAACAAATTGAACAAGATAAAACGGATAAATTCCTGCAAACATATAACCTCACAAAACTGAATCAAAAGGAAATAGAAAATTTGAACAAGCTGATTACAAGCAATGAAATTATATCAATAAAAAAAACTCCCAACAAACAAAAGTCCAGGAGCAGATGGCTTCACAGATAAATTCTACCAAACATTTAAAGACAACTTAATACCTATTTTTCTCAAACAATTCCAAAAAATGGATGAGGAAGGAAAGCCTCAAGGTTAATTCTATGAGGCCAGCATTACCCTGATACCAAAATCAGATAAAGACAGCACAACAAAAGGGAACTGTAGGCCAATATCTTTGATAAATATAGATGCAAAAATTCTCCACAAAATATTAGCGAACTAAATCCAGTAGTGCATTAAAAAAAATCACTCACCATGATTAAATGGAACTGTTCCTGTTCCACAAGGGCGCTTCAATATTCACAAATCAATCAGTGTGATATGTCACAACAGGAGGAAGGATAAAAAGTACAGATTCCGAAAAAGCATCTGACATGTACAACAAAGTACAAAGTACAACATGGATGTTAATGTTTCATGATCAAAACTCTTATCAAAGTATGTGGAGGGCATATACCTAAAACATAATAAAGGCCACATATGAAAAACCCACAGCTAATATCATACTCAATGGTGAAAAACAGAGCTTTTCTCCTCAGGTCAGAAACAAGACAAGGATATCCAGTCTCACCACATTTACACAACACAGTCCTAGAAGCCCTAGGCACAGCAATCACGTAACAAAGAGAAATAAGACACCCAAATTGGTAAGGAAGAAGTAACACTTTCACTATTTGCAGATGACATGATACTATATATATAGAAAACCCTAAAGCTACTATGAAGAAACTACTAGAACTGATAAATGAATTCAGTAAGGACACAGGATAAAAATCAATATACTACAGAAATCTGTTGCATTTCTATACACTAATAATGAAGTAGCAGAAAGAGAAATTAAGAACAAAATCCTATTTACAATTATATCAAAAATAATGGACTACTTAGGGATAAACTTAACCAAGGAGGTAAAAAGACCTATACTCTGAAAACTATAAAACATCGATGAAAGAAACTGAAGTAAAAATAAAGGGAAATATATTCCATGCTCCTAGATTAGGAGAAGTGATATTGTTAAAATGTCCATACTGCTCAAAACAATCTACAGGTTTAATGCAATCCCTATCAAAATACCAAAAACATTTTTCACAGAACAAAAGCGAATAATCCTAAAATTTATATGGAACCACAAAAGGCCTCAAACAGCCAAAATAATCTTGAAAAAGAAGAACAAAACCAAAGGCATGACAACCCCAGATTTCAAGATCTACTACAAAGCTATAGTTACGAAAATCATATGGTCCTGACACCAAAATAGACATATAGATCAGTGGAACAGAATAGAGATCCCAGAAATAAACACACAATCATATGGTCAGTTAATCTATAAAAAAGCATGCAATATGCAGTGAGAAAAAGATGAGTCTCTTCAACACATGGTGCTGGGAGAACCGGGCAGCTATGTGCAGAAGGATGAGACCGGGCTCCACGTTCTCATACTATACACAACAATAAACTCAAAATGGATTAAGAACCTAAATATGAGACTTGAAACCATAAAAATCTTAGAAGAGAGCACAGGCATCTGACATCTGCTATGGCAACATTTTTCTTAATAGTCTCCTGAGATAATAGAAACAAAAACAAAAATAAACTTTTGGGACTGTGTCAAAATGAAAAGCTTCTGCACAGCAAAGGAATGAATCAACAAAAACTAAAAGACAACCTAGTGAATGGGAGAGGATATTTGCAAATGGCATATCTGATAAAGGATTAGTACCCAAAATATATAAGGAACTTCTACAACACCCACAAAAACAAATAATCCAATTAAAAAATGAGCAGAAGCCATGAGCAGACATTTCTCCAAAGAAGACATCCAGATGACCAAGAGACACATGAAAACATCACTCATCATTCATCATCAGGAAAATGCAAATCAAAACCACAGTGAGATATCATCTCATACCTGTCAGAATGGCTGAAATCAAAAACACAAGAAAAACAAGTGTTGACAAAAATGTGGAGAAAAAGAAACCCTCTTGCACTGTTGGTGAGAATGCATACTGGTGTGGCTGCTGTGGAAGACACTACGGAGGTTCCTCAAAAAATTAAAAATAGAATCACCATATGATCCAGTAATTCCACTACTAGATATTTACCAAAAAAATACAAAAACACTAATGTGAAAAGACATATGCATCCCTATATTTATTGCAGCATCATTTACAGTAGCCAAATCAAAACAGCCCAAGTGACCACTGATAAATTTATGGACAAAGAAGAGATTATATATAATTTTTGAGGAATTATATATATAATATATATAAAAGAATGAAATCTTGCCATTTGCCAGAACATGAATGGAACTAAAGAGTATAATGTTAAGTAAAATAAATCAGTTAGAGGAAGACAAATAGCATACAATTTCACTCATATGTGGAATTTAAGAAACAAAACAAATGAACAAAGGAAAAAAAGAGACAACTGAAAAACCAGACTCTTAACTATAGAGAATAAACAGATGGTTACCAGAGGGGAGGTGGGAGGGAGGTTGGACGAAACAGATAAAGGGGATTAAGAGTATACTTATCCTGATGAGCACTGAGTAATGAGTGGAACTGTTGAATCACTATATTGCACATGTGAAACTAATATAACACTGTATGTTAACTATACTGGAGTTAAAATTTGTAAGTAAAAATAAAAACAAAACAAAAAGAATATGATCTTAGAACAAATGAAAAGCCTAGCACCTATGGTTGGAGGAGGTGGGAGTTTAGCTCTATTCTGTGCTGGTCAGACTGCTGCTCACAGACTCACTTTAGAACAAACATTGACAAAAGGAACAAGTTCAGGAAAGAGTCACCAGGATGCTGAGGCCACTCAAAATGAAAGCTTATGAGGCAGGATTTGCAATATCAAGTATGTTTAGCCTAGAGAAATGAAAAACTAGCTCCCTACAAGCACAGCAAAGACTGTCTTGTGGAATTATCCTCTCTGGGTTGCCCCAGAGAACAGGACCAAAGGTCATCTCTGAATGACCAGAAATCCTAGTGAAGTAGAGATAATGGAATACATTATAAAATCTACTGCCAGCCACAGGCCAAACAAAAAGGCTGTTTGGAGAAGGAAGGAAGTTTCAACCCTAGGGCTGTTCAAGCAGAGACTGGATGACTTTTTGGTAGGGACGTGGTTGAATGTGATCAAGCATCAGACAGAAGATCAGATGTCCCTTACACCCCCAAAATTCTACGTTTGCTAAACACACACTGAATTAAAGCCCCATCCTTGTTCTTCCCTACTGCAACTGAATGGAATGTGGGTAATCTGGGATTTTACATGAGGGCTGACAACTCACCAGCAATTTGCGATGATCACCCAGGGAGGTGGTTTCTAAAGCCCACGCCCAAATTTAAGACACCTCCATGTGACAACCGTACACTAAACTTTAGGTCTGTTGTTTGGGCTTCCACCAGGCTAAGAGCCATTTCCCTCACATCCTACTGAACACAACTCTCTGGGTTTGCTCTAGGTTAACCGCAATAACCATCAATCCAGCATCAGTGCTGATGCTGCCCACTGGTAATTCACTTTTTTTTTTTTTTTTTTTTTTGCATCTTACAAAGCCAAGCCAGGCAAGTTCATTTGAGAAGCATGGTGGAAAAGTTTCAGCTCTAACTGACACACAGGGTTCTGCTGGCTCCCACGAGCTTGGGCTGCTCCCCAAAAGTCACTGCCAGCAGGTCAGCAGACAGGCGGTTCTGGGTCCATGACACCACTTACCGTAAAATAAAACATTTCTGTTTCTTGCTGGTTGGCTCTCCTTTTGGCAATGTTGATCTTGCTCATGTAGGTCTCGGAGGCAGCCGACTTCACTGACTCTGTAGATCGACTGTGCTGGAAGGCATCAGAGACATCAAAGTCCTCCACGGTCAGCATGTCCTGTAAGGTCTGCATGGTGGCATCCAGGGTTTTTCTAACCTGGAGAAACACAGCATGTCAACCAAAACCCTTCAGCCTCAGAATGCCTTCCACACCTCAAAATCCTTTTCCCCACTTTATTTCTTCCATGTATAGCCTCTAGGTGGTGGGCAGGACAAAGATGATCATTCCCATTATATTGATGTGGAAAATAAGGCCAGTGAGCTGGCTGGGGTGAGAACCCATGTTGCCCAATCATTTTACTGGACTGCTTCTGCCGAAGAGAATCTTGGAGAATGTTGTGATGACCAAGAAAGCCAGGTTTCTACATTTGTTTCTCTTTTCTTGACTATATAGCCCCACACTAGCTCTTCCAATGGGAGGCTAGTCCCTTGTGTAGAAATATTCTGAGTGCTCATCCTGAGAGAAGAGGGGACAGAGTCTGGATAGGATGAGAGGCCATCCTCAGTGGACAGACTCTCTGGCTATTTGCCCCTGACTTATCAAAAGCCTGACTGAGAAAAGAGAACTCAAGGAAGACAGTCCTCCAGGATCCCAACTTCTCTCCTGGGATGTCAAGTGGGACCCCCAGAAGGCCACACCTGCAGAGCACACAAGCTGTGACCTCGCAACATCCCTTCACTGACTGTACCCTATACTTTGATGGAGGGTCACTCCAAAAACAGTCAGGGGAGAAAGTGCGTCTACATTCACTATTAAATTATTGTTACCTGAAGTCTTTCTGGTCACTCAGATCTCAACTTAAATGTCACCTCCTGGTGACATCAGACCCCCTGACTACTGTTCCTAACTTAGTGCCCATCATCACTTGATAGTTTGCATACTTCTTCACTTGTTGGCTTGCTCATTTTAATGTTTTACCTATCTTTTCTTGCTAGAATATAATCTCCAGGAGAGGAGGCACTATGTTGTCTTGTTCACTCGCTTTACTCTGCATCTAGCACAGTGTTTAGAGCATGGAATGTGCTTAATAAAAACTTAAATAATACTGACTGAATGAATACTTGTAAATGAATAAATGCACAGATCAGTTTTTTCTAACACGGCCTGACAGTAGTTCAGGTTCAAAATTAAGCATTTCCATAGCTATGAGCAACCTATACAGAGGAACTTTCACTTCATTCTCCTCTGTGGGGCCCTGATTTCTAATTTAAACCCCATTAACATTGTTATCCATATACTGTTCCATCTAAACAACTGAAAATGCTTCAGGGGAGGATATAGAATACTTTTTCTTCCTTTCCTTTCTCTCCTCAGGTTTGAAAAATAAAAACATACTTCATTTCTGTATAACCTCCCCCCAGGAACAGCTTTGATTCATTATTGTCCTGAGTGACAGTCTGTCTCCTGTCTGTCCCAGCTGTCCGCACAGTCTGTCCTTTGTGAAGACACGGAGTAAATCAGCTCTCTCTGCCTAGGACAGAGCTGGAGATGTGAAGACAGGGACCACGACTCCCCATCTCCAGCTGTGACTACACTTCTCGGTGATAAACTCACCCAAGATTTCAGGTAACATTCCCCACATCCTGGGGTCCTTTCTCCAGGGGCCTCCAGTTGGTCCCCGCATGGAGGCATCCAGGCTGGAATGGGATGCTTCCCATCTGGCCTCCTCAGTCCACATCAAAACATACCACAGCTGGTATTTCCATTTGTGCCCTCCTGGGGGCGATCCCACGTCACCAGCCACATGCAAGGTGTGCCAGCCATGGGAAGACAGAAGCTCCTTGGGGCTCAGGATCCATCACACATTCAGTGTGCCCTGGGTGTTTAATTTCATTGTGTAATTTCAAATGCCTATAACTACCTTGATGATAAAAATTCAATGCAGATAACTGAGAAAAGCACAAGAAGAAAACAGAAATCATCTATAATTCCTGTACCCAGACATAATCATAATTAACATTTCAAAGCATTTCTTTCCAGGCTTTTTTCCTGTGAATAAACAGATATACATGCACCTACACTAGTTTACCATACTTATGATACTATTGAACATAGAGTTCTACATTTTCTTTGTTTTTCTTTAACATCTTGTGAGCATTCCCCATCCCTTTCAAGATTCTTGGTGTGCCCAGTTTTAATGGTTGTGTAATAATCCATCTTACAGATGAACCTTAATTTCTAAAGTGCTCCACGGCCAGATTTCCAGGACAAGCCAGGCCTTTGTAAGGAAATCCCTTATGGGGCAGAGGGGCCCACTCACCTCCTCATTCTCTATCTTGAGAGTGGCCAGTCTGGACTGCAGCTGGTGGTACCGCATGAGCAATTCCGTCTGGACAGGCTGCTGAGCGCTGACCTGGCACACCTGCAAAAGGACAGCCACCACCTGTCATGGCCCAGTGCTCTCCTCGCCTGTGGGGAGCCAGGGCTGGGGCCATCAACAACATCCCTATCAACAGCCGAGGAAACAGGCTTGGAAAGGTTAAGTGACCCACCCACAGTCACATAGCTTGTCCCTGGCAACAACACCAGCCAGCAACTGGGGTCTTCCTACTCCAAAGGCCACCCTCCCACATTGCAAGCTCTGGCCTCTCAGTCATGGTCTTCTAGGTGTGTCCAACCCTTGAGGGCTTACTAAGTGCTTTAATATAATCGCATTAAGTGAGACTAGTTAATTTCAAAACAGGAAGTTATAGAAAGAAAGCAACAGCTTGACAGAAGCCAATGAAAAGAACAACGAATGGAAACAATCAGTAGAGCGCTCCTATTCCCCAGCAGGACAGTGCTTCGGTGAGGCAGCTGTGAGGCGTAGAATGCCCCTGGAGTGCAGGAGGGGTGTGGAAGGAGACACTGTTCTTCCCACACCCACTCCACCCACAGCTCTGTTTACTACCCGTGGGCTGGGCAGCCTGGCGTAACCCAGCTGAGATCATAAAGGAAATCTGTGATTTACTATTTACCACTAACTAGCCAACTAAAATCTCGAAGTCACCTGTGGTAGCCATGAGGCCAGGATTTTCAGGTCCAGATGATGGGCCAAAAGGCTGGATGCAATGGCTGAGGGATGGGCCAGAAGCTGTGGGGAGACCCTGTAGAAGGCCCCTCTTTTGCAAATGAAGAAAATGGGGAGGGATGAAAAGGAACAACTCAAGGAGCTATTTGCATAAGAGACTTTGTATAGTTTGAATAACCAGTGTGCTGCTGTGAGGCCAGGAAAAGTACCTCCCCCACTTTTTTATTTATTTATTCCAGAACATGATTCTGAGGATCTGAGTGGCACAAAACCCAAGGGAGCAGAGTTGGTGGTAAGCCTCCCATATGGGCAGTGCCCAGGCATGGCTGCCGCCAGAGCGGCTGCGGTGAGGCCGGGCCTCCTGTGATCTGAGGCCATCGAGGGAAGACCGGAGACGCTAGTGTGACGATCTCGGTGACTCCCTTGGGGTCTGGACATAACTGGGAAAAACGTTAAGGGGAGCTAAGGTCCTACCATTCTGCAGGTGAGGCATGTGAGCCAACAGAGTTAGGGTATCAGTGGGAAACCCCCCACTTGGGGGAAGCCTCTGGACCAAGAACATGACCTGAGGCCTCTGACATCAATGCCATGCATGCAGAAGGGGGGCTGACACTCCCCTCCCTCCCCCCCCAGTTGTGCAAGCACTTGGGGAAGAGGTGGAAGCCGCCTCAGGTGTGGGCTCCTGGGAGAGGCCTACCTCATCCCCCATGTGGGGCTGGAACTCAAACTTGAGTGGAGGACAGAAGACCTGGTTGCACATGTCCATGACAGTGTGCTTGTCGCTTCGGGAGTCCAGGTTGTCCACTGCATTCTCGATAACATCCAACCCCTCGTGGCGAGAGGTCTCTAGGTTGTACTCAGCTGAGAGGTAGGTCCGGAAGGTGCGGGCCAGGCTGGCATGAAAGCCCAAGTCACAGCACTTGGAGAGAGGCACAGGACAGAAAGGTGTGGGCTGTCACATGGAGGTGGGGCCACTGGCATTCCTGTCCCCATCACGGTGACTTACCATTACCTCCCATTCCACACTCAAATCTTTCATTGTGGAAGCCCTTGTGTACTTTGAAATCTCCCCAAAGCCCTTAGTGGGAGCTGGAAATTGGGAGTTAGGCACTAGAGAACTTCTCTAATGCCCCAAATTCATCACATTCCTTCTCATCTCTATGCCTTCACACATGCATTCCCTCTGCTTGGCATAGTGCCTAAATATTCTTCCTTCAGGTTTCAGTTTAGAGGTCATTTCCTCCAGGAAGTCCTCCTTGATGCACTCCCCACTCAGAGTTTATATCACAGCTCCCTCCTCTGGAGGTGTCCTTCCACCTCCCTCACTGTGACACCTGTCACTTGGCTTTGCAGTTGCCTATTAATGTGTTAGGGTTATGTATTTAAAGCCTCATGAGGACAGACCCACGGGCTCTTGTCCACTGTGGTGCTTCAAGGCCTAGAGCTAGTAGGTGCTCGATAAAAATGTGGTAGGTAAATGAAGACAGGAGAGGGCTGGAAAGAGTGGAAAGCTGTGAGAAAGAAGAGAGCTCTGGCCTGGGGCATGGGAAGCCACAGGTAGGGCTGGGCAGCTCCCTCTCCTGGGGATGGTGGCAATGGGTCCCTACTGCAGCCATGGAAAAGTGGTGACCCTGTGACTCCCTGACAGGACACAACAGACCCAGAGGAAAAGGATCCATCCACCAGTATGGAACCTTCCCTGAGCGTCTGCAGGCCCTTTCTGCGTGGGATGGGCAACACACAAGAAGCAGCCTCAGCTCCAACAAAGATGACACAGAATCTCTCCGTGATGCCATTCAGGATGTTCTCTCTCCAAGCCTGGCGGTCCCCCCAGTGTGACCTACACATCTGGTACTCAGGAGTCAGGGTTCCATTCTGCTTTTGCTTAAACTGCCTGATTTCCCTCATGATAATATCCCCTAAACATATCTATACCACCCTGGGAAACTCTCCAGACCGTGAACTGTGTACGATCACCCCGTACCTCTATACCCTGCAAAGGGCCCGGCGCCGAGGAGGGGACTTGGGAAGTGCAGGTGGAATATAAGACTGCCTGACCCAACCACATAGGGGCTGCCAGAGGCCCACTCCCACCCATGGAAGTAGAAACCATGAGCTGAGACTCATTCCCCAGGCCCCAACATCTACTGCCCTTCCCCTCTGTCCAGGCTCACGGGACATGCATATCAGCTAAAGACAAGGGCCAGCCCAGGTGTGGGGTCCTGTTCAGTCCCAGCCTCCCCAGGTGCTCACGTCGATTAGGTCAGAGACGTCATGGATGTAGTATTTGCTGATAGCTGCATTGGTGGCCGCCAGATTCAACAAGTAGTCGTTCCGGGCCTTTGTGCATTTTAGCTTGTTCTCAGAATACTTTGCCTGCCTCTGCAAGAAAAGAGACGAGGTAAGAGCTAAGGCCTCAACCTGGCTCTCATCCCTCTTTGGAACCCTCTTCCTTCAGGCTCCTCTGCCCTTCCTTTAAGAGGCCAAGTTCACTTCTGCCTCGAGGCCTTCAGGCTTGTTCCCTCTGCCTGGAAAGCCATCCTTCCAAGTCCCTGTGTGGTCTGCTCCTTCCACCCTTCAGGTCCTTCCCCAAAGTCAAAAGGTCAGAGCAGACTCAGGACAACCTTGTCTGAAATGAGTCTTCAGCATCGGCGATACCCCTTCTCCATTCTCCTCCCCAGCTCTATTTCTTTCATGTACTTTTATCTTTGTTCAATTTTTAGTGATAATTTTAATTTCTATTTAGTTTTTTAAAAGACTATATTTTTAGAGCAGTTTTAGGTTCACAGCAAAAATTGAGAGGGCACATTAGTTCCAACTGATAAACCTACAGTGACACATCATGATCACCCAAAGTCTATGGTTGACATTAGGGCTCACTCCTGGTATTTTACATTCTATGGGTTTGGGCAAATGTACAACAATATGTACAACAATACATCCATCATGATAATATCAGACTGAGTAGTTTCCCTGCCCTGTGAATACTCTGTGCTCACTCTGTTCATTTCCTCCCTGCCACCTGACCCCTGGCAACCACTCATCTTTCTCCTGTCTCCATGGTTTTTCTAAAAAGTCATATAGTTGGCCTCATACAGTATGTGACCTTTTCAGATTGACTTCTTTCACTTAGTAATATGCATTCTCAGACTGACTTAGTAATATGCATGTCTTCTCAGGGCTTGCTAGCTCATTTTTTCTTAGCACTGAAAAACATTCCATTGTCTGGGTGTACCATGGTTTGCTTATCCATTCACTTGCTGAAGGACATCTTGGTGGCCCTATTTTTCTTCATAACCATTCTTTATGACCTGAAATTATATTTTCTACCACTTTGCTTACTTGCTGGGTTTTGGTATCCCCCACTAGAAAGTAAGCCCTATGAAGGCAGGGATTTGATTTGACCTCATCATCACTGGGCCTGCAGCACCCAGAACTGTCTCTGCACAAAGTAGGCAGTAAGCACTTTTCACTGGTCGTCTGGACTGGAATGGTGAGAGAGGCAGCTAGAAGTGCCAGTGTTGGATGGCCTCCCTGGGAAGCTGCTTCTGTCCTGGGCAAGCCTGGGCAGGATGAGGTGAAGAGAAAGTGGGTTGGAGAATTGTCTCTTTAACCCTTTCAGACAATAAGTCCTGTTCTGGGTAGAAAAACAGCATCCCTTAAAAAAAGAAAACACAGGGTTTCCTCTTTCACCTAGGCACTCTTAAATCTTCCATATTCTAGGCAAAACTATGCAAGTGGCCCAAGGGACCACTGATGGATGAATGGATAAAGAAAATGTGGTAAAGGTGCACTTGGGTGGCTCAATCTGTTAAACGTGTGACTCTTGATATTGACTTTTGATATTAGCTCCAGTCATGATCTCATGATCAGGAGATCAATCCCTGTTTTGGGCTCTGCACTGAGCACTGAGAATGGAATGTGCCTGGGATTCTCTCTCTCTCTTTCTCTCTCTCACCTCTCTCTCTCTCTCTCTCCCTCTCTCTCTGCTCCTCTCCCACTCATGTTCCCTCTCTCTCAAAATAAATAAACATTTTTTTAAAAAGAAGAAGATATGATATATATATATATATATATATATATATATATATATATATATACAATGGAATATTATTCAACCATAAAAATAATGAAATCTTGCCACTTGCAAAAACATGAATGGATCTAGAGGGTATAATGCTAAGTGAAAATAAGTCAGGGGAGGTGGGTAGGAAGAGGGTGAAAGAGGTGAAGGGGACTAAGAAGGGGATTTAAAAAGGTTTTCTCACTCTAGAGCGAGTTCTCCTAGCTACTGAGTAGGGGTGCTTCCATGTCAACCTCTAACTTCTCTTCATAGATCCCCTCTGACCTTTCTCCTGGGTCCACTTATTCTGGGAAGCAAATTTCTCCTGGTAGTTACACTCCTGTACCAGCCATGCACCCAACCCCTCACAGAGAGTTTTGAGACTCTTCACCCATTTCCAGGGTGATCCCCAAACCACTTTCAGCCCTTCATGGATTGATAAAATTTTATACCTGGAAAGGATAGTAAAGGTATCATAGTTTAATTCACCCACTTTATAGGTGAGAAAATAAAAACTGAAAGAAGTGACTTGGGGGCACCTGGGTGGCTGTTGGTAGGACATGCCACTCTTAATGTCAGGGTTGTGAGTTCAAGCCCCATGGTGGGTGTGGAGATTACTTTAAAAAAAAAAAAGTGGCTTGTCCAACAACCAAATGGCTAATTAGCATATGACTCTGAACTAAACTTAGTCTCCAGACCTACCAGCTGGTGGTCTCTCTCCCCTTCTATTTACGCCCACCCCCCCCCATTTGTAGTTCTGTAATTCCCTGCCTGCTTGTCTTTTATTGATTGGTTGATTGATTGATTGTATGTTCACAGTATTGTATAATAACCACCACTATCGAAATTTAGAATATCAACCCAAAAGAAGTCCTATACCCATTAGCAGTCACTCTCAATTCTCCTCTGCCCCAGCTTCTGGTAACCAATAATCAACTTTCTGTGTCTACATATTTGTCTAGTCTGAACATTTCATGTACACAGAGTCATACAATATTGCAGCTGGTTTCTTCCACTCAGCATACTGTTTTCAAGGGACATCCATGTTGTAGTATGTATCAGCACTTTGCTCCTTGTCATGGCTGAATAATATTCCACTACATGGCTAAACCACAATTTATTCATCCATTCGCCAATTGATGGGCTTTTGGATTGTCTCTACCTTTTGGCTACAATGAATAATGCTGCTATGAACATTCATGTGCAGGTTTTTGTGTGGATATATGTTTTCATTTCTCTTGAGTAGATGCCTAGGGTAGAATTGTTGAGTCATATGGTAACTTTATGTTTAACCTTTCGAGGCACTGACAAATTGTTTTCCACAGTGGCTGAACCATTTTACGTTCCCTCCAGCAATGTATAAGGTTTCCAATTTCTCTGCAACCTCACTAACACTTGTTATTATCTGCCTTTTTTATTTTAGCCATGCTAGTGGGTATGAAATGGTTTTGATTAGTATTTCCTTAATGACTTGATGCTAAGAATCTTTTCATGTGTTTACTGGCCAGTCATGTAAGTTCTTAAGAGAAATATCTATTCAAATCCTTTACCCATATTTAAATTGGGTCTCTATTTAATTATTGGGGAGTATACTTTGCTTTGCTTCTGGGAATTACTCTGGAATCTTATTTTATTTGCCTATGGTCACTCTTCCAGCTCACCGAGGCCCTGGTGAATTTTGTTTCCACTCAATCTCAAATCATTTTAAGAACTGTAGGATCACATAATCATAGAATTAGATTCATAGAAGCCCAAATAAACATCTGGTATGATGCTTGGGACATAGAAAAAACTCAGGAAATATTTGCTAGTTGTATGAAATAAACAAATACAGAGAATTCAACAAGAAAATCAGAGCTTTTATGAAGAAAGAAATCTTAGAAGTGACCTAACCTAGGATGACAAAAAAAGCATGTACACCAACCTTCTAAATTCCCTGGCCATGGCAGACATCATTAATCGATCACAGCTCAGTTTTTAACTGATGCCTGGATGCCTACAGGGGGCTTCACAATCTTTAACACAGAGCTCTGGGCAGGCGTTACTAATCAATCAGAGTGGACATGATAGAGAAGAGTCATTTACCATCACTGCCAGATTTTTAAACTGAGGCCCAGGGGTATCTGGGGTGGCTCACTCAGTTAAGTGTCTGACTTCAGCTCAGGTCATGGTCTTGTGGTTTGTGGGTTCAGGCCTGCATCAGGCTCTGTGCTGACAACTCAATCCAAAGAGCCTGCTTTGGATTCTGTGTCTCTCTCTCTCTCTCTCTCTCTGCCCCTCCCCCACTTGTGCTCTGTCTCTTTTTTAAAAATAAATAAACATTTAACTAAGGCTCGGAGAAGTACTATAAATATGGCATTTTCAAAACCCAGCCTGTCTGACTCCAACACCAGCAGGCCTTCCACCGTGCCCCACTGAAGCCCTTTTCCAGCTCCCACACACAGTAATTCTAAACTCCCCATCTTTAGCTTGCCAGCGGTATTTTGGAATGGGTTCTTCATTGGGTTCCCCAGGTGCTGCTTGGTAACCCAGTGCTGTTTTCTCTTTTTGGGACATACTCAACCCCAACTAGCCCTCCAGCCACCAAAACTGCCTCCTGAGCAAGCCCCTACCCTGACAAATGCTTGGTGACTCCTGCCCATCCAAGAATGTGCTTGCTGCACCTGAGTCTCAGTTTGGCTCCCTTGTCAGCTGAGTGCTCCCCCTGTCTGTAGGTCATGGCACCAGGCCAGGCCTGACAAGGGCTAGGGAGGCATGGCCAGCCCTGCCTCCTTCACCACACTGGCCTCCAGGAGAGCATGGCAGGTGGCGTGATTCTAAACCCCCCTCCCCGCCCCGTACAGATGGGGGAAGGATGAGGCTGTCAGCAGGGAGTGTGCCTCTGCTTTCTGCCCTGCCCTCAAGTTCTCCTGGGCCCTCACTCACCTTCTCCTTCATCTTCTCAATTTTCTTCACAGAGCTGCGGCGCTGGGGCCGGTCCTCGTGCCGGAGCAGGTTCATGCTGAGGTCGCCCGACTTGTTGAATTGCTTCTCCTCCTGCTTCTCGGCCTCCTTCAGCTTGCTTTCTGCACTGATGCTCTCTGCGTGGTACATGTGGTAGGTTTTCATGACCTGGGGACACACGAGAGCAGGAAATCAGCAGTACGCATGGCTAGGCATGTGGTCCCAGTGCTCCCGGTCCCAGTCAAGTTCTGCATGCCAGTAAGCTGTGCCCTGCCCTCTTCCCACCACACACTTGGGCTCCCAGCAGTTCTTTACTTTCGCACAAATTTGGGGAATGCTAAATGCCATCATCATCATTACCAACATTATCAAGTCCTTAATGAATTCCAGGAATGGACTAGTAAAGAAAAAATTTAAAGGGCACCCGGGTGGCTTAGTCATTTAAGTGTCCGACTTCATCTCAGGTCATGATCTCAGGGTTTTTGGGTTCAAGCCCCGCGTTGGGCTCTATGCTGACAGCTCAGAGACTGGAGCCTGCTTCAGATTCTGTGTCTCCTTCTGTCTCTCTGCCCCTCCCTTGGTTGTGCTCTGTCTCTCTCTGTCTCTCTCTCTCTCTCTCAAAAGTAAATAAATAAACATTTTTTAAAAAAAGGAAATTTAAAAGCCCTCAAGAATTTGGAGGTCTCAAAGGTGATATGACAAACCTGGTGCTCCCCTACCGCCCTCTCTGGCCCTGCCAGCCATGACTCTTGTCCCTCACTCCTTCCCTCCCCCCAGTGTCACTGGGGAAAGCCTCTCCTCAGGGACTCATCTAACGCCCATGGGAACATGCAAATTGTCTTCTCAGCTGTTTCCTTATTAGCCTGCAAATGGTTCTGTCCCCAAAAGGAATATCACTGGATAACTTAATTGCTATTCCATATGCTTTCTGAAATAAACTCATCCTTGGCTATACAATGAATTCCCACAAAGCAAACTGCACTTTGCTCTTCTACTTTCACGGCAGAAGTTACATATTGTTATAGCAAGGGAATTTTGAGACAGAAGAAATCCTAGACATCCTCTAATCCAACCACCAAATTTTACAAATAGGGAAACTGAGGCCTCAAAGGGCAAAGTGGCTTATCCAAGACTGAACAGTATTATCAGTGTCATCCCCAAACTTTGCATCTGTGTGGTCAACACTATGATCAAGCTACAGAATGCTTCCCTAACACCACAAAGACCCCTACTCCCCTTTTGTGGTAGATCCCTCCCGCTCCCCCTCCCCCAGGCCCAGACAATCACTGATTCTCTTTCTGTCACTGTAGATGGGTTTTGTGTGTTCTACAACTTAATATACATGGAGCCAACACAAACAAATTCTTTGGGTTCCACTTGCTTTTGCTCAGCATAAATTTTTTGAGATTCTCTCATGTTGTATCAGTTCTTTGTCATTGCTGAGTAGTATTATTACATGGTACAGGTCTTTCACTATTTGTATATTTATTCATATGTTAATAGTTACCTGGGTTGTTCACAGTTTTGGTCTATTATGAATAAAGCTGCTAAAAATGTTCATGTACAATTCTTTGTGTGGATATATGTTTTCATTTCTCTCAGGTAAATATCTAGGAGTAGAATGGAGGGTCATATAGGAAGCATACATTTAGCCAAATTAGAATTGTGGTCTCTTTACCTAAACGTCCATTAAGGGGTGAATGGTATACACACACACACACACACACACACACACACACACACACTGGAGTATTACTCAGCAATCAAAAAGAATGAAATCTTGCCATTTGTAACTACGTGGATAGATCTAGAGGGTATTATGCTAAGCGAAATTAGTCATAGAAAGACAAATATCATAACTTCACTCATAAGAAAACTTTAAGATACAATACAGATGAATATAAGGGAAGCAAAAATAGTAATAAAAACAGGGAGGGGGACAAAACATAAGAGACTCTTAAATATGGAGAACAAACAGAAGGTTGCTGGAGGGGCTGTGGGAGGGGGGATGGGCAAAATGGGTGAGGGGCATTAAGGAATCTACTTCCGAAATAATTGTTGCACTATATGCTAACTTATGTAAATTTAAAAAATAAATTATTAAAATTAATTAACTTAAAAAAGAATTCTGTTCTCCTTCCTTTCATCCACCACTCTTTCTACCACATCATAGTGTTTTCATAATGTGTTACCATTTTCTCAGCAGGTGTGAAGAGGTTTAGCAGCCTTAGAGCAAACTGGGCAGTCCCATATCAACAGGACTCCATCTCCCAGTTGCACCTTTCCTTTATGATCATCTTTCTGTGCTAAGAAACACAAGAACTTTCTGGAATCCACAGCTCCTGAGCTTTGCTTGTTCTCTTCTCCTGTCATTTGGATAATTACAGCAGCAAAGAGAGCAGAGACTTCTACCTGGGGATGGGATACACTCCTACCTGATGGGCCCTTTAAGTCAGGGAACTTGTAACAAATTCTTGGTCAACATTATAATCTTATTCCTTCTCATCTGAAGTCCTATGAAGTGAGTTCATTAGATGAAGAATTCCTCTCTGACTCTTACCATTAAGTCACAGCACTGATCTGTGGCCCAGAAAATCCTCTTTGCCATTGGCCAGGAGTTAATGTGGGAAGCATCTGCTATAGAACATGGTAGGCATTGTAGAGCATTATCTCCAATACAAATGTCTGGTGCAAATAAATGTCTTGATGGTGCCTCTTACCAGCTGTGTGACCTTGGGCAAGTCAAGGAGCCTCTCTGGCCTCTGCTTCCTCATTGTAACATGGGGATAACCACACACCTACCTCATAGATTATTATGAATACTAAGTGAGTTAATGTAGGTCAAGTGCTGAGAACAACACCTGCCACACAGTAAGAGCCACATAGACATTAGGTGCTACCACCATCACCATCATCATCACCTTTGATTTGGGATGAGGGTTTGAGAACCTTGAATTTACTCACTTAAGTTCAGGAAAATGCTTACAAACTCTAAAGAACATTATTGAACAAAATTTTATTCTTTTTTTTTTTTTTAAGTTTATTTACTTTTGAAAGAGAGAGAGCAAGCAGAGGAGGGGGGTAGAGAGAGAGAATCCCAAGCAGGGCTCCGTGCTGTCAGCACAGAGCCCAACACAGGGTTTGAACTCACGAACCGTGAGGTCATGACCTGAGCCAAAATCAAGAGTCAGATGCTCAACTGACTGAACCACTAAGGCGCCCTGCAAAATTTTATTCTATACCATGTTTCTCTCTTCTTCTTTCATCTTGAAAACCTCCCCAAATGTCAAAACAATAAATGAATAAAAATGCAATCAACTTTTCTTTATTGGTCTTGGTGGAAAGACCTCTTCCGTGCATTCCATCCATCTGCTTTTTTTCGAATTGCCCTAAAGCCTCTAGAGATGCTATTCTCACTGATTTCATCCACTCCTTATGCCAGTTCCACTAAACTTATTTCCAAACTCAGTGGACCAGAAAATGTGCCAGATTGATGTGTTCTCGACATCTAGTGGCCAAAAGGAATGACTGCAGGCTTCTAGAAAACCAAAAGCAATTGCCTATTGTTCCACCATCTTTATGCCACAGCTCTGGCTCCAGGAACGTCATACATATAGGACTTGGGAATGCCTGCTGAAGTCTGTCTCCTAGGGCCCTGCTTTTCCATTCTCAAAGCTTTTTTCTATTCCTCTGCAGTCATGGGCACCACTGGTGTCTTCGCTTTTCTACCATCCTGCTGGTGCTGTTCATTTCTGGACTTACCCCCTTCTGGGTTCAATGATTCTTGCAGAAGCCACTTTTTCTGTTTCAGCTGCTGAGGTCTGCTTATCTCACCACTAATCTATCATCTGTGTTGAGTAGTTCAGAGGAAGAGAGAGCATGTTTCTATTTGCAATTAGATCTTCCTGTCCAATCATCCATGCATCCATCCATCTATTCACTCAAGGTCAGCATCCCAGCTGGGTGTTCTCAGCCTCCCACATTTCACTTTGCCTAGTTTTCTACTAGAACCACAGAGCGCTTTTCCTGTTCTGCAATAAGCCAAACTTTGCAGTACCGTCTCTGAGCTGAGCTGCAAAAATGCCATGCTTGGAGAATACAGCCCAACAACCCTGGGACCAAACTCTCTGGATTCAATCGATAATTCTCAATCCTAAGACTAACAGTGAACTTGATTGCCCAGGGTGACTTATGTCACATAGCTGCCACAGAAGACTTTTACCTGGGGACCTCTCGGAAACGAGTCTAACTACATCCAGAATCCTCTAGATGTTCCCTTTATTTAATTACCTGAAATATGGGTTTTAGCATGAAATGTCCTTAGCTCAATAGCCTGGAACAGTCTGCTCAATGTTGCCAGTCCAGGATGTGTTAATTAATATTTAAAATTATCAGTTACTTCAGGGTTTGCAAATCTCTTTTTTTTATTATCCCCAAGCAGCATTTCAATGAATCTTTACCCCAATCCTGGCAGGCAGTATGATGACAATAATGGTGACAGGAACTAACATTTATTGAGCAGTTACTACATGCCTGGCCTTGTTCTAAGCACTGTACATATATATATATAACTTCTCTTATTTCCCACAAAAACCCTAGGAGGTAGATACCATATATCTCTGCTCTATGGATGCAGAAACCACAAAATAGGGATGAAAGGGTCCTCTCCCCTGCAGGGTCTCAGGACACCTGGTTTTGAGACTCAACCCCAACTAGATGGGTGACCTGACAGAGGCTTGTCCTCTCTGCGCCACCTGGTGGAGCCCAGGGAGTGGATAGGAAAATGCTCTGTAAGTTGTAACTGTAAAGTGACTGGTCGACAGCTCCGGTGTTGGGGCTGGGAAGGGAACAGAGGTGGATGTAGGCATTCAGCTGAGGCCGAGGCATTGAGAGCGGGTCTTCAACTTGGCACCTCTGAAGGACCCCTCAGAGGCACTCACCTGGCTTAATGGGACGTTCATGTTCCAACCCTCTAGACCTGATCAGGGAAGCCCCATGGAACAAGCAAGTCTAGCAGAGGCTGAGAAGGATCCTGTAAGGGCATGTAAATTGAGACCATTGTTCTTGGACACAGATCAGTTTCATATATTTTCAAAAGGCTCTCCAGAAATTTTGGTGTATTAGCCCATCATTGAAAGAAACTGAGGCTCAGGAATGGCAAGTGGATTGTACAAAGTCACACAGTGGCCAAATAGCTAGGACTTCTGAGCTGTGTCTAGTAATCACGCTGCCTTTTGCTGTATACACTTTGCCTTCTGCATCTTCCCAACTCCTCAGATCATGAAAACAAGAAAGTATTATATGCACAGTCCTTCAGACTCTCGCTTAAATGCAAAAGAAACCAGGGGGAATATGGAAGTTGACAGCATCAATTAAGGGACATGCTCGGGCAGGAGAAGAATCAGTTGTTGGACAACAGATACTCAACAATGTGCATTTCCTCCTCCCCACAGGCAGGATCATCTCTGAGTCACCCAAGAGCTGTGTATGGGTGAAATTCTGGGCCAATGCATGCCAAAGATGTCTCTGAAGGATAAGCAAAGTTCCCAAATTTCAGTATGACTGCCCATACACGCTCTGTGGCCGGTGTTCCCCGAACAACTTGCTATTGCTATCTTACTCATTTGCATGTCTATACATAGTCTCACTACAACTAGAGTGAAAAGTCCAGAGGGCCAGGACCTTGTTCAGAAGCATATTCCCTGTACTAAAGCAGAGACTGGTATGCAGCAAGTATCAGCATATATTTGCATTAATGAATTAATGACACTTGGCTGGCTGGCTGAGTATATGGGTGGAAAGATGGACAGATAGGGAAATGGTTAAATGGATAGAATGGTGGGTGGGTAAATGGGTAGATGGGTGGGTGGGTGGATGGAAGGAACAGAGGAAGATGGGAGAATAAAATGGAGGAGGTATAGTTCTACTGGCTTTGACCTAGTGAATATATTTGAAGGTAGGAAGACAGCTACACCTTAATCATTAAATATTTACTGAACAGCTCATTAGGTACTATACTAGGACATATTATAGTGTGGAAGAAAGGGTCTCCACCATCAAAGAATACCCACTTTGGTAGGGACATGGACAAGTTCACAAGCAATTATCACATGGTGTAACAAGTGCTGTGATGAGGGAAATGCAGGGTAATAAAGGATGGCTTTTTGGAGGAAGCAACATCTAAACTGAGCCTTGAAGGAAGAGTAGCTGTTACCTGGGTGAACTGGGCAGGAGCTCAGGTGGATTATTCCAGAAAAAGGGAGCATTGTGAGTGCTAAGCCCAGAAAGAGCAGGAGTCAAACAGGTTTAAGGAGCAGCTTACAGGTAGAAGCATATCAGGTGTTTGAGTACTAGCCAATGGAGTCACCTCCTTATACTCCTCCAGATACTCCCCTTCGGTGGACATCTGTTGTTTTTCTCTGCCTCGTTTTCTTCTGGAACAGCTTCCTGATTTTCTTTGAGGAAATCCCCAAAATTCCCCTCCAGCATTCTCAGTCCCACTAGTTCATGGGAAACTGACACCACCTTCCAATCAAGGGGTGGGCACGAGACTCAGGCCTGGCCAGTAGTAAACATTATGTTAACCTGACCACAGTGAGTGGAGTCCCAAGAGTCCAGCCAGGTCAATCAGAGACAGCCGGGGCGGCGGGGGCGGGGGGGGGGGGGGGCAGGGGTTGCTTGAAATGCTGGGAAGGGCAAATTAATTTTCCACCAGGATATACTGAACTGATAGAAACTGAGCTTGCAGTAGGGGTCCATCTTTGTCACCACCCCTGGGAGAAGCCTGCCTGATCGTGAAGACATCACAGAGGAAAGCAAAATCAAAACAGGGAGGGGATGGATGGATAGATGGATGAACCGATGGAAGGAAAGAGGAAAGGAGGAGAGGGAGATAGAGAGGAAGGAGGAAAAGTGAGGGAGGAAAGAGGATAAAATGGAGGAGGTGCGGTCTCTTGCCTTCACTCTGGTGAGTCTATTGAAGGTGTGAAGAGAACAGCTACACCTCAATCATTCCGTATCTGCTGAGCAGTTTATGATATGCCAGTTACCATTCAAGGTGCAGGCAATAATACCACTACGTGGAAAACAGACAGGTGTGGTGCCTCAAAGAATACACACCCTACTTGGGAGACAAGTGTGTGAGCCTCTGAGATTCAATACAATGATTCTTCACTTTGCTAGTTTGTGTGGATTCCTGTCCCTAGCTATTGAATGAGTCCCTGATAGCCTCCCCACTACCCACTCAGTCCTGGTCCCTACCGGCCCACCTTAGCGCCCAACTCACAACCAGACAATACTAACTTACCGAGGGGGGGAATGTTTCTCCCACACCCCAGCTTCTGCCTCACTGCTGCCTTCAGGGCTGCCCCCTGGCCTCCCTCCAGCCCAGGGAAGTACAGCGTCCTTCAGATCCAAACCAAATGGCATCCCTTCTCTGTGACCTTCTTGATGCCCAGCTGGGCTTCATCTCCGCACCCCCCCCCCCCCATGTCTATACCCCCACAAGGACATTTGTTGCATGGTGTAACAACATCCCATGTTCTGAACACAGTGGAGGATCACTACATGCATGTTGAGCAACTGAACGAATGTCTTGGCGAGAGAGCTGGGAGAGATGAGGAGATGGTCTGGAGGGAAACCTCATCCCCCTGTTCTTCTTTAGAACACTTCCCTCCCTAGATGAACCTGGGCCACACCTGGCCAGCAGGCTGTGATGGTCTGGCAGAGCCTGCCTTGCCCTGAGTTGGAGACATGCTCTCGTCTCCCACAGAGAGTCATGTGGCATGATGATAAAAGCTGGAGAGGAGACTCAGAGCTCCTTGAGTTTCGTGCCTTCATACCACAGATGGGAGAAACCAAGGGCCAGCGCCCAGCTAACCTGCGCCAGGTTGGTGCTTCCCAAAGTGTGAGATGGGAACCACCTGCCTAGGCAGGATGGGTTTTTTTTTTAGGCGTTACAGGTGTGTGGTTGACCCTTTCAGTTCTCCCAGAATCCTTCTGATTCTAACACGAGGGGAAACTCCCGTTCAGTGCTCATATGTCTGATGCCTCTGCTACTGCTTCGCCGCAGGCACCAGCAAGAAGAAGACTGTTGTATCTTCATCTAGCTTATGGAACCCTTCCATTTCCACCACATTGTTTTTCATTCACTATTGTGAATTATCATAACCTTCCAAAGAAGATGCAGATAGGACTTTATATATATTTACATAAACAACTGAATGTACTTATTTAAGTAGCTTTGCGGGGTAGACTAGGAGCAGGCTCTGCCACTCCCCAGCTAGGTGACCCTGGGCTGGACACCTGACCTCTTTGTGCCTCAGATCCCTCATCTCTAAATTGGGGTGATAGGGGTGCCTGGCTGGCTAGGTCGTTTGGGCACCCAACTCTTTTTTTTTTCCTTTTTTATTCTTTTTTAATTTATTTTTGAAAGACAGAGAGAGACAGCTCGAGCAGAGGATGGTCAGAGAGAGAGGGAGACACAGAATCTGAAGACAGGCCCCAGGCTCTGAGCTGTCAGCACAGAGCCCAACACGGGGCTCAAACCCACGAACCGTGAGATCATGACCTAAGCTGAAGCCTGACGCTTAACCGACTGAGCCACCCAGGTGGACACCCAACTCTTGATTTCAGCTCAGGTCATGATCTCATGGTTTGTTGGTTTGGGCCCCACATTGGGCTCCATGATGACAGGGCAGAGTTGGCTATGGATCATCTCTCCCTCTCATTCTCCCTCTCTCTATGCTCCTTCTCTCTCTCTCTTTCTCAAAAATAAACAAACTTAAAATAAAAAAAGAAAATGGGGTGGTAATACTATCACCTACCTCAAATGAGTTACAGTGAGAATGAAATGAATTAAGAAATGCAAAGCATTTAGCCCAGGACCCAGGACATGGCAAGCATCACATGAGAGTGGAGAATAATTATTAGGGTTGTGAAATAATCTCCAAAATATAACCACAAAAGCAAGATGCAGAACTGTAAGTCCAGTTGTTACCACTTGTGTAAAAACAGGGGTGTGCAGGACACGTCCATACGTGCCTGCTCACTGACGAACCAAACATCCCTGCGGGAGGATGCTGCTGACTAGAAACAAGTAGTCCGGGTCGTATGGAGTGAGGGGACTCGGCAATAGAGACATACTTCTCATTATGGAATTTGTTATACTGCTTAATCATTGCTTTTTACGGATTAAGCCACTATCTATTTCTAAATTTAAATATTCAACATTTTAAAATGTTTATTTTTGAGAAGAGAAAGAGAGAGAGAGAGAGAGAGAGAGAGAGAGAGAGAGAGCGATTGGGGGGGTAAGAGAGAGAGGGAGACACAGAATCTGAAGCAGGCTCCAGGCTCTGAGCTGTCAGCACAGAGCCCCACGTGGGCCTCGAACCCACGAACCATGATCCTGACCTGAGCTGAGGTCAGATGCTTCAACGACTGAGCCATCCAGGCGCCCCATTAAATATTCAACAATCTTTTAAAAGGGAAAGTCTCTGTGGCTGGAGTATGCAGGATGCATAATGGAGAGCAAGCCTCGGGGATAGGAGAGTGGTCAGCTGATGATTGAGCTTTTTCAGGAAAAACATTCTTAGGTCTCTGGCTGACCCCATGACAAGGGGAGATGGAGGAGAGAGGAAAGAGGCAGAAGCATACAAGAAAAATATTTATGCCCCATTCTTTCATAAAATACACAATTTAGCAATAGTGTTTGCCAGGCGCTGCACTATGCACTCACTCTTCTCAGAACAATCCAGAGATGGGGAGGTAACATCCCCATAGTCTAGAGGAGGGCTGAGGCCCAGAAGGTTTGACAACTGACAGGCCCTGAACCCGGGCCATGCTGACTCTAAAACCTGGACCCGTCCTGATACACAAGGTTGCTTTTCCACTAATAAATTAGGATACTGAGATTTTTTTAAGTGAGTCAATTTAAAGAAAAATATTAAATAAGGCAGAAAAGGCCCAATGACATGACAGAACCATGGCAGTCACACCTGAATGACAACAGATGTGGAGATGTCGTTCCTGGAAGACTCACTGTGAGCCTGGGAAGGAGCTGAAGCCAGAGACCAGGTTGCTGGGCTCCCAGTCTCAGACTCTCTCCACCTCCTGCGGCCCTGAGGGTGGGCATCAGAAAGGAGATGCCCTTGTAACAATTTGCCTGGGGGCCCAGAGTTGCTTTCATATCCCTGAGCCCAGTGCAAAATCAAATCAAAGCCTTCACAAGTGAAAGTAGAGTCCATTCCTTACTCCAATTAGTATCCACCTGTCACCAGCTGTGGCTGGGTGTCGATGGTCCACATCAGCCTGAACCAAGTCCCAGGCTCCCCCTGAAGACCCGCCTGGGAGAGCCCAGAGCACAGTGACCTGCCACAAAGTGGGGGCCATATGGGGGATGCTACAGTATTTGTCACTTCAAAACACGACAGATATGTTTCATGATCTAGGACTATATTGAAAATCTGAACATATTTTTAGCTAACTAATGAAAACAGTGGTTTTTCATTGTCGTTTGTTTTGTTTTTGCCTCTTCAGGACGGATTGGCACAGAGGCCCACCCTCTCAACTTCTGCCCTTTTCTCCAACATATGATGACCGAGAGATAAATTATGTCAGGCTGACAGATGGAGGTTTAGGGAAAAATAGGTGAGGTGAGATAGGGGGTGTGTATGTACACGTGTGTGTGCACGTGTGTGCTCACACAAGC
The DNA here is from genome assembly GCF_006229205.1 of Suricata suricatta. NCBI lineage: Eukaryota > Metazoa > Chordata > Mammalia > Carnivora > Herpestidae > Suricata > Suricata suricatta. The sequence continues at coordinate 48,994,634 of NC_043711.1, forward strand.
ACGCGTGCTTGCATATATGCTGGCATGTTTTAGAGGGAGGGCACCTCAAGGTGATGAAGACTGGGAAGAAGGAAGACTTTTTGAGTGAGTGAATGAATGAATGAATGAATGAACAACGAACAAATGAAGGAATGAACTAAATGCCAGGCCTGCAGTTTCCTCCACACCCTGGTTTCAAATGGAAACAAGCCTTTCCCCTAAAGTGGGTGATGGATGGCCTTTAGCATTTATCTATGTCATCACTGTGCCCAGTATTACTCCCTTACCACGTCACTCCTCTAGAAAACATTAAGAGAACTACAGTGAGGCTTACTGGAGCATCTTTTCTACATCATTTGCTCCTCGGTCACTGCTGTCATGACTCTGGGCCTGGGAGAGGAGGGGAAGTTGTGTAACCAGGCATGGTAACTAAAAGTGCTGAAAAGACATTCCTAATAATGAAGCATGGGATCTGGGGTCCACAGTGCCCTTAGCAGCTGGGCGGCTGAAGTGGGCTGTTTGCAAAGATGGCCACGATGGCCCCCCCCTTGGCCACAGGCATGCCTCTTTGCATTGTGACTTAGCAAGTAACTCCTGCCAAAAGGTGATGTTCACTCTTCCATGCCTCACCTATGGACTTGGCTGTATGACGTGCTTTGGCCAATAGCATATTTGCAAGTATGACACGAGCTAAGGCTTGAAAAGTGCTGGCACACTGGGGGGTGTTTCCCACTTTGGGCCCTTTTTTTAAACTGGCCAGAAATCCATAGCCCCATCAGTGGCCCTGGTTGAACTCAGCCCAAATTGCCAACCTACAAAATCATGAGTTACTGAGTTTTGACATCATTTGTTATGTAGCCACTGAAAACTGCTACCAAGGCCTTAAGCAAGACACTCCTTTGTGACTCCGCTTCTTTATCTATAGAACATGCTAATTAAATAATACATATAAAGTACCTAAGACAGTGTGACATACAACCCAGGCACGCACTAAATGGCCACAGCTGTTACTATCCTTGTTTTGACAATAAAGAAAATTACGTCCAAGACGTTAATGGACCTGGCCAAGCTGGTAGATGGTGCAGCAAGGCTTCAAACCCAGATCTGACTAACACTGATTTGGTCTGCGGCATCCGATACGGCCACGCCTGCTGAGAATTCCCTTTCTCCTGCCTTCTCCCCCTCTGCTTCCCTAGCCTACCCCTGCAGAGGCACCAAGCTCAAAACTCACCCTTGATCACAGCAGCCCACCTGGATCAACCCTTTTCTGAATCTCCAGTTTCTCTTGCATGCGCACACTCTCCATATTGTTTCTTCACTCAGTAAATGTATATTGATCACCTATTATGTATGTGCACTGCCACGGGCTCTGGGCATGCTGTGGAGAGCAGGGCCTAGCCCCCACAGGGTTCTTGGCCTGGGCGCCTCCCCCTCGGAGTCCAGCACACACCACACTCTGTCTCAGACTTTACATACCTGGTCTCCCTCAACTCCCACAGGGTCTGCAAGAAGTAGGTGTTAATATTTCTATTCAACAAATGAATCTGAACTCAGGACTCTGGCTTCATGGTTGTGCTTTAAACTATGAGTTGATTCTCCCCAACAACGCCCAGCTGACTCAATTATGTTTTCTCAAGCAGCAATTCTTCCTGTACCCTAAGTGAAGACCCAGCTAAAAACTGTCCAGAGCTCAGGTTTTGCTCCTTTAATTTGAAATAATTGAAATGTGAATTTCAACTCTTACAGATTGATCTCTAGGAACTCTCATCCCCATTTTACTGAGTGGGAGACTGAGGCCTAGAGAACTGAATGCCTTGCCCAAAGTCCCTTAGCTGGTTTGAGTCTGAGGCAGGACTTCCAACCTGAGGTCCAGGCTCTTGGGTAAAAGTTCTCGGCCCCTGAGGAGGTCACTACTTGCTGGTCACATAGGGTGTGTAGAAAGATAACAACGTCAAAAAGAGGGGTCGTCTCACAACCTGCTATTCTTTCCCTTCCTTAGATATAATTTCAGCAGCAGAATCCCCACTTTTAATGAGAAACACTATAAGGAACCCTGATATACTCAAAATACAACAGTTTTAATTTGTCCTGACTGTACTTAGCAGTGAAGGGTCTGGAGCTCCATCTGCTGGGGCTACCTTCCCTTGTTCCCCCAGGTTACCCCTGGGGCTCACCACATTCTTCCATAAAGAAGCCCAGGGGCCCACAAGGCACAATCTGTAAACTCCTGCATCATAACCTGGTGTGCCTCCACTACCCATTCACGGACTTGGATTCCAATACCCATTCAAGTCCAGTTAGATCTCACCTCCACATCAGTAGCAAGGTCAGTTCTGGGCCAAGTTATAATGTTCTAAAATCAATCCTTGGAAATGACAAGCCATGCTCACCCCCTTCACCTCATGTGATCCTCAGAACAGCGCTCCATTTTGCAGATGAGAATACGAAACCCGGATGAGCTGCATACCTAACCATCATCAGTAGGGAGCAGGTGTCAACTTCAGCCCATTGCCCCTGACTCCAAACCCACATTCCTGTCTGAGGAGTTTTTATGTCCATGCTGTCCGCACTATGACCTTGAGTATTCTGCTTTCATAGGTAACACAATCCCACAGCAGGCAGGTCATGCAAGCCTCTTGGGAACTTATACAAAAAAAATGCCCAGGGCCCCAGCCCAGGTATATAGAACCCGAAGCCAGGGTTGCAAACCATTACATCCCACCATGATGCCCAGTCACTTGGGCACAAGACAGAGCAAAAATGGCCACAGTCATCCCAGGTGTCTGGTTTAGACTCCCTTTGGTTCCTGGTACTTAAGAGAGAGAACCCAATCCCAAACAGCAGCAGAGCCTGAGCAGGACTTACTGTGTAAAGCTCATTGGTGACCTTCAGGAGCTCCTCATGCATCTGCAGGCCAATCTCCTTGCTCTGGAATATGGAAGAACAAACATCAGAGGGAGAGAAGGTCACTGGTTGCATTGACCAATTTCCTTTTCAACACAGAAAGGGCAAGACTACTTAAGATGGGGTGGGAACGGGTACAGAAATCAACATAAACCTCATTGATCTAGACTGGAACTCTTCAACTTGTGTCCATGAAACAAATCCAGAGAGGGGCCCCTTACAAAAGGAATTCTCTGGTCAAATATGTTGAATAACCTTATACCTCCCTGCAACGGTGATTTACAAAGACATCATCATATTAAAGATTCTGATAAGCCCACAGCCAATCAATCTGTTCATCTTTCTTTAATTCTATGGGTCCTAAGCTGATGTGACCAGAGTATGTGTCCCTTGCTCAGTACTCATTAGCATCTCATAAGAGTTGGGTTCCACAGAACACAGTCTGAGAAATAATGATCTAGGATCTCAATTCATCACGAACAGTACAGGTTAACAGACTGGAGCAGAAGGCAGGAGATAAGGTTGTTGCCTCCACTGCATCACTGACGGGCCGTGTGGCCTTAGAGCCTACTTGCCGCATCTACTAAATAAACTAGCACATTATAAAGCTTGCTCTGGGGATCACTGCTGAGTGCTACAGTAAAAAAGGAAGGGGCAGAGGCTCCTGTAAGCAAATATATTTGGGAAAAGCTAGTTGAACAAAGAGACTGGTTTTCTTACTGCAGGACTTTTCAGAGGCTTTCACACCCTCATATGATGGGTTTTCTAAGGAGCATGATAGTATGCAGTTTAGATGACCTCAATCTTTTTTCCATGACGTGACTTACACATTTAGTATACTGAGAGTTATAATTCAAAATATAATTCAAAAATCATCTCCAGGCCTCACCCAGCCTGAAGAGTTTAGGATTCTCTGTTACTTAAGGTATTATTATTATTGTTAATACTTTCCCTGTTTGCCTGGAACTACCATATGAAGTTTCGAGCCCTGAAACAAGGAACACAAGGAACAACAAGTGTTGGTGAGGACGTGGAGACAAAGGAACCCTCATGCACTATTGGTGAGAATGAATGCAAACTGGTGCAGCCACTGTGGAAAGCAGTATGAAGGCTCCTCAAAAAATTAAAAATAGAAATACCATATGATTCAGTAATTCCACTACTGGGTATTTATCCAAAAAAAATGAATACTAATTCTAAAAGATATATGCACCCTCATGTTTATTGCTGCATTATTTACAATAGCCAAGATAAAGAAGCAGCCCAAGCACCTGTCAATAAATAAACATATATATATATGTAATATACAATGGAATATTATTCAGCCAATGGAATACTATTCAGAATATCTTGCCATTTGCAACAATATGGATGGACCTAGAGGGTATAATGTTAAATTAAATAGGCCATTCAGAGAAAGACAAATACCATATGATTTCACTCATACGTGGAATTTAAGACACAAAACAAAAAAAGACAAACCCCCAAAATGGACTCTTTAATACAGGGAACAAATTGGTGGTTGCCAGAGGAGAGAGGGTGGGAGGATGGGTGAAGTAGGTGAGGAGGTACAGGACACCAGGGTGGCTCAGTCAGTTAAGTGGTTAAGCATCTGACTTCAGCTCGGGTCATGACCTCATGGTTCGTGGGTTCGAGCCCCACATCAGGCTCTGTGCGGACAGCTCAGAGCCTGAAGCCTGCTTCAGATTTTGTGTCTCCATCTATCTCTCTCTGCCCCTCCTCCCTTCACACTCTGTCTCTCTTTCTCAAAAATAAATTTAAAAAATTTTTTAAAGAAACAGGCGAAGGGGATTAGGAGTACACTTATTGGGATGTCCACTAATGTACAGAATTGTTGAATCATTATTTTGTACACTTGGAACTAATATAACACTGTATGTTAATTATACTTGAATTTTAAAAAAAGAGAGAAAACGGGACTCCTGATCTCTGCTGCCTGAGAGCTGAGTCATCTTGCTCCCCCCTTTCAGCTCCCTCAGCTCAAGCATGACCAGCAGCAGATGGGCAGACACAAGCCTTCCTCCCTTCCCCGCTTAGGTCAGGAGCCCCCGCACTCAGCAGTGGCAGAGGAAGGCTCAGGATCAGACATGATGACTTCCTAGGCTCCTTCTCCTAGTCTTTCTCTCAGCTTCTGGTACTGCAATTGCCAGAAATCGCCTGTCTGAAGGTAGCCCTTGCCTGCACAAGATCTCTTAAAAGATAGCAAAAGCTTTGGACAATTCAGAGATCTGGTCAGACTTCCCCGCAGCACTGATGGCTAAGGATAGGGGACCCCGTCCAAAACCATAGCAGTGCCTGAGCAGACCTCCTGTGCAGAGTTCATAGGGGAACCTTCAGTTGCATCTCGTGCATTTGCAGTGGTGCTCAATGAACCCAACCAACTCATCTCCTTCTATTCGTGATTCTCGCAAGGAAGTGGTCAGCCTGTGCCTCAGTTTCCCCTGTGGCCCTTTCCCCTGACTTTTGCCCCACTGCTGACTCTGGACTCCCTGACACTCTCCAGTAGCCTCCTCTCACTCACAGTGGTCAGTCTCTCTGACACTCAAGACCCAGTTTCTTATGTATTTATTTTTATGATCTAACTTTTATGACAGGTAATATATGCACATGGTTAAAGAAACTCTAACAGCCAGCAAGGTAAAAAATAAAAAGTCTCCCAGGATCCCAGAACCTCACCCGGAGGCAAGTGCTATTAGAAGTTTCTTTGGGGGGCACCTGGGTGGCTCAGTCAGTTAAGCATCTGACTTCGGCTCAGGTCATGATCTTGCAATGCTTGGGTTCAAGCCCTGCATCTAGCTTTGTGCTGACAGCTCAGAGGCTGGAGCCTGCTTCGGATTCTGTGTCTCCCTCTCTCTCTGTGCCTCCCCGCACCCCTCTCTGTCTCTCTCTTGCAAAAATAAATAAACATTAAAAAATTTTTAATAAGTCTCTTTTGAGGGGCACCTGGGTGTTGGTTAAACATCCAACTCTTGATTTTGGCTCAGATCATGATCCCAGGGTTATGGGATTAGGCCGTGCATTGGGCTCTATGCTGAGTGTGAAGCCTGCTTTAGATTCCAGATTCTCCTTCTCTTTCCCTCTGCTCCTCTCCCCTGCTTGCACCCTCTATCCAAAATAATAATTAAAAAATAAAGTTTCTTTTGATACCCTCCTGAAACACTACAAATAAACAAACATACATTTGGATAGTGTATATTCTTTTTTTTTTAACACAAATGGAAGTATTCTATATACATCTTCTTCATCTTGCTTTTTTCCACCCAACAATATTTGAGATTTCTCCTTTGGAGCCATGCAGCTCCTGCATCCTCCTTTTTTTAAATAACTGCTTGGGGTTCCATATACCAGATATGTCATAATTAATTAACTCCATAGCAATGGATATTTAGGTTGTCTCCAGTCACCTTTAGTATTTCAGACAACGATGTGGTGAGCATCCTTGTACCCTGTCACTGTGCACACAAGCAGAGACCCCTGTCAGATAAATTCCAGGAAGCAGCTCTGCCAGGAGAGTCTGCCTCTAAAACCCCCTCCAGCCTTGCTTTCTCAGGCCCGGCCTCAGCCTGCTCCACACACACTCCTGACTCCACCTTCCTCTCCTCAGAGACCCGCAGCCATGTTACCATTTCTGTAGTAGTCCTCTCTCCTTGGCTCTGTCCTGAAGTACCTTGAGCGCAAGCTCAAAGACCTACAGCTTCAGCTGTAGCAGAACAACACGGTTTTAATGTCCCTTCATCATATCAAGCTCAAATTATCCAAAATCAAACCTGAAATTTCTGCCATCCCCTTGAGTTTGGTCAAGGGGATAAGATCTTCCCAAGCATGGCAGTGGGAAACCTTGGAGTTATTCTTTTTTAATGTTTATTTATTTTGAGGTAGAAAGAAAGTGCATGCATAAACATGCACAAGCAAGGGAGGGTCCGAGAAAGAAAGAATCTCAAGCAGGGATCAAACTCATGAACCATGAGATCATGACCTGAGCTGAAATCAAGAGTCAGATGCTTAACCAGGTGAGCAACCCAGGTACCCCTGGAGTAGTTTTTGGGGGGAAAAATTTGTTCCTTCCCCTTCAATACAATCTGTCACTGTGTCCTGTCTTCAAACTGCTCAATTTTATTCTCTGTAGCAGATAAGGCTGACTCCCTCCTCAGCATACATCCCCAACATCCTTTCTGCTTCCTAAAAGAGCCATGAATTTGGCTCTTTATCGATTCCTCCAGCTGAGTTCTTCCAGGAAAGCTGACTCTGGATTCTGGTATGTACATTAGCCCAGGGATGAACATGTGACTTAACTGGATAGAAGAGAAGGACTAAGATGGTTGAGGGAAGGTTATAGCTTTTCTACTTAGGGCTCCAGCTGCTACCAGCAGGCATTTTAGGACCAGAAGAGGAAGAAACCTTGGGTAGCAGAACGAAAGAAACTTGGCTTCTTCATGACTTCCTGCGAAATTAGTTCAACTGAACCCAGAGCCTGCCTCCCAGTGAACTTCCACTTCTGGGACTTTGCTGGTTAAGCCACTTTAAACTATGGTTTTCTTTTACTTGCAGTCAAAGGCATCCTAAGGATCTAGGGACACTAGTTCCAGAATAAGCACATCATCACTACAGGACCCAGATTTCTAAAGCTGTGCCTTAACTAAGCCCCTAACTCCTGTCCCCAGTTCTGCATGCCTGTGCCAGTGTAACTTTGTATTTTATTCCCTCCAGAGCCTCCTCAGCAAAATCAAGACCCAGCTTTTCAGCTTAACTTATGAGGCTCTATATAATTAGCACAGGTCTGGTTCCCCACTAGAGAGAGCTGAATTTTGGAGCCAGGGACCAGGATTGAAGGCGGGGCTTTAAACCATTTAACCTCTGGGCATCTCAGCTTTCCCATGTGTAAAATGAGCACCCGTTTCTGTCCTTCTTGGCACTTATTAAGGGATCTTGCTTGCTTGTTTACACGTTAATTCATTTACCATTTGTTTCCCCCACTTGAATGTAAGCTGCATGAGCACAAAGAGATTTTCTGTCTGCTGGTCGAGGCTCAGATATCCCAGCTGCTTGGAGGGCTAGCAGCAGACAGCCCCCAGCCAGGAGCATTCTTCAGAGATGGCCTCAGTAGACAATGTGACATCCCTTCCAAGGCCTGAAAGGTGTCTGTCGGAAGACAAATGCATGGTGGGCACAGAGGTCTGCCTCTCCCTTCTCAATTGGGACAGCTCTGAAGGGCTGCTCCATCTCTAGAACTTCCCATAGAGCTGTCCACGCCTTCTAGCAAGGCTGCCTTCAGCATGACCTCTCCCTTCCCATCCCTCCCAAGGTGTGGACCCCAAGAACGCTCCCTCACCATTTTGCTGGTGAGCTAAATTCAGCTGTCTCAAAGTCAACCTCTTGGATTTCCCAATCTGCAACACCTTGCTTTCCCACTCCTATGTCCCTGCAAGTCCACAGAGCCTGTCACATGGTGGGTGCTGTTTAAATATTTTCTTGAATGCATCTATGAATGAATGAAGTAAAAGTTCCTCTGGCCTTAGGGTTTTTACCTGTAAATGATGTCATGAGTGTCACAGAGTCCCTGTGAGGATACAAAGAGATGACACTTTTGGTAGCACCCAGCACCCTGCGAGGCATAGATGAAGAGCTCGGGAAATAATAGTACAGACTGAGTCGACACCCACTGGATGCCAGAGACAAGGCTAGCAAGTTGCTCAGAAAAAGAACGTAAAGTTGAATTTTTAATTAGCTTTTCTCTTAAGAATCTCCCAGTTTGGTAGAGTCAAGGGTTAAGAAAATAAATAATTCTAAGGCAGGAGGCAGAAAGGGCCATAAAGAGTGAAAAATGAAGTGATATGGGATGAAGTGATGGAGACAATGGGGGGGAGTACCACCAGAGCCGCCTCCCTTGGCATGAAAGCCAGAGACGGCACTCTAGGCAGGGGGCACAGTCTGAGCAAGGGCAGGAGACTGGGGACAGGGAAAAGCGTGGTGTGCAAAGAGAGGAACACAGCAACGGAACTGCAGATGATAAGCTTGAAATGGAGGCTGGGCCAGATCACTGAGAGTGGAACTGGGAGCCACAGAAGGTTCCTGAGTGGGAGAGAGTGGTGACCAGAGAACTGTGCTTCAGGAATATGAGGACACAGGTGCACGGAGGGTGGGTTGCATGGGGAGGGCTGGAGGACTGGCTCAGGTGTTTTCTTAGCGAGACAGTAAGCCTCCAGAAGGAAGGTGCTGGGGGTCTCTGCTCGTCTCCCTCTCAGCTCCAAGCACTGTGCTGGCCACAGAGCCAGAGCTCGGCCAAGAGTTACTGAGCTGCACAGAACTCAAAGACATTTTATTTTGTTAGGGTTGGGAAGGGAAATATTCTCAACTACAGTTCCAGAAATGACTGAATGAGGAACCCAAACCAAACATTCCATAAGGAACTGAAGGCCAAAATACTGATAATGTCTAACAGACCATCACACCCAGCCCTTGGGGACTCAAGTGGCAATGAATTTGTACTCATTCACATTTCTAGCATGACTTTCATGCCTGCAGAGGTTGGGGGGTGGCAGGCTGCTTCATGCACGGGAAGTGTGTGCACCGTAGAGAAAAATTAAACCTGGTCCACAAGGGGCCAACCGCAGCAGCTACTGGCTCCTTGGAGTTGAAAGGGCAGAGCCCTGTCTCTCTGACCCAAGTAAGTCTATAAAATCCAGTGGCAGGTGTCTCCAGCCCTGCCTTTTTCTTCTGCCCATGGCTAATGCCAGCTAAGCTTCCTTTCTGGCCACATAACTCTTGAAGGTGGGGACAGCTTCTGGGGCACTCTAGGGTGGTTAGCAGCATCCCTGGCCTCTAACCACCAGATGCCAGGAGCGTTCCCCACCCCCACCCCAAGCTGTGACAAGAAGAATCACCTCAGACATGGCCAAATGTTCCTGGGGACTCAGAGCCACCCTGGGTAAGAGCCACTGCCCTTGACCAAGGGCTCCAAGTGACCACTCATCCTAGCCTGCAGACATGTTTTATTTGGCCTTTCGGTGTGTTCAAACATCTGACTCGTTTCTCAGCATTTAAAAAATCAGGAAATTCCCCTTTCAAGTGTTGACTTTCAGCTTCTTTTGAAAAACTGGAGATCCAGCAATACTGAGTCCCTACTTTGAGTATGGCTTCCCATCTACATGAGGTCTGTGCTCTCCAGTTGGCCACAGTGCCCAGCATCTCCCTTTTCCTGTCCACATCACCCACCTGGCCCATGGATGCTTATGACCCATAAGCCAGTGGGATCGCTCAGGGGGCAGCCATCTGAAACCCCTAGCACTTATCAAGGTCAGCAATCCCAGACCTGCTAAATTGGACCCTAGGAAAGTGCCCTTTTCAACAAGTGCCCTGCTCATAGCCCAAAACTTGAGGGACACTGAAAAGTCTGGCTCCCAAGACCCACCTCCTGGCTCCCCCATGGACCCCAACATCACTGCCTACTGTGCCTGCTGTGGATTTTCAGAGCCCCTGGTACCCATACTCCTGCCTGCACTACCTCCTCTTGTACCTCTGTGGTCAGCTCCTCACCTAGCTTCAGTACAATGTACACATGCACTTGTGGAACACCTACCAGCCTCAGCTAGGTACTGAAGACACAAAGCTGAGCGAGACATGGCTCCTGCTTTATCAACTGCAGCCAGCATTTATGAAGTACTTTCCATTTGCTAAATGCTGTCCAAAGCCACTTCCATACATTATCTAATTAAACCTTTAAGGTAGGTACTATTATGCCCACCTGACAGATGACGGCTGGAGGTTCAGAAGGGCTAAGTGACTTGCCCTAGGCTGCACAACTAGGAAGCAGCAGAGCCAGGGTTCAGCTTTTGGTTGGTGTGACTCCAAAGATGGCACTTGTAATGTCTCTTTGTGGTCTGCTTCTGCAGGGCCTAGCATGAGATGCAGGCACACAGATTAAAGAAGCCATCGCGATGCTGTAACAGCAACAAGTCCAGGCCACAGAGAAGGTGTGAAGGAGGGCGTACCCTCTGGCAGGACACCACGTGCCTGTCCAGGATGCTTTCTCACCACCTGTGCAGGAGTCTGCATCCCTGGCCCTTGCCCCACTTACGGGCAGGCCTAGTTCTCCTCAGCCTGGCCCTTCTTGGCCCACCTGCCCTGTTAGAAATAAATCAGCCATGATGACTGCCTCTCGCTTCCCCCTTCCTTCTTCTGGTAACAGGAGATGAGACACTGTGGGACTGACCCCTGCCTGCAAAGTCATACAAGATGGTCCATCAGTCATGGGACCCAGTTTAACCAGAGTGCTTGTCTCTAGTGATTGGGTTAGAGATAGAAACATATTCCAGGCTGAGCAAATGAGAATCTTTCCTGGGAGCTAACAACCATACTCTCAGATTCTCTCTCCTCTGGGGTTGCTTAGCTAGGATATCAGGAGTCTTGGACTGCCTGCAGCCATCTTGCCCACCACTACAGCATCAGCATCCTGGATCCAGTGAAGGCTAAATGAGACTTACATCCAGACTTTCTCTGTTATTGAATCCAATCAAGTGTCATTTTTGCTGGTGTGAAAGAATACGCATGTAACTGTCCTTATGTCAGTCTGAATGTACCAGAATGACCACAGAGCAAGAGAGTCTTCTGAAAACCCTCCACCAGGCACAAGCTTTCAAACAGTTCCTACCAAAGGAACAATCTCCAACCAATCAGAGTATAAGCTCCTTAAAGGCTGGGGCTACGACTTCCTGGAGTTCTGATCATAAAGCCTTGCAAACAGAAGGAGCTCTATAAATGCCTGTTTATGAGCTAACTAATATACAGAAGCAACAGAAAACCAGAAAGGAGTAAAAAGTGGCCATCTTTGAATATTATTTTTTTCCATAAAAATCCCATACATTCATGTCAACATGGGACCGGCTGGGAAAAATTTTTTTGACACAACAGTTCCTGAGTGAAATCAATTTCTTTGCGCTGAAAAATCTTGCCAAGGATGACTGATTTAGTTTTCTTTTAAAGTTTTTTTTTGAGAGAGAGATAGAAAGAGAGAAAGGATAGAGAGAGAGCAAATGAGGGAGGGGCAGAGAGAAGGAGACAGAATCCCAAGCAGGTTCCACACTGTCAGCATAGAGCCTAATGCAGGGCTCGAACTCAAGAACCGTGAGATCGTACCCTGAGCCAAAATCAAGAGTTGGCACTTAACCATCTGAGCCACCTAGGTGCCCCTGATTTACTTTTTCGTGCAGGGCTAATCAAGCTTTTAGGGGGAAACCCTCAAAATTACTGCCAGAGGTCCCGGGACTTCATGAGCTACATTCAAAAGGTTCTGTTTTTAAAGGGCAAACTAACAGGTGGGTCATTTCCAGGGCCAACATCACCCTTTGTGCCTAGAAAAGTAATACCATCCTAAAATGCTGGGTTTTAATGACAAGTCTCCTTCCACTTCTCTGAAGGAGACCATTTGAAACAATCCTCGAGAAAACATTAAAGCAGCTATCTTCAGGGGGGCCTCTCGTCCACCATGTCAGGTGACGCAGCAGCAAAGGATCTTCTCCCTTTGCTCGACCAGACGTTTTCATGTTGGGTTGCCTTTGGGGACAGTTCATGGCTTTCCTAGTTCTGGGGTTCCAAGCAAACAATAGGAAACAAATAACACTAAATAAAACAAAAGTTTTGGCTCTTTTAGTTGTAAATCCCACTTTGTTTCCACACTCCTGCTTGTTTTCTAAGCAAATAACAAAACTTGAGACCCACAGATGTTCCTATTTAAATACATGATATACGTACCACTGGCCATCTCCCAGAGCAATTGTGCTTTTCGTTTCCCAAGCAAAGGCTCAAAAGGCGTGTCTCAGAGGGATGGGGCTTCTCTGGTTTGTCCTGGAAGGTCAGCTTATCCCTGGAAACAGCGGTTTAGACAACTAGCTGACTGTTTCTTCTAGCTGTGTCCTGGCTTGCCAGGAAGTGGGCTGTGGGCATTCTGCCATGTCACAGCCACTTGTCCCCAAATATCAGCCATAGCCTACTCTCTGTCTCACCTTCCATCCAGACCCTCGTTACTCTTCCCCTCTCCTTTATGGTCTTTCTGTCCCTGCTCCTGGACACCTCCCTGCTTTTCCGCCCCTTCCCAAACTAGTCTATGTCTCCTGTTGCTGCAGCTCCAAATGTTGTCATCTGCATGTTTGTGCAAGAAGCTGGAATGCACACTGGAGGCCTGAACTCTTCCCCCTGTTGCTAGGGCTGGGATACCAGACTGCAGGAAGCAGGAAGGCCCTGAAACCACTCGTCAGAGGTTCTTGGCAGCAGTGGGCCCCACCAATGTATACCCAGGAGCCCAGCATTGTCCCCTCCTCCCCCTGTCATTACTCCCAGCATCTCTCTGGCATGCTGTTTGCACTGATGGCCTCCATTTTCAGAAATGCTTAACATAACAAGTCTGAGGAAGTCCAAGCATACCTTGGAATGACTACAAACAAGTGACCAGACAGGCTAGGAGTTTCTGAATCTCTACTAGTAATACTAAGTATTTTATTAATAACACTTGTTATCATTGTTAATAATAATGCTTAGTACTATTACTACTCATACTACCTGTCAGTATAGATAATGACAGTAATACTATTAGATAGTGAACAATACTAGCTATTGTTCATTGATCTCTCAGCATGGGCCGGGCCCAGTGATACCTGCTTTACAGATAATCACTCACTTGAGCCTAATATTGGCCCTCCTTTATGGGAGGCACCATCATTAACCTCACTTTAAAGACTGGGACATAGGAGCTCAGGGAGGGTAAGTAATAAGCCTAAGACCATAGAGAATGAGCACTCTATGTGCCTTTAGAACTTTTTTCCCCAAGCATTCCCAAATAATTATAAAACATGGATACTCCTCTGCCTTTAGTATAAAGAGCATACTGACATTTATAAGGCTTTGCTTTAGATCATCATAAATATCAGATAACACACAGTGCCCAGTGCCATTCTGCAGAATCTCCTGTTATCTGTGACCAAGTCCCTGACCTCCCCCATGGCCTCCAGGTCAAGGCAAAAAGAGACAGGGTGGAATGCTGTTTTTAGTCTCTGTGGAAACAGAACATATCCAGGCATAGTCTTTCTGGACTATGTCCCTAATGTCGACCTACATTTTTTTTTTTTGACCATGAATCTCTTACAGATAAGGAGAGAAAAGTTTGGAGTGAAGGAAGGGGAGCATTACAAAGCTATCTTCCTGGAAAAACAGTATCTATGAAAATCTGAAGCCACTGAGTTTTGAGCTGTTTTTTTCCCTCTCTAGACGATCTTTGAGGTGAATACAAATGTTGTCAGGCTTGTTTGTTAGATTCAAAATATTATTAATCACAAATTACTGCTGCATCACTGATCCGAGACATCACTTTAACCTCCTTGTCATTTCATCATCTGATCTTTTTTTCATCTGCATTGTTTGTGATCAGGATGTAATAAAGATGGCTTTGGCGTTTCCAAAATGTCTGTAGCCAGCTATCCACCTGCTTTGTAGCCATTCACCCATCCACCCATTTCCCATCTATTTGTCCACCCAACTACTCATCTATCTATCCACCCACCCATGTACCCATGAACCTACCCATCCACCTCTCTACTCATCCATCCATCCTTTCCTTCCTTTTATTCCCACATCACCCTCCCTGATCCAGGCTCCTACCACCCCTTCACCACTACTCTGCGTATTAGTGTGTATGTGTGATAACATGTAACTGCTCTCCCTGAGTCCAGCTTGTCTCTTTCAAAACCATCAAATATATCAAATTAATCATCCTTAAACTTGGCTCTAATTATGTCATCTGCATACAAGAAACTTCGGTGATTCTCCGATGTCTAGAAAATAAAGCCCAACTTATTCTGACATCCAAAGGCTTCTTTCGTCTATCTCCAACTGGCTTTTCTCTGCCCTCCCGCCCCACCTCCACCGCCTTAATTTCAGTTCCCCAATATTTCAAACATACAGAAGAGTAGAGAAAACAATAACAAGCACTCATGAACATGCCACCCAAATTAGATTTTTCCATTTTTGCTTCAAAACAACTCTTGGAAAGCAAAATGTTAAAAGATACAACTGAATTGTTCCTTGTCCGCTTTTTCCTTCCTCCCTCCTCAAATGCTCCTCTGCAGCTAGTGTCTTTCACAGCCCACCTTTGTATAGGTCACAGAGGTTTCTAATACTATAAACAATATGAACCAGGGGCGCCTGGGTGGCAGTCAGTGAAGCATCCAACTTCCCTTAGGGTCATGATCTCATGGTTCATGGGTTCGAGCCCCACATCAGGCCCTGTTGCACTGATGTGTGGAACCTCCTTGGGATTCTCTCTCCCTCTCTCTCTGCCTCTCTCCACTCATGCTCTCTCTCTTTCAAAATAAATAAATAAAAACTTAAAAACAAACAAACAATATGAACTATTAACTTCTGTTTTAAGTTGTTTAAAAATATCACAGCTTAGCTTGCTTCTTTGGCCCAATGTTGTATTTTCAAGTCTTATCCACATTGATAAACATAGATCTAGTTCCTTCATCTTAAAGATTGTATGCTATCCCACTGTATGAATGACTACACATAGCTTATTTACCATCCCCTTCATTATGAACATTTAGGTGATTTTTCTTTGTTTCTTTACTATAAACACTATTGCAGCAAACTTCCTTAGACAAGGTTTGTGTGTGTGTGTGAGATATACTCGAATATTTTTAGATTATACTTAGAAGTGGAAGTGCTGGACCACAGGGCGTATACTTCTTCCTTCACTGTTGCTAGATTAAGCCCAACTGTTCCCCAAAGGGCTGGACCAGTTTACAGGTTACAACACCCCTGTTGCTCCACACTCTCGTCCGCACTTAGGATTGCCCCACCAATCTAAACGGGAGTCAAACTGTGTCTCCTTTGGTTTTCTCTTTACTCACCTGTTGTTGCAGGCAGATTTTTTTTATTCTTACATAATGGAATTTATCTATATTTTTCTTTAGAGTTTGTGCTTTTTTGTGTTTCCTTTAGGCAGAAGAAATATTCTTTTTTATGTTTCTTTTCCTATCCCTAAGGTTTTAAATATAACCTCCTACATTTTCTTCCATGGTTTTAAAGTATTCCTTTTTACCTTTAGTGCTTTAATCTACCTGGAATATATTTTTGTGAACGCAGGTAGAAGTCTTATTTTTCTATATAAAAAATGTGTGTGTGTATGTGTAAAATCATTTCCTGAAAATGACCCCAAAAATGACAACCAGTGGAATCTACTCTGCTTCTAATTCATCTATCCTACCCCCTGGCCAATCTGCAACGTACCGCTGTCACGTATTATGCTCTCATTTGCAAAAGGTCCTGTTCTGTCTCATTAGTCAGCTTACCCAGCACTGCTCTAGAACTGCCTGTTTAACTGACTATCACTTTAGAGGAACTCGTGATAACTGTTAATATCTGATAAGGCAAATGCTTCAACAAAAATTTAAAAATATAACCCACAGACCTTATTTTCTTATCAACTGTGATAAAGTTAGAAGTAAAAAGCAAGCACAGAGTTTCTTTTTAAAAAGCTTTGAAACTAAAATACACATAATTCTGAATAATTCATGGGTCAAAGAAGAAATATCCATGGAAATTATGAAATACTTCTCTCTGAATGACAATGAAAGCATCACTTACTGAAATTTCTAGGATGCAGCTAATTTGTAGCACTGATGGCATTAATTTTCAATCATTCTTATTTCCTAATGACACAGGAACATGACTAATCTCTGTAGCCAGCCATCTTGCTGAGTTCTCTTCAACAGGAAGTATGATATTTGCTATTGGCTTTTGGTAAACGCCCTTTACTAGGCTAAAGAAGTTTCTGTTTATTCCTGTTTGCTAAGAGTTTTTGTCTTAAAAGATAAAAAATTAGAAGCATGCCTTTTAAAAGTCAAGAATACCACTTCTCTCCCATTTCCCTCCATACTGTACTAGAGAAAGGTCCTAGCCAATATAATAAGGCAAGAAAAAGAAGTAAGTGGTTATAAAAAAAAGAGACAAGGCCACCATTGTTTACAGCTAATCAGTTCGAGGCTTTCTGAGCATTTTTGGGTTGTTGTTTCTGATACTTTGTTTAATCTGTATGCCCTGAATAAAATATTCCCTCGTCTTATCTCCAAAGTTAAGTCTCACTACTCAAAGTCCCAATAACCATCCTAAAAAAGCTAGTATTTATTTGATTGCTTACTGTGTACCAGGTGTTGGTTTTATAGAATCTTTCTTTAATCCTTACAACAACCCCATGAAGGAGGTTATTATTAGCTTCATCTTGAAAATGACAAAACTCGGAAGCTTAGGCTGAGCTCACATGGTCAGAAAGTGGCCAAATAGGGACTGAGCCAGAGAATCTGTTCTGAGCCCTAACCACTGCACTGAACTCCAACACTGATCTACCTGCTCATGATACAGGACCCAGACATTTCTGTCCAGCAGCCTTTACTTTGGCCTGGAATCCCATGTCTGACTTTTCACAAATCTGTGGGGACACAGTGATGTGCTACCCAGATCCCTTTCAGTCCCTTTAAACCCCCCAACTGCACGGAGGGCTGCCGGCAGACACTCCCAGCTGCTGGCCCCTCTTTGGAAGTGCCTTGGCTAAAGAGCCATTTGCCTAGGACCATGCCTCCTTCTGGGAACCCCAAGAAGGTATAAAGATGCAGTCTCCTCGCCCCTACTCAGGAGAACTCAGAAGGGCCAGCCCGGCTACAGAGCTCCCCCAAGGAGTCAATTGAGGCTTTAGCTGTGACTGCTCCACAGCCTAACTCCTCAATTAACTGACTCCTGCTTTCTTTCCTTTCGTTCTGCAGGTGGGGACCCTAAGAACATTAGCTAATATACCCCTGCCGTCAGCTTCCTGGGGAACCCAAACTGGGATAAATCCTAATCCTTCAAGACTCACTTCGAGTGCTGCATTCCCAACATAAAACCCTCCCTGAGCCCCAACCCCCAGCCCAGATTAGAAGTCCTCCTCTCTCTGAACCAAGATCCCTCTCTGCTGTATTTGAATCACACCTACACAACTGTCTTTGCTTCCATTCTACAGTGTGATTTCCCTGAGAGGGGGCACTGGGTCTGACTCATCTCTCTATCTTCTTTACCACCTGGCTACACCAAACATGGGCTCCAGTCATACACATCTGGACTCAAATCCCAGCTCACCTTCATCAGCCTCAGTTCCCTCATCTGTAAAATGGGATGTTAGGCTTTAAGAATTAAGTATCTATGGAGTGCTTAGCCCAGAGCCCAGCACACAGTAAGCACTCACTGTTTGCTTTCTATGATTATTGTTTACTTACTGTCACGATAGCACTAAAATATGTTTATTGAGTGAGCTGAACGCCTGATGGTGACCAGCTCAGCAGGCTCTACTAGCAGAGTGAGTGTTCATGACTTCATCTCCCTGGGAGCCAGTGGAGATTGACTGAACGTTTCTCGTTCCCTTGGCAGTTTGCCCACTTACTCTCTCTCCATGTAGGACTCCTAGCTGGACCCTCCAGCATACAAACCCTCACTCTCTCCTGCAACCACGAAATAAAAAATAAACTTGGCTTTGAATCCAAGGCCATTGGTGCTTTTGATCTTGGTTACAAAGCAAGGCAATTATTGGACACAAAAGCCCTGATTTATTTATGAAATGCGACGGACATCTTCGAGGCGGGAACGAAAAAGCTCACTGAAGGCCAAGACCTATTGCCACACAGTGAATGGCTGCTTTCAAACTCAAGCCCCCCAGATGCCTTGTCTTCTCTGCTGAGAGTCTTTCCTCATTAGTGCTTCCTCCAGAACACCGCAGCCCCCAACAATCAAATTCACTTCACGGCCAGGCAAGTAATTAAATTCTGCAGGCATCCGAGCATAGAATAATGGATGGCTATTGTTAGGGAGGCTGGGACTGAAAATGGAATGAATGGGCTTCAAGGCCCAGGCTCAGACACAGGAGGGGCAGGAAGGGAGAGCAGGCAGGATGCAGATGGAATCTCCCCACGGGTACTCTGCAGGGGTTAGTGGATTCAGTGCAGGGCTGGGAGTGGAAAAACCTGCATTTGGGGCCAGACGCTGTGCTGACCAGAGGTAAAGCCACAGTTCCCTCACCTGTGAAACAAGGAGGTCAGTCATTCTCCACGGGTGGTCCCCAGACCAGCAGCATCAGCGTCGCCAAGGAACTTATTAGATATGCAGATTCTCAGGCCTCTCTCCACCTTACTACATCACACACTGTGGCAGTGGTGCCTAGCAATCTGCTTAACAAGACCATCAGGTGGTTCTGAGGCTAGAATTTGTGAATCACTGGTAGATAATGTTTAAAAATGAGGCCACAAATGCAAATGCATAAAGTGCCAGGGAGGCAAAATAAAGGAGCCAAGCAGATATGCTGCCTTAGACGGCAGCCCAGCCCCCGGGGCAGTGGGGAGAGTGTGCTCTGCCTAAAGGGGCTACCAGCTTCTTGGTCCGGCCAACTCTGCCACCGATTACCCATGGGGATCTGATATTGGCAGAACTTCTTATTTATGAAGAAAAATGCAAAGTCCTGATTTTTTATGTGAACTCCTACAATTTTCAAATATTGGTTTAATTTTTCTTAACATGGTAAGGGCCATGCAGATTATCCTTGAGAACCAAATTCAACTGAAGCCTGCCATTTTGCAGCCTCCTTTCTGAGTTGCCTTGGACCTCTACTATGATATACCCACTGTGCTCTTGACTGTCTCCAAACATTGAACTCCCAACATCCTTTCTCCATTTGGCAAACTCCTATTCATCCTTCAGTACCCAACTCAAAGGTCACCCCCACTGTGAACCCATCCTCAAGCCTCTGACCCACTTTCCACCTCTCCACTAAGAAGGTAAAGAAGAATCAAATGTGAGATTAAAGAATTGACACACAGAAGAAGGGAACACAGAAGTAACATAGTAGGAGACATAGAGAAGTTATAAAAATCTTTCCCCAGAGGAGGAATTAGGACCTCTCAGGAGAGTTACCCTATTGCTGCTTGAAAAATCACTTAAATAAAAACAGTGGTCCCATCTGACCAGAATCTGTTTTATTTATTTTAGAGAGAAAGCAGGGGAAGCATGGAAGGACAGAGAGAGAGAGAGAGAGAGAGAGAGAGAGAGAGAGAATCCTAAGCAGACTCCGTGCTGAGCAACCAGGGCTCGATCCCATGACCCTGGGATCATAACCTGAGTCAAAATCAAAAGTCGGATGCTCAACCAACTGAGCCTCAGAGGTGCCTTGACCAGCATCTCAAAAGATGAAGTTTGAAAAGACCAAATATAAAGAAACATAAGTACAGAATTCAAAAGATAGATTAAAGAACAGCTAGCATAAAAATACCCGGGGATTCAAGCAGGGAGCTCAGAGGGAGCCAGCCGTGTAAAGAGACTAAGGTCAAGAAGGCAAACTCCTGCACAGGTTTCATTATTAGAAAGAATGTGTCTAGACAGCCCTGTTCTACACTTAGCCCATCAAACTTCCTGGAGTATTCTGAACGGATCTGAATGTTAACTTGTGCAGGTCAGAGAAGCCTGGGACATGACTTAGGGGGGGCAGGGGGACACAGAGCCAAATCACAGGGTAAACTGAAGGGACCTGGGGTGTTTGCTCAGAGGTGGGAAAGATCTGGCTGGGTGGTCATGAATTCTGTCTTCGAGCAACTGACGAGTTTCCACGTGGATTGGTCTACATGGCCCTCAGGACGTGACCAGGACCGTGAGAGTAAACACTGAGATTTCATCTCAGCACTGGGGAGAATTTTCTTTTGATCATGGTTGTCCCCACATGGAATGAGCCTCCCTGACAGGTAATGAATACCGTTTCTGAGGGACATCTAGCAAAGTGTGGACGGCTCTGCAGCGAATGATAAAGGGATTAGAAAAGAGGCCTAGTGGACATCTGTTATTTTATTTCTCCCTTCTTATAAGACGATTCTGGTTTTCCAGGAGAACCACCCATTCTCTGTTCAGGGGTTAGGTGGAGTTGAGTGTATGTGGCTTTAGGGGTGGGGATGTTTCCTGGGCCTGGTCAGTCAGAGCACTGCCTCTTGCTGGCTGTAGGTGCAGCTTCAGGAGTGTCAGTGTGACCCTTGCTGGGCAATCAGAGCCCATAAGACTCACTTCTGGGAGAAGCGAGCTCTCACTTGGCATGGGGCTTGATGCAGGTGGGATACAAGCCTGGAGCAGCCGGGTCGGGAGGAGGGCATGTGGTTATCACAAGAGAGACTTCCTATGAAAGAGTCCTTCACCCCACCACTAAAAAAATTGAGAAAACAGAGAAAATCAGAGCAAAGCTGTAGAGAGATGGAGTTCTTCTGTGCCCTTGAAGCCCCCATGCCCGAAGCCAGCCTTGGCTCTGGAGAGCTGCTAAGTCCCTTTCCTCCTCCAAGCCAGCTGAGTTGGGTTTCTGTTGTTCACAACCATAAAAGCTCTGACCACTATGATGGCCTCTAAGGTCTCAGCTGGTCCCTTTTGCTGCAACGGATCTTTATCTCATACTTAAAGCAAGGGCCACTGCGTGCATGTGTCCACTTGCCCATTGGAATCTCAGGATGGCTTGTGGAATGGAAAATGTTGCCTCTAGTCCTTAGAACAGACAGCAAAGGGGAAATGGAGAATCATGAGAAGCTAAGTTATTAAGTCAGAGAGCACTGAGACAGTGAGAAGATAGCAGGCAGAGCAGCTGCCCCAGACCCAAGCCCAGGAAGGACGCCTGGCCTGGAAGCTTCTCCCACCTCCTGCAGATGCATGAGCAGTGCGTAACTTGGTGGGTGGTGAAGGAGCAGCCACTGGAGCGTTAGGACCCAGCTCAGGGATGGGGAGGGGGCTGCTCCAGTCTTCGGGGTCACTAGAAAGCCACCATTTAATGAGTACTTGCTGGATGCTAGGCCTGTGCCGGACACTTGGCCCTACCTCTGCTCTTCAAAGCAGCCCCCTAAAGTGGGCACTGTCACCATCTCCATTTCCTAGATGAGAAAACTGAGGCTCAGGGACTTGCCCGGGTTCATGAGTCAGTGAGGGGCAGTTGAGACAAACTTCAAAAGCCCAACCATACTGCTTCCTGCCAATGATGAAAACGGGGCCCAAAGTGGACAAATGTGGGTTCTCTGGCAGTTTTTCAGGCTTTACTTCCTCATTAGTAACGTGGGGTGAGTGACGATCCCACTGCCCAGTCTGACCAGGGACTGGCCTCGCCATCGCTCTGAGGTCTGCAGGATCTATTAGTACATAAGGAGTGCAGTCTCCGTGCCAAGATTATCTATAACTGATGTGACACAAAGGGCCCGCGCTGTGCTAAATCAGCCAGCCAGGCCCTTCTCTGGCTCTCTCCCAGCCCACGGGGGCCAGGTCGTTTCCTTTGTTCCACAGGCACACGCCTGGTAACAAGGCAGCCAGAAGCTCAGCTGTCGACATTTTTTCATTATTTTCTACCCTGTTAACCTCCATCACCAGTGAGTCTGCTGTCAGCCTAAATGAGAACTGAAAAGATTTATCTCACTTGTCCCAAGGCTCAGTCAGGAAAAAGACCCTTCATTTCCTAACGGCCCTGATGACCCTTTCTCTGTGAGTCACTCCCACCCAGGAAAAAGATGTGACAACGGCAGCAGGCGGGGGCTTCTGGCCAGACCGAGGGACTGGAATCATCTGTTTGGTTTTGCAAAGCACTGTGATTTTTTTTTTTATTGGAAGCTTTATTTTTTTTTTCTCCATAATAGTTTATTGTCAAATTGTTTTCCATACAACACCCAGTGCTCTTCCCCTTAAGTGCCCTCCACCATCACCACCACCTCTTTCCCCCCCACCCTTCCCCCTCAACCCTCAGTTCATTTTCAGCATTCGATAGTCTCTCAAGTTTTGCATCCCTCTCTCTCCCCAACTCTCTCTCCCTCCTCGTTCCCCCTGGTTCTCCATTAGGTCTCTCTTGTTTTCCTGCTAGACCTATGAGTGCAAACATATGGTTTCTGTCCTTCTCTGCCTGGCTTACTTCACTCAGCATGACACCCTCAAGGTCCATCCACTTTCC
>NC_043711.1:49017651-49127493 GCF_006229205.1 Suricata suricatta
AGAGGAAGAGAGAGAGAGAGAAAGAGAGAGAGTGGGAGAGAGTCAGAGAAAGAGGGAGACAATCCGAAGCAGGCTCAGCATTCAGTGCTCTCAGCACAAAACCTGACACAGGGCTTGAACTCATGAACACATTAGGGCCTGTGCTAATCTTCCCCAAGGTCCTGTGTGTCTTTTTATTCCCATCTCACAAATGAAGAAGCTGAGGCACAGAGTTAAAGTAACAACACACAAAGACACACAGCTGATAATTGATGGAACCAGGATTATGAACCTAGGAACCCAGAAATTGAAAAATTCTGGACCCGAGAACCACACCCTGGTCAACACCTCCCTGTCCTTCACATGCACTGTCTCCTTTAACCCTCACACTGCCCCTGGGAAGTAGTTGACCTTAAAACCATTTGATAGACACAGAAGATGAGGCTCATTGAAACCAAAGGACTAGCCCAATTTACAGACAGAAAACTGAAGTTCACAAAAGTGGGTTCAGATCTACAAACATCACACACAGCATCTTGTCTGCCAGGCACTGTGCGGGGGGCTCGGGAAATAGTGACTTCAGAGCGTATACAAGTGACCGCTCCTTGCTCACTTGACTTCTCGGCATTTATATGGGTAAAACCTTTCTGAGAGCAACCGAGCACTGTCTTAAAAGCCTTAAAAATGAGCAAACTTTTGACCCAAAAATTCCTGTTGCAGAAACCAACCATAAGATAATAGCAGAGACCGTGACAAAAGTATTTATACAAAGATGCTCACAGCAGCATTATTTCTAAGAGTAAAATAATGGAGATTAACCTAAGTGTTCAGCAATAAAAGATTGGTTTAAAAAGTCTGGGTAATCTCTACCATGAAATTCTATGGAATCATTTTAAAATGGTACAGAAATATATTTATTGACATTGCAAAATTTTGTAATACAGTGTCATATAATTTCTTAGGTGACATAAGATAGTAAAGTCATACATGCAGGCTCATGTCATTTGGGAAATGTACACTGGAAATGAATAGATATGAGAACTTATAAAAATGTATTTGCATTTATATGTATAAATAAATCCCTATGGTACCAAAGTGATTATGGCAGAGTGATAATATTCCAAGAGATTTTAATGTGTGTGTGTGTGCTCATGTCCATTTTCCCAAATTTCCTGCAATGAGCGTGTAGTATCTGCCACCCATGCAGAGATTTTAATTTTTGTGGGGGTGGTTGAGGAAGTGGCTGAGGCCACCAGCCATATCTAGGATTCAGACTCAGAGTCTTGGGACACCATGTCCAGCCCTCTGCCCCTTGCACCCTTCAGCATACCTGCCCTCCTGGCCCCACCTCCCCAAACCCTATCCCACCCTGGCTGGCAGTGATGCCATGGCCAGCCTGGGACAGAGATATCTGAGCAGGTGGAGTGGCCCGCTTGCCCACCTTTTTGAAGAGTCTGATGACATCCTCGCTGATCTGTGAGAGGCGGACGATGACATTGTTCATGAAGATGTCATTGAGGGTGGCATGATCTCGACTCTCCCGCCTGGTCTGATGCAGGACCAGATACCAACAGTTCACGGGTGAGAGGAGGTACTGGTCTTTCCTGTGGAAACCAAGGCAGCTCAGGTTGGCCTCACTGGAACTGTCATGCACACAGTGTTCTGCATTGTCATTCACTATAGCTCTTTTGACCCTCATGGGGCCCTTTTAAGTTCAGTTTCATTGGAACACACTGACAGCTAGTGAAGCGATCCCCCCAAGGTTCCAGAGCAGTGCAGGGGCCAAACCCAGGTCTTTGGGTTCTAAGTCCTATCCCATTCTCCTCTCCCACTGCATGTGGCATTTGCTATGTGCATTCCTCCCTTCTGGGCAGAAGCTGCCTTCCATGAGGCTAAGAAACACTCAACTAATTGTGTTTGAAATACCCATATTAGTTCTAAAACTATGCAGTGGAAAAACTAAAGTGGACCCTCCCCTGACTCCCCCAGTCCCTTTGTTCTCTTCCGGGTCAGCTTCTGTGTCTTGGCTTCTTGGAAACACATCTTTGTCTCCCAGTGGAGGTGGGGGCTTAAAGGGTTTCATGGTCTGTATTTGGGAGGATGTTAACCCAACTTCCAAATGGGATGCTTGAGTAAAGTACATACAAGACATATCTCTTTCCAGTAACAACTGATAGGTCTTAGCAGCCTCTAAGTGGGTATTTTGCTAAAGCATGGGTTCTCAAAGTGTGGTCCTCAAACCAGCAGCAACATCACCAGAGATCTTGCTAGAAATACAGATTCTCGAGCCCCATTCCAGACCTGCTGAATCAGAAATGCTAGAGGCAGCAATCTGGTTTTTAACACACCCTCTAGGGGATTCTGATTCAAGCTAAAGTCTGAGAACCAGATATCTACATACCATAGTTTCCAAAGGTTTGAGAAATGGGATGTTTCTGAAAAATGAAATGGGGGAATATCCCTCTCTTATGTACACTTTCTCCAGAGCCCTTCTGTTGGCCTCAGTAAAGGGTGTGTGTGTGTGTGTGTGTGTGTGTGTGTGTGTGTGTGTGTACATCCTACCCTCCAGAAAGAAGGAGGGAAGGGCAATTAGAAACTGATAATCTCATGTTGCCACATGTGGTGTTGCGCTGTGTTCTTCTTGCCCTCTGGCCCTGATTCGTCCCTTACTCTACTTCCCAGGGTGGGAAGGACATGTTGGAAAGACAGGATGTGGGGGAGAGTACCATCTGCATGTGAAGGTAGTGGCCTCTACATTGCCCCTACACCTGCATTCTCCCCTCGTGCCCTCAGGGTGGGCCACCCGCAAGGGCTGGCCACAGAAGCAGTCAGTGGCCCACTACCAGGGATTCTGAAAAAGGGAATTCTGCTGACTCTCACTATGATCACATCATCCCCCCACAGCCAAGTGGATGTGCTGGGGGTGCAGCCCTGATGCTCTCCGGGCACCCGCAGCACCCCCACACCCCATACCCCACTTGAACACCTGAGCTTGGGAAGGACAGGTGAGGAGGGGCCTCTGACAGGAATTTTCTTGCTGTCACCAAATAGGCTAAAACACTGCCTACATAGCAGGAATCGGGGAGAAGAGTGTGTAGAGGATGGTTATGGTGGAAAATGCCTAAAGTAAAAGGAAGAGATAGGCTGCCATAGTAAAAAAAATTAACAAATTGCTTCCTTGCTTGTAGCCTAGAGAAAAAGCTAGAACACACAAAAACCCAACCACCCAGCCCAATTCCCTCAGCATTTACTCAGTGTCAGGTCTCGGGTGGGCTGTGGGTGACCGTGATGCAGACATGCCTTGGAGGGGCTCCTTTTCAAGTGGCTGAGGCAGAGGAAAGGATTACAGTGGATGGTGAGAAAGTGCTATAATGGACACACCAGGAGCATCAGTTCTGCTTGAGAAGGTGGAGAAGGCACCACTCTCCCCTGTGCTCTCCACATCCTGGGCATGCAGTCCCCCCTTCCTTTGTGCCAGGTTCCCACCCACTTGGGGCCTTCATGCATGCTGTTCTCTCCATCTGGAATGCGTGAGCCCCTGCTCTTCTTGTGACTGCCTCCTTCTCTTCCTCTCGGTCTCAGCTGCAGTGATACCCCCACAAAGAGCACACCTGTGTCAAACGCTAAGGCATGGGTTCTCAAACTGTGGTACCTGGACAAGCAGCACTGGCATCAGCCAAGAACTTGTTGGAAGTGCAAGTTCTCTGGGCCACCCCGGGCCACTTAATAAGAAACCCTAGGAGTAGGCCCAGCATCTGTGTTTCAACCAGCCCCTGGGTGTTCTAACACACTCAGGTTTGAGAACATTTGCCTGAAGGAGTTTCCATCCCCATCCCCCATCCTACTGTAAGTTCTTCCAGAGGAGAGACTGTTCTGTTCATCAGGAACATGCCTGATTCATAGTAGATGCTGTAGAAGAGAGTCCCATGAGAAAAGTACACATTTGTGCTGGGTCTTTAAGAATGGGTAGGAGCTTTCCAAACCGAGCAGAGAGAGATATATTGTAAGCATAGGGCACCATGGACAGAAAGATAGGTAAGTGGCTCAGTAGAGCCAGAATTTCAAATATGTTAAGGAAGGACTAGTAGGACATGAGGCTGGAGGGACAGAGTATGGGCTTGATTGTGGGGAGCAACGAATGCCAAGCTGGTGAGGTTGGAATTTATCCCCTAGGTCACATGGTTCTCTACCTAGCTGTACATTAGAATCACCTGCAGAGTTTTAAGAAAACACCAAGAGCCAGGCCCAATTCAAGACCAACTAAATCAGAATCTCTAGGAGTAAAGCTTTAGTATTGGTATTTAAAAAAATTTTTTTCTAATGTTTATTTATCTTTGAGAGAGACAGAGCAAGAGCAGGAGAGGGGCAGAGAGAGAATCCAAAGCAGGCTCCAGGCTCTGAGCTGTCAGCACAGAGCCCAACATGGGGCTCAAACTCACAAACTGTGAAATCATGACCCGAGACAAAGTTGGGTGCTTAATCAACTGAGCCACCCAGGTGCCCCAAGTATTGGTATTTTTAAAACATTTTCTGTAAGATTCTAATGTGTAGCCATGACTAAGAATGCCTGCTGTAGGCAGTGAGGGGTCATGAAAGTTACTTAAGCAGAGGTTAAGATCACCGAAGGCAGACTGCAGGATGGATGGATGATGGATGGATGGATGGATGGATGGATGGATGAGTGGATAAATGGGTGGATGGGGAAATACATGAGTAAGTGGATGGATGGGTAAATGAGTGGGTGGGTAGGTGGATGAGTGAATTAGTGGATGAATGGATGGGTAGACAGATGAGTGACTGATAAATGGATGAGTGTATGGCAGGATGGGTGGTGTAGACAAAAGCATGGGGCTGAGAGAGGGGGAGCAGTCAGGAGGTGACCTAAGTCTAGGAGAAGAGAGATGATGAGGGCCTGGTGGGGGGGCAATGTGGCCAGAGAAGGGGGGACTTGAGACACCTCCATGGGAGTGCAGATCATCGTGGAGAGCTGGAAGAAATAGAGAGGAAGAAGGAGGGAGGAGAGGAGAGTGATTCCAAGGCTTGGATCTCAGGCAACTGGTGGATGCCGATGACACAAACTGAGATACAACTGCAAGGGAGAAGCAGGTTGGGCAAAAAATACTTTGCACATCCCATTTTTCACTGCTTCCTGATAGAAATGGAAAGATTAAGAGAGAGATGAGATAATTGAGCTGTTACTCAAATTACTTCAGGGGCTTAGCTCAGTCTGGGATGCAAAAATTGAACAGCATCAGGGAATTCAATGCACAAAATTTATGGAAGTCACAGCCAGAAGGTGAATTTCAGGTGGGGGAGAAAGAAGGCAAGTGATCTTGAAAGGGTACAGAAGTGCTGGCATGGCTTGGGGGCCATGAAATGAGGTACCCTGGTCAGAGAGACTCGGTCAGAGAAAGACTGCACAGCCCCTCCTCATCAGAAGCTGTGGGCAGGAGAAAATTGCAGCAATCTCTGACAGAGTCCCACAGGGAGGCAGGATGAGTGGAGGCTAGCAGGAGAAAGTTACCCGAAAGCAACCAAGGATTCGTCAAGCTAAAGTGAGCAGCTGCTGGGAAGACGAGGGTCTTGGTTCTCTCAGGCTTCTTCACTCATTCACCGTCTGTGTGTAAAGACCAGGCACAGTGAGGTGCTGAAGATGCAGCAGGGACCAGAGCAGGCGAGACCTTGTCCCTACGTGCCTTCCACTCAAGTGAGGGGACACACAGGGGAACAGAAAATGATGACCCAGGCTCATACATGTTGTCATGAGAAGGAGCTATGGAGCACAGGAGGGCCCCTTTGCTCACATTTGGTGGTGAGGTTGGTGGTGAGGTAATGGATGGCTTCCCAGAGGAAGCACTTTCTAGACTGAACACTAAAGGCTGCACTGAAGTTAGAGAGAGCTTTCTAGATGGAGGAATATGGTGAACAAAGGCCCAGGGGGAGGCTGGAGAGAGCATATGGGGGAGTAGAACATAGTCGAGGGAGGCTCAGGCATGGCATTCTGGGGTGGAGGTGGGAGACTGGAGAATCAGACAGAGGCCACATAGGGGCCTTTATAAGCTCCACTACAGAGTTTGAGCTTTGTCCTCAAGTCAGTGGGGGGCCACTGAAGAATCTAGAGTAGGCGAGTGAAAGGATAAAATTGCATTTGCAGACTCTAGCTTCGGCTACTCTGTGGAGAATGGGCTCCAAGGGGCCAAGAGAGAAGATGAAGGATTCAAGAAATACCTAGGTACTGAACAGACTGGGCCTGGAGATTGATCAGTTGGACTTTGAGATGGGACCAGAGAGGGAGGAGGAGATGTCCAGAAGATTCCCAGGTTTCCTGGGTTGGGCACTTTGGGAGAGCAGGGGTGGCTCTGCTCTGCTATGGTGAGGAGGAGCAGGGCAGTGGTGAGGCAGGCAGGGATGGAGAGGCACTTGGTTTGAACAGGGCTTAGGGAACACCCAGATGGTGGTATCTGGGCTAGAGAAACAAATGGAGAAGCTGGCACCGAGCACTCAGATGCTATTTGAAACCATGGAATGACATGGAACTCTTTACAAATGTGCATGGCCATGTGGCAGAAGGGACAAATTCTCAGGAGCCCACCATCACCTAGGATGGTGATGATGGGCTGGCCCATCCTTCTCTGCAGAGATGCAGACCTGGCCCGCCACCATCCACTTGGTCTATTCCAGAATGGGAGTTCTGCTCATTCTGCTGGCCTCACCTTCTCCCAGCCCTGGTTCCCTTCGAGTGGGGCAGCTCATTCATAGACTACAAGGCTGAGGGGGAACAGGGCTGTCCACAGCCAGGGTCAGGGGCGGAACTGACTGCTCTGTGGAAAGCTGCCATCCATCGCCTTGGCCACAATGGTGCCAGGCTCTCACCATGTCAGAAAGAAACAGCAAGAGCCACAGATGGAACCCAGCATGGCAAACCAGAAAGATACCTGGACTTGAGGGTGAGGGCTCACCTGTGTCCAACACACTGCCTCCATGACGTTATGCAGGTTTGTGCATAACCCCTGTGTTCTAGCTACTCAAATGGTCCCATTAGCCTTGGGATTAAACACCAGAAAGCAGTTCCATGGTCATTCACGCAGCTGTTCATTCCACTCAATACACTTTTTATTGAATATTTCATGTCATCCATACCCCAGGGATATAATTTTGAGCACAACAGACACAGTTCTTGTCTCTGTAGAGTTTATAGTCTAGTGGGAGAGACAGACACACCTCAAGAAATCCTGCAAATGTGTGTCAAGTCACAACTGCAGGAAGTGCTAGACAGCATGGTGCCATGGGAGCCCATAACAAGAGGACCTGGCCTGGGAGTCTCTGAAGTATCCCTGAGGAAGGGGTATCCAGGCTGGGCTCTAAGGGAAGAGAACAGGAAGCTTGGTAAAGAGGGTGGGAGGCGAGGCTCAGGGACAAGGGCCCAGGCAAAGGGAAGAGAATGGACAAGTGTGGCAGAGCATGGTGCATTTAAGGAACTGAATAAAGTCCAATGTGGCTGGAGCCCAGGAAGCAAAGCAGAGGAGGGGACAGGTGCCGGGTCTTGAGGGCTCAGGCCTGTGCATCGATCACCATCCCACTGGCCATCTGGATTATACCGGAGCCCCAGGAAGAAGCACCCAACCACACGTGGAAGAGCTGGACACCAGCCTTCCTTTTACAGGGGGTTACCTGTCCCTTTTGAGAATGCAACCCCTGTGACCTGAAACCCAGCTCTCCATTCCAGCACTCATTTCGCCGGCTATAGCCACACTTTTGGAAGATGTCACAGTGAACCTAGCCAGAGCTCTCTCCTCTAACGCACATCTTGAGCAGCTTTTCTGCTTTCCAATCTTGCATCCCAGTATCTATGCAGCAGGCAGAAGCAGCAGGCATATGCATATATATGTGAGAACTTTCACATATATATGTATATATATTTTCTTTATTTTCTATTCTTCTGGCCGGAAAACAGCAATGAAAATTTCTGGTGAGTCACAGCTTTCTTTCTTTGGCTAGAGTTTCTGGGTATGAGGCTCCAAGAAAATGCAGCTTGGAGGAGCAAGGCCTTGCCAAGCTGGTGAGCTAGGGAAATGAAATTAGCAGTGAGCCAGCTTCTCCTGCTTCTCAGCTGGGGGCTGGAAAATTCCACTTAGCAAACAGAACCCATTTCCAAACCTGCAGAGCCCCACACTGCAGATGAATCCAAATCTACTGCCCTGGGACTGTGATTCCTCCGGGAGAGAGGCAGGCTCTTGCAGCTGACACCATCCCCAAGACGCCAAATCCCTGCCTCTGGCTTCCGGCTCCCTTCTAGGACGTTTTTTGGGGCTTACACTGGTTTGCTCTGCAGACTGCCAGCAAAGCTGCCCCTGGAAAGAGCTCTCTCAATTAGTTCCAGGGCCCAAAAGATATGAGTAACCTCTTGATACCTAAGGTTCCCTGAGCAGGATTTGGAATCCTTTGCCCTTGCTTGGAGCGTGAATCATTAAGTCCACAAATATTACCTGAGTGCCATCGTGTGTGCCAGGCAATGGTAAGCAAAATGGGTCACACTCCCTGATTCATGGACTGTTCAGTCCAGTGGGGGCCTCAGGTGATAATCAAATAATCACATAAATGAACAGAAAATTGTATCAGTGGTAGGGGTGATGAGGGAGAAATGCATGATCCCTCAAGGGTCTATAATGGGGGCTTACCTCACCCCACGGAGGTAAAAGTGGGTATCTGTTGACCATGCTGGTCCTTCTTATCATCAAGGCTTCATTTGAGATGTTTCTCCTGCGTGAGGGGCTGATCCTCAGGGGCTCCCTGGTCCCTAGCACAAACCCCTATTTTATTGTCATTACCATACTCCCATTCCTGAGATTTGCCCTATTCATTTACTTTCTGCTTCTGGTCTCTGACTTCTCTCAAGCTTGTCTGTTATGTTCACCACTGTTTCTCTGGCAGGACTGGGCATAGAGTTGGCTGAAGAAATGAAAAGTATCCAGAAGGATAAGCTGGAATCAGAAGGATGGGCAGATTTCAGCGTAATCCATGGATAAAGGGGAACAGTCCCGGCAGTAAGTGTGAAGGCTCCATGTGCATGGACACCTCGTCAAACTGAGAGAAGGCATGTGTGGTGAGGGAGCAGAGAGGAGCTGACCAGCGGTGCAGACAAGGCTGGAAAGGTAGCATGAGCTGGGGGGCAGGATGAGCATCTAGGCTGGGTACTGTTGTACAAAGAGCTGCTACAACAAAGCACCACAGTGGGGGCTTAAACAGCAGAAATGTGTTGTCTCACAGTTCTGGAGGCTACAAGTCTGAGATCAAGGTGGCAGCAAGGTAGGTTCCTTCTGCGGGCTGTGAGGGAGACCCAGTTCCATGCCTCTCCTCTAGATTCCAGTAGTTTGCTGGCCACCTTTTGTGTTGCTTGGCTTATAGACATATCACCCCAATCTCTGCCTTCGAGTTCACATGATGTTTTCCCTGTGTCTGTGTCCAAATATCCCCTTTTTATAAGGACATCAGTCATGCTGGGTGAGGGCCCATCCTATGCCCAGGTTAACTTGATTATCTCTGCAAAGACCCTATTTCCATATAAGGTCACATTCTAAGGTTCTGGGGTTAGGACTCCAACATGTGAAATTTTTGGAAGACACAATTCAAACCTTCTCCAGGCAGTGGATGAAGCCCTAAGCCAGGGATAGGTTTCTTTATTTATCTTTATGTATTTATTTTTTTTTACCTCCCAAGGAATCAGGCCATTGTATTGTGAGTTGGAGAGGTTCTGACTCTGATTAAACTCTGCTGCTAATCAGCTGTATATTTTGGGCTTGTCTACCTCTCTGAGGCTCTACTGTCTCATCTATCATATGGGTGGAGGACTGACTCAGTGGCCAGTGAGGGTCTTCAAATGTTAATGACATCGACTATATTTTCCAAAGCCAAAATGCACACACATGAACTGACAGAGGCTTTTTTGTTCACAATTCCCCAACTTAATTATTTGAAAAGCCTTACAAAGATGCACAAAAATGAAAATAGTGAATAGCCATTACACAGAACCCTTCATGTTTGTATCTTCAATGACAGAACAATAGGGGCGCCTGGGTGGCTCAGTTGGTTAAGCCTCCGACTTCGGCTCAAGTCATGATCCCACGGTTCGTGGGTTTGAGCCCTGCATCAAGCTCTGTGCTGACAGCTAGCTCAGAGCCTGGAACCTGTCTTCGGATTCTGTGTCTCCCTCTCTCTCTGACCTTCCCCTGCTCACGCTGTCTCTCTCTCTCTCAAAGATAAATAGAAACACTAAAAAAATTTTTTTAATGACAGAACGAGGCTGCTGAAACCCGGAAGGGGGTAGCCAGCTCTTCCTAGCTCATGGGCATTCTTGCTTTGGCACCTGTGAACACTGTGTCTTCACTCACTCTGAATGCCTTCCCCTACCCTTTCCACACGGCAAAAGCCCACTCTCTGAAGTCTTGTTCAAAACCTTTTCCTTCGGCAATTACCTGAGATCTCTCTAAACCACCATTTAGATCAGATAGTTAACCTCCAGACACCTTTTATGTTGTTGCTTAGCTCATCAAATGCCACTCTACATATATGGGGCTTGCTCCTTTGCTTATTCTAGAAGCTCCTTGAAGGCAGGAACAGTCTCTTGTATATCCTTGTATTCCTCCATAACCTGTGGCAGAATCTCACTCATTCATTCATTCACCTGTTCACTTACACACTCTTCTAATATTTAAATCTCTGACATGTGCTAGAGATAGTTTAGTCACAGTGGATTAAAAAGATGATTAGATGTGCCTTGTGAAGGCTCACAGTCTAACAGGTAAAATTCACACAAACCAAGAATTACTATGGCTATTGGTCTGAATTCCTCTGGTTTAAGTGACAAATATACATACTGGCTTAAGCAAAAATGATAGTGAGTGGGAGGAGGGAAAATTTAAAGGATAAAACATTTGAATAAAAAAATATAAAGGAATAGGAGGGAGTTGGCCTCAGGAATAGCTAGATCCAGGAGCTCAAAGGATGCTCTCAGGATCTGGTCTTGGTTTCCCCATCTCTTGGTTCTGCTTTCCTCTCTCTGTGTTGGCTTCACTCTCAGACAGGCCCTCTACAGATCAAAAATACCCTGGCTGCCAGTAATCCCAGTAGAAAGACAGCCTCCTCCCCGCCCCCAACATCAGCCCACTGAAAGTCCTGGAATTACATTTTATTAGATTATAGCTCTGTAACCAAGGTGATACAGAGCCGGTCACAGACTCAACATTGCTCAGGGATGATTTCCCAGAGGAAAATCTCAATGCTGTTATCAGAAGAAAGGAGGAGGGATGCTAAGCAGGAGAGAGTAACAGACACCTACTATGTTATGCTGTGTGAGGAATGGGATCCCAGAGGAGGGAGGGAGGGGCTAATTCTGCCTCAGGGTAGAGAGAAAGTCACAGGAGCATTTGCATTGGGCCTTGAAGTAGGCAAGAGGGTTTGCCAACTGCAAAGGGAGAAGATGGGAGCATCCTGCAAGGCAGAGGGAAGCCTGAATGTGAAGCTGTCAAGTCAGATAGGACATGGGCTATTCTGGGGCTAAGTGTCTAGAGCAGGGCTGAGGGAAGGCACAGTGGAAGCAGAGGCAGCTGTGGCAGGAAGGACCTCATAGGTCAAGGCTGAATGAATGTTTTAAGTGGGCCAATGATGAGATTACTGAGGTATGAAGGCCAAATGGGAAGCAGAGCAGCCATCCAAGTGAAGAGGAAGAGTTTATCCTGGGGGCTTCTCCTCAGAGCCATCACAACAGACAGTGAGTGGGAGTTTTAGGCAAAGGAGAGTGAATTGAAATCCACTGACTAGAAGTTACCTTTGGCTGATGCCAGCCCTGAGACAGAATAATTCGGAAGCAGAAGGACTACATTCATTGGGTCACCTGGCCAAGGCAGGATCTGCTTAACCATGCTGCGGTGCCCAGTCAAAGGCTGGGGCTCAAATCCCAGTTCTCCCTCGCCAGCTGAGTGAACTTGGGAAGTTAATTAGACCTTTTCTTTCCATTTTTGTAAAATAGGGTTGATAAGACCTACTTCACAATGGCGCCTTAAGAACTGAATGAGGTAATTCATGGGATGCTCTTAGCATCAAACCCAGCATATGATAATTATTTTATTTTTTTTTAATTTTTTTGTTTTTTTATTTATTTTCGAGAGACAGAGAGAGACACACAAGCAGGGGAGGGTCAGAGAGAGAGGAAGACACAGAATCTGAAACAGGCTCCAGGCTCTGAGCTGTCAGCACAGAGCCTGACATGGGGCTCGAACCCACGAACCATGAGATCATGACCTGAGCCGAAGCTGGACGCCTAACCGACTGAGCCACCCAGGTGCCCTGCATATGATAATTATTATAGTTATTATTATCATCACTATTATTACCATTAGCACTTCACTAGGTTATTAGGAAAGTCCAACAATGGATGTATATAGACATACGACTCCATAGTAGGTTTTCTACAAGTGCTGGTTTTCCTCCCTCACTGTGAACTCTCATGTATACTTCAAGACCCAATGCAAATGGTCCTGGGACTTGCCCTCCACCCTGGGGCAGAATGACTTACTCATTCCCTCATTCTCACACCTCAAAGTAACAGCACACAGGGTCTGCTGTCCAGTAGTACCTCTGAGCTCCCCTTGAACTTGCTAAAAGTATCCTTGGTGCCAAAATGAAAATCTCTGCCTCAATGGCAAAGCCCAGACAACCTCATCTTCTATTTCCCTACAGACTCCTTTGCCTTGGTTTATCCATCTGCAAAATGAGCGCACCATTATATATGCAGTGGTCACCCTGACCCATGGCTCCTCTGATAGGTTCTTTTACTGCTCACCTGTGGATCCTAAACCAAAACTCACCCTGTCCAGCCTTCAGGTCCCTTGTGTGTCAGGTGGGAATGATGACACTTTTTCTAACTCCCAGCTCCACTAGGATTCTTGGGAGGATTTAAGCAACTAAGGCTGGAGAAGTAATTTGCAATGTGTAAGGAAGGTAGTATATAATCTTCAAAAGTCATTATTATCTTATTTGTCTAATGGAATCGAGTCAAAAGTAAACCCCTGCATATTACTGCTTATTAAAATCTCCTTTACAAGATGTCGTTTATATACACAATGGAATACTACTTGGCAATGAGAAAGAATGAAATCCTGCCATTTGCAACAACATGGATGGAACTGGAGGGTATTATGCCAAGTGAAATAAGTCAGTCAGAGAAAGACAGATATCATATGTTTTCACTAATATGTGGAATGTGAGAAACTTAACAGAAGACCATGGGGGAAGGGAAGGGAAAAAAATAATTTCAAACAGAGAAGGAGGGAGACAAACCATTAGAGACTCTAAAACACAGAGAACAAACTGAAGATTGATGGGGGTGAGGGAGAAGGGAAAGTGGGAGATGGGCATTGAGGAGGGCACTTGTTGGGATGAGCACTGGGTTTTATATATAAGCGATGAATCATGGGAATCTACCTCCAAAACCAAAAGCACACTGTATCCACTGTATGTTAGCCAACTTGACAATAAACTATACTTTAAAAGAGATTAACAGTAGATATCATGTCTAGAAGTGAATGGAGAGGAGAGTGGGCTTAGAGTGGGTCATGGGCTTAGGAATCAGCAGGCTTCTTTCCTCTGATTGTATCAAACACCACAATGCCTAATGAGGAATGGCAAGCGTGCTTTCAAATGCAGTTATAAATAAAATGCAAATGGCCATAAAAAATTTTTAAATGAAGTCCATTTTATTACATCATCTATTTTCATTTTTAGAATAAAGTTTAAATGATATGCACATATAGATTTATATAAAGCATATCATATATAAATAAACCACATCCTGGTTAATTCTTTGAAAGTTGCTAATTATAGTCTCTGAAGATTCCAGGAAAGCTGGTGTAGGATCTAGAAAAGGGCCAGAAGGGAAAACTTGGAAGGAGAAAAAGGGGCTGTGGCTGTTGCAAAGACCATGGTTTAGGCTGAGACCCCTGCCTTAGAGTCCCTCCCAGGAATGAAAACAGAATGATGGAAAATGGAAAGGGTAGTGATGCGAGGCGTTCACTCCAGGAGGGGCTAGAATGGCTCCTGGGGGGTCTTCCATGGGCTTCGGGCTTTTTGCCCTTCCTGTTTAATACCACCCTGTTAATTATTTATTTTTTTACTTAAATGAATCTATTTGCAAAGGGCTTTCCTCAGTCTTAGTTAAAATACATTTTAAAAAACCAGCATCTCTTGCCATAAACAGAAAGTTAACTGAAGAAGTAGGTGCAAGGAAAACAAAATAGCATCATTCAATCCTAGGCAGATGCTGGTGCCTGAAGTCTGTTGTCTATTTGTAAAAAGGGGGATTAGGGAAGCATAGCAGCACACTAGTAACCAAACTGAGATGGTCTCCTTGAACCAAACACAGAGTCTGGAAGAGAACTGAATACTTCAGTTTATTGTTTATGGTTCATGTGCTATCAGTGATCGCACCCTCATTTTGAGGAACACCAATCTGGTCTGACCATCCCTTATGTGGCGGAAATGCCCACTTATAAAACTGGATCTTTGAGTGCACCCCTCTGCAGACAGGGAACTCACATCCTCAAGGCCGCCTTTTCCCTGCTGGACAGCTCTGGCTAGCGGAATGTTCTCTAGGTCGAGGTGATACTGTTTCTCTGAAAATGCTATCCTTGGACCTCACCGCTCCCCTTTCTGTAGCCACACCAAATAAGCTATTTCCTTCATGTGTTTGAAGGAAATATTTGGTAATATCTTGGTCTTTCCAATTATTCATTCAAAAATCTTCTATCATTGATCAGAAAGGGAGAGAGAGAGACTAGAAGCAACCCCTTGCATTTAAACAGCTGGCAGACCCAAATGGGAGAACCAGACATATGAACTGGAACGTTCCTTGAGAATCTGATAGTAATAATGTGAGTGACACACAGATCGCCGTGGGAGGCCAGAGGAGGAGCAGCTGACTGTGGGCCTGGGGTCTACAGCAGGGGCTTCCCAGAGGAAATGAGGCCCCAGCTGGCCCTCCTGGGATGAGCCAGAGCTGCTCGGGAGGAGAGAAGGGAACCCGCAACGCCTATACATGGAGGACTGGTCTAGACTGCTGGATGGCTTCCCAGAGAAGTAAGGGGATACCCAAAGTCATGCAGCTTGAAGCAGTTTTGCACTTTGGAGCCAGAAAAACCAAGATCAGAATTCTAACTCTGCCATGTACCTGCTCTAGCCATGTCCTTTTGAGCAACAGACTTAATGTCTCAAAACCTCAATGTCTTCAGTGAGAAAGGCAGGATAGTACCTGCCTCAGAGGTCACAATGTTTACCACAAAAAGTTAAATGAGGCCACACATGTGAAAGATCTAATGGAACACTTGGCATGCAGTAATGTGGATGTGAGGGGTATCGCAAGGGTTAAATAGCCCACACAGCACGGCACCGAGCAACCAGGAAAGGTGTGGCTGGCACCCTGTACTAAAAGAATATCAGCCCTGGGAAGTATTACTGGACAGCTATTACTAGTGTGACACTAGTCATAGTGACGGCAGTGGCTATGAATGGAGACAGGAGCCCCACCTGGAGGGCCTTCCCCCTCATCCTCACCTTGGTCTAAGCAAACCTTTCCATTCTGAATCCTCAGTCCACTCACAGGCTCCACTTACCTGCTACAAAAGTGCTTCTCTGCTTAGGTTTCACCTGAAAGGCTAAATCTAAATTATAGCATCTTTTTAGGGAAATACTACATCTGTGAGAAAACATTAATTGCTCGCTGGAATCCTCCCTGCTGACTGCTCCGTGAAGCTGAGGCCCGCTCCAAACCTTCTTCGCATAGACTATTAAACATTGTTCATTAGCTAGCCACGCACCTCCCAGTTCTTTCCAAAATCCGACTTTCCCAATTTCAAACATATCTGAATAGAATTCTCTGTTGCTCCCCCCACCCCGACAGCTGTCCAAATAACAGCAACCAACAGCCGGCTGGAGAAAGCATTTTTCTGAGGTATAGCCCATGAAAGGTAAGAGGTATCAAAAACTGTAAAGGCATCAGGATAGAAGAGGACATCACCTCACACACAGGGCACTATTTGCACATGGTGCTAATATTCCAGATGGAAATCTGAAGCCGGGCTATGACAGGGCTTTTCAAACTGGGTGCCAAGAAGTGCTAGTTTGGTGAAATATTCATCAATTTTACAGGGGAGGAAGAATTCTGTGATCATATAGCTTTCAGAAAGAAATCAACAGGCTCATTTACTGCAGAACTTCTCAGAGCCTTCCATACCCTAACAGGTGTCAGGAATCTTTAAGAGGGAGTATGGAATGGGTAGTTGCTCCTAACTTCATTCATATCCCCCTAACCCTGCCCTGGTCCCTAGACATCTCAGTGTATTTGTGTCTTAGAAAACCTTCTTCTGAGGGAGACAAAGTCTTAGTCCTAGGAAACCTCTGGCTTCCTAGAACTACTGAGCTTGTTTGGAGGACATCTGTGTAGCCCCAGAGGCAGGTTTTAAGCTGCCTGTGTGCTGCCCCCCACAGCACACTCCTGCTCAGGAAGGGTGCTCAGGTTTTGCAAAGGACAAGCCAAGCTCAGGCCAGGGCTGGCTGGGAAAGGACAGTGGATTATGGATCCGACTCTGGGGAAGAGAAGGGTCTAGAAGGCCAGCAAAGCCTAAAAGTGAGTTGTGAATAATTTATCATCTGGAAAACCATCACAGTGGGTGCCCTTAAACATAAATGAGCTTCAGAATCCCCTGGAAGGCTTGTTAAGATACAGATTTCTGGGCCCTACCCCTGGAGTTTCTCTTTCAGCAGGTCTGGGGGGAGGCCCCAGATTCTGCATTTCCTACAAGTCCCCACGTGAGGCTGCTGGTCAGGACCACACTTTGTAAACTGGTGCTCTAGCTTCCCGGCTGCCCAGTCAAGGAGAGCACTATAAAACCCACACTCTATCCTCTCACCAACACTATGCCGGGCACCAGGCACAAGGCGTGGGTGACTCTGCCCAAATGGCCCCACCAAGCTCCTAAGGCAGACAGCCCTTCCCTGCCTCCTACCAGCCTCACCCCAGAACAACTCCAATTACCACTGATCTTCGTTCTTTCGTTCAACTAACATGTACTGCGTGCCAACAGCATGCCGAAGTTGGTGCTAAGTGGCCCCAGGTCAAGAGCCACTCTCTTTGCCATCTCTGAGCTCATAGCCCGCTGGTTGTCAAAAGGGGGATAGACAAGAACAGAGGCGATTTCCTGTGCTGAAATCACCTCTGTGATTTCCCTCTGCCTCACTCTTCTCAAGTCCTTCTGTCAGGTCAGAGATGGAAGACATCCTTGATACCTCTTTTCCTCAATCCTACCTCTGAAAAACTACCCAGCACTGCCCACTCCTCCTTTCTGCTCTGTCGTCATCCCTACAATGGTCACCACCCACCTGTAGAGCAAAACTCCCACAGGCACTGCCTGTCTCCCCTGCTCCACTTGTGCCCCCTCCACTCCAGGTCATCTCTCAAAAACAGAAATGGGAGGGGCACCTAGGTGGCTCAGTCGGTTAAGTGTCGACTCAGCTCAGGTCATGATCTCACAGTTTGTGAGTTTGAGCCCCGTGTCAGGCTTTGTTCTGACAGCTCAGAGCCTGGGGCCTGCTTCAGATTCTGCTTCCCCCTCTCTCTAACCCTCCCCTACTTGTGCTCTCTCTCTCTCTCAATAATAAGTAATAAACATAAAGAAAACCAGAAATGGGATGATGCTCCTGCCTACTTACATTGCTTCAGGGGGTTTCCACGCTCCTTCACCACCAGTTGCAGCCCCACTGGCCCCTCTGCCCCTCCCCCTGCCCCCAGAGCTGCCCTTACTCATTCCTCAGGTCTCTGCCTAAATGCTCCTTCCTCCAGGCACCTTCCCTGACTGCTGTTCTAATAGGGTGGAGGATGAAAGAGGGCTGTGAATCCTTTGACAGTCCTCGACGAGACGAAAGCTTTACTTCCTATCTCCTTGAAGCTAAGCTCAGAGAGGTGGTACCATGCCAGTTCCAGGCCCAGAACTGAAGAAGATGGAGCTTCCTCACTGCTCTCTCAGGGTCCTGGGCTATGGGGTCCAAAGTCTGACAGCCAGCTCAAGCACCAGGTAGAGAGGGCCTGATACACGGGGAAAGAGGCAGCCCAGCTGGGCCCAGCCTTCCAGCCATCCCCACCAAAGCCCATAAGTGACACCATCTTGCCAGACCAGTCACCAGTGGAATATTCTATCACTCAGTGATGTCATTCAATGCCGTATAAAGCAGAAAAATCACCCAGCTGAGCCCTGTCCAAATTTGTGACCACTAAACCATGAGCTACTAAGATTTGGGACTAAGTATTACTGTTACACATAATACATAACCAAAACACTCTGAATTTTATTTATTTCCATCATACCACCTCCTGGGAAGCAATACATTTTCTTTTCAATTACCCAGGCAGATAAGGAGCAAATGGGGGAACACTGAACTTCGAATCAAGAGACCTGAGTTCTTGTTATGGACTGAATGTCTATGTCCCCTTAAAAGTCACATGTTGAAACCCTATGACCAGTACGATGGTCTCAGGTGGTAGGGCCTTTGGCAGATAATTAGGATGAGGGCAGAGCCCACATGAATGGAATTCATGTCCTTAAAAGAGTCAGCAGAGAGCCGGCTCTCTCTTCTCCCCACACATGAGCAGTCTGCACGCTGCAAGGGCTCTCATCAGAACCCAGCCAGGCTGGCATCCATCAGGGCTAGACTCACTGGGGCTGGGCCCCTGTGGCATGTGAAAGACTTAGGTGACAGCTCTGAGGGTTCACCCGGGGCAGGCTGGGCATCTGGAGAACAATAGCATAGCCTGTCTCTTCTCTACCATGCCATATTGCACACATTGAAGACCTCTTATTTTCTTAGACTGTGCAGGGTGCTGACACACAAAGATTTGTGGGACAAAGTCCCTACTCTCAGATACTGTTTCTTGAGAGACATGCACATGGCATGGGGCAGGCCCACAGTTGGTATGTATGATTGAGGTGGGCACCCAGTCCCTATGGCCATGTCCTTTGAACTCTGCCACCTGCTTGCTCTTCGAGGCTCAGCGTTTAGAGGTCACTTCCTCTAGAAACGTCCTTGAGTCTGACCTGGTGTTTCCTGTGTGTGCCCCTCACATTCTGTATTTGTTGATTTGCTTATTTAGCTGGTTTTTGCTGAGCACCTACCAAGTACCAGGCCCTGATTTACAGTAGTAAACAAGACAGGCCGTTCCTGTCTAGCAGAAGAGAGATGAACAGTCAAACATAAAAAACAGAAGAAAGAAAAGATCATCAAATGATTGCTGTGATGGACTTGAAGCTTCCAGCATTGTGCAAAATAGGTTTATTAGCCACTGTGGTCTGTGGTACTTTGTTAAAGCAGCCAAATGGACTGACGAGAGGTCCCCATCCCCGTTCGGACACTCGTTTGCTGTGCAAATCAGTTCCCTCTCTAAACAGACTCTCATTTGGAGTAGACTTTATAGACTGAATACAATTCTGCCCTCCCTTCTTTGCTCCGGCTCATTCACAAAG
Organism: Suricata suricatta; assembly: GCF_006229205.1. Classification (NCBI taxonomy): domain Eukaryota; kingdom Metazoa; phylum Chordata; class Mammalia; order Carnivora; family Herpestidae; genus Suricata; species Suricata suricatta. The sequence goes on from NC_043711.1 coordinate 49,037,193, forward strand.
CCCTCCATCTCTGTCTGGCACTGGGCCCACTGCCCTGGGAATAAACTAACAAGATCTGGACCCTTCCCTCAAGGCCCTGAGAGGCTACCTGCCAGCGAGACGGATACTCTAAAATGAAGGATCTGTAAGACAGCAAGACAAGCCTTCTCTGGACAGCAGGATGAAGGACCCAGAGCACAGCTCAGATCCTGTTCACTGAGCTCTGGAGAGGCAGCCAGGGGGTCAACACTGGCTGGCCGTAGGGTCAAAGGGCAAATCCAGGCCTCCCTTAGAGACTCCTGCTTCCAAAAGCCGCATTAGCATCGTGCAGAGGGCCTATGCCAGCTGCACTGGCCTGGGCCCACGCCCTAATTAGACTTTCATAGTGTGTCAAGCAGCCTGCTTGGCCCAGCTGCCAGCTGGGGCTCCTGTTCCATCTGGTGGCCTCTGTTTAATGAACCCATGAGGGGCCGGCTGAGCTCATTACAGGAGATGCGAAGGAACAGGGGACCCCTGCCCATGCTCCCCCACTCCCCCATCTTTCCCCCATGTTCACGCTGAAAATGGGAAGGGAGGAGATGGTGGAAGGTGAGGCCACAGCCTGACCACACAGCCCTGGATGTCTCCAGTGACAGCTCCACCAGTGACAAGGGTTTCCGTGCATGCATCTGTGTCTGTGGTTTTAGGGGAGCATTTAGATCCCGTCACCGTTCTCAGGCTGCACTCTGGCTCTTTCTTATCAGAGGCCAAGGAGGCAGAAGGAACACAACAGTGCAAACCGGTCCCTTTGCACAAACACGTCTGGACAAGCTGCTTCTCTCAGAGCTTCACTGTCCTCATCTTTAAGATAGGGCAGTAACCCCCACCTGGCACTGCACTCCGTAAATTGTCACTGCTGTTGCTATTGCTAACAGATAGGCAAGAGAAGGTACCACAACATGAGCCATGTTTGCTTCTAAGCAGCAGGCCTAGGCGAGTGACTTTTTTCTTCCTATTTGCCTATTTTCTTCCAATTTCTAAATTGTATACAATGAGCATTTTACTTTCATCATTTGGGTCGGTGGGGAGCACATTTTCTCAAAAACAGAAATCTATCAGAAAAATGAGATTATATATGTGAAAGGGACTAGACAGTGCCTGGGAAGAGGTTATTGATAGGAGCTTCCTCCTAATACCCTGAGTTTGAAGAGACTGGTTATTAAAACAATAGTGGTATTTGCAAAGATGTAATAAATTGTTGCCCTTTGATAAAGCAATCTGCATGAAAGTGAGTGTTCACATGGTATGGCACAGACCAAGGGAAATGTTTAAGAGAGTTTAAAGGAAGAGCATTACTTGGCCAGAGCAGAATACACACACACACACACACACACACACAAATATATGGAAGAAAGGCAGAAGCAAGCCAGCATCCCCTGACGGGTGAATGGATAAACACAATGTGCTCTATTATACAGTGGAATATTACTCAGCCTTCAAAAGGGCACATGCTACAATATGGAAGAACCTAGAGGTTATACTAAGAGAAAGAAGACAGTCCCAAAGGGCAACTACTGTATGAGTCCACTTATATGAGGTCCCCACAGTAGTGAGATTCATAAGGACAAAAAGAACTGTGGTTGCCAGGGGCTGGAGGGAGAGTAAATGGGGAGCTAGTGTTTGATGGGTACAAAGTTTCTGTTCTGTGAAATGAAAAGCATTTATGGGGTTTGTATGGTGGTGACGGATGCACAACAGCGTCCTTAACGCCACATTAAAATTGGTTAAGATGGTTGATTTTATATTATGTACATTTTACCACCATTTTTTTAATGTAGAGAGAAAAACAAGATGGAACCCAGAGGAAGGAGGAGTGGGGCGCGGGCTGGGGGTGTGGGGAGGGGTGTTGAAGTAAGCTGCAGATGCCCTGGGGTTGAGGGCAATTGGCTGGAGACATGGCAGGTGGAGGAGGAGGAGGTCTGGGGAGCATGACAGCGGGAGAGACAGCCTCAGAGCACCGCCCTGCGGAGTGAACTTTCTATTCCCTGGGCAGGTTCTGGGCAGAGGGGTTTTGTCGCTGGCAGACTCAGCCAGCCACGTCAGATCCGAGCTCACAACCCCAATGTTTGGAGGGCAAGCAATCCAGACTAGGGGGTTGGGAGTCATAAATAAACAAGGCAGAGAAAGAGCCTGGGCACAGCTCCTCCAGAGGAGTAGGGGAGAGGGAATGCATTGAGCATCAGTTCCACGGGAAAGAGATCCTGCCGCCACTGTGCTGAAGGAATGGGGGAGTGGGCTGGGTGACCCCAGAAGAAAGAGAACTGGATAGGGTCAGGATGTCCTGAAAGGAGGGGGGATGTCACGTTGGCCCCAATAAAGACTCCTGCAGGGCCTGGTGATTGGTGGGACAACGGTAGACAATTTATTGAGCATTTGCTATCTGCACTAAGCACTGTTCTTGTGTTTCTCATTTATTTCCCACCGTATCCTCCTGCGTGGGCACCGAGAGGTGGGTAACCTGAGGCCGCAGGCCCTTAAAAGCACACAGTCTGCCTCTAAAGAATCATGGCCTCCTTTCTGCTTTGCTGCCACCGCACCCCCCACCCCCGGCCCAGGCCCCGGCCCCCTCTCACTTGAACTGGTGCTCCCGGGAACTGCGGATCTTCGAGGAGAAGCGCTCGGCCAGCTTCTCCAGGCTGCGGGAGTACTCGAGCTCAATCTCAGCTTTGCGGCGGAAGAACTCCTGGAGGTCCTGGAGCAGCTGCAGGCGCGACTCGGACTGCTGCTCCAGGCATTTGAACTGCTCCACCAGCTGCGTGCGGATCTCTGCGGGCAGAGGCAAGGCATAGCGGCGTTAGGCTGTGCTGGGGGGGGGCGGGGGCTGCAGTGAGACCCACCCGGCTGCCCTAGGGAGCGGGGCACAGGCACTGCAATTCCTGCAGCCCCCTCCCCACCGCCACCCCCACCCCTCACCCCAGCCTCCGCAGGCACTGGCACAAGGATTTGGCCCATGTCGGTTCTTGTCACATGGTCTAACCCAATGTTTCCCAAGGGTGAATCATTGCACATCACCACCATGGTTTTTGCCATACCCGCATCCCACCAGCATTACTGTTTCTTCCATATGATCTAGTAAATTGGCTCACTTTTCTTACTGAAATGAATTTACTTGAAGTGAACGGTTTTGTGTCATGATGCTAAAGGGAACGCCAGGACCGTGTGCCATCCTGGTGTACGGAAAATGGTTTCAACGAAAACAAAAATTTTGTAGAATTCTACCTAGAGACCACTGCTTACCAAAGGCCCTGAACCCAAGCTGCTTGCTCTCTATCAACAAAAGGAAAATGGGCGGGTGCAAGGTGTTAAAAACTTTCTCCAGATGCAGTTGCAACTGACAGAAGCTGAGAAGGGAGGTGGGGGGAGCTCTTGGGTTTGTGTTACTTAAGGCCACATCTGTGTTCCACTTTATATCACCTTAAGGTCCATGCATAAACATCTCAAGTACCCCTAGAGGAATGTCACCCACCCTCCAGGAAATACTGGCAGTAAACCAAATCTGTGCAACCAGGGCAAAAGTTCAAAAGCTGGGAGGTGGAAATAAAAGTCACAGCCAAATCGCTATAACTGTAGCCAACCTCATCTTCAAACCCGTCGTGTTACCCCTGCTGCTGTCCCTCTGCTTTAACTCCTTTCCGGCCATCCCACAAGCTGCTCAATACCTCAGTCTCCCCACAGCATTCTGCTCACACAAACTGCCTGCTCAAAACACCCCACAGCCCCCTTCTGCCTGAGTATTAAGTCCAACTCCTTGGATAGAACTCAAGGCCACCGGCCACCCAGCCACAAACTTTACTTCTCAGAGTTTACCCCCAATAGACTCTTGAAACCATTCAAACTAGTCCTTGAAAGGTCCAATCCCACCTGTATAAACAGGCACCCTGTCTGAAATGATGGCCAACACCATGTCAACAGCCTTCAGAGAAGTGGTCTTCACAGGGCAGCCCTCTACTGGGGTACACAAAGGCTTCTCCCCCTGGGGGTATGCAGGCAGGAAAAGTACAAAGGAATCAGCTGGAGATCCTGTTTCCATCCCCCACTCTTCCCTGCTCTGCCTGAGAACTTGTCTCAGTCCAGGCAGCATGCCTGCCCTCCTTCTGCACCTCCCTCTTCACACCTGCTTTGCAGAAGAAAGACCAACTTCTTCATCCACCTACAATCTGACTATGGTGCAGTGCCCTCAAGTGTCAAGATATCTGGTTGCCCCCAAAAATGGACGATTTAGGATGTTGGTGTTTGCAGATCTTCCTTTGGGATCATGAACACTTACTCCTCAAAGTGTGGTCGGTGGACTAGCAGCAGCAGCACTAGGGGGCTTATTAGAAAAGCAGAGTCTCAGACCCCAACACAGAACTTCTGATTCAGATTCTGCATTTTAGCAAGCTCTCTGGGGGGTCCTAACGTCCCTTAGAGCATGAGAAACACTGCCATCCACCATTCTACCCATCTAATTATGAGAAGCATTTCCCACACCATGGTACTTTTTATGTTTAGTCATTATTTATCAAATGTGTAAAATATTGCTATAATTTTGATGAATTGTATTGTATATGTATATGTATATGACTAAAATGGTAAATCAATCCAGAAGAAAGATATTTAGACCTTTTATGGGCAAAGGAAACATTTTAAATGTCCATTTCAATTTATATACATGTTTTGGATCAAAAGAAGTATGATAGAGGGGTGCCTAGTTGGCTCAGTCGGTTAAGCATCCAACGTCGGTTCACGTCATGATCTCGTGGTTTGTGAATTCAAGCCCTGCATCAGGCTCTGTGCTGACCCCTCAGAGCCTGGAGCTGGCTTCAGAGTCTGTGTCTCCCTCTCTCTCTGCCCCTCCCCAACTCATGCTCTGTCTCTCTGTCTCTCAAAATAAATAAACGTCAAAAAAAAAAAGAAACCCTGGGTAACGACACTGGGGTTCACCAACTGATGGATCTTTAGTCCGACTTTACATAAGCAAACATCTATAGTACTTTCTCTCTCAAAAATAAATAAACATTTTTAGAAAAGAAATATGATAGAGTAATCAAAATAATTTCAAGTATAAAAATATATTAAGATAAAATTCTGTGAGGGAAATAGAAGGGAATTATGAGTTCAAAAAAGTAAAGTGCAATATAAAATTTCTGACTTATCTGGGCAATGGATAGTGGTGGATACCAATTCATTATGGTATTTATCCTATGGCCTGGCAATTCCCTCATGACTACATACCCAAAACAAATCTTGAGTTTATGTTCACCAAAAAAATATATGAAATAATACTTATAGTTGCTTTCTAGCCAAATAATATAAATAACCCAAAATGTCCATTAAGAGTAGACAAGACCTTCTTTTTTTTATTGAGATTTCAATAGAGTATTATACAACAATGGAAAAGATGAACTCAAGCTACCTGCAGAGACATGCTTGAATCTCCCAGACCTTATGTTGATTGAAAGAAACCAGAACAAATGAGATCATGCAAAACTAGCCTATGGAGACAGAGGTCAGAGAAATGGTCACTGCTGGAGAGGTACTGACTGGCAGGAGGCAAAAGGGCACCTTCTAGAACAGTGGAGAGGTACTACACCTCGATCTGGGTGGCAGGTACACTGGTAAAAAGAACTGAGTGGCATACTTGAGATCTGTGCATGCTGCTGTATATAAGTGATCCTGCGATAAAGAGGCCAAATTAAAAATGCTATGTTAGTTTCCATTTGATGCATTTAATAGAGTAGTGTAATTTTATTCTACAAGGTCAATATTTACAATATGGCACAAATGAGATCCTTTGTAACTACTTAAAGTTATAATGAAATTTTTCAGATGTCAAGTTAAAATGTGTGAAGCAAGAGAGCTCTCCCCCCACCAAGTTCACCTAGAGGGCAGGCAAGCTAAAGAGAGTCAAGGACGACTCCTCCCAGGGAGGCCTGGACTGCTTGGCCGTCTGGGCCCTACTCTGAATTCACACCATACTTCCGGTTTGTCTCCATCTCTCGTGCTGTTGTTTTCATTCTTTCAGTACGTGTGTCATATCCACCTTAGCTCCTCAAATGAAATTTAACGTCTGAAGGTGGATTTTCCCCACATAATAGATCATCAGGAGATCAATATCTGTATAGCAAATTACTATTTATCTTTACCAACTGCTTTTACCCAAGGACATTAAGCATTGTGATTTTGGGAGTCCCCACTTGGCACAAACATACACACACAAACACCACACACACACACGCGCGCACACACACACACACACCACACACACTCATGTACACACCATATACTGCACACACACCAGACACCACACACACACCACAAACACTCATATACACACCATATACCTCACACACACCAGACAACACACACACACACACACACACACACACCACCATGACATTATTATCCATTTTTATAGTGGAAGAAACCGTGGCTCTGTATAAACTACATTCATGAACTTGCCCAAGGTCACACTTTGTTCCCTGAACTGTAACAAGCCACACAGGTGTGCCTATGACACGGCCTACTTGTTACATTGGTTCGAGATGCCATTACTACCCAAAGGGCAAGCCCTGACATATCAACACATAGTTATAAAGATGCTTCCCAAATATTTTTCAAATTACTTTCAGACTATACACTGTTGGGGACTCAAAATAATCTTACTAATCATCACTAGCACTTACAGACTCTTGTCATTTCTTGCAGTGCTGACTTCTTTACATATTTATCTCACATGATCTGCATAGCTTCCCCATAAGGCAGGTGCTACTAATGTTCCTTCCCCACTTCCCCCACACGCCCCAGAAAGGAGACGGTAGAGGCTCAGAGGTAAGCAGCCTCTGCTCATAACAGCTGGTATATTGCAATTAATCTAGGAATCAACCCCAGATCGCTCAGATAAGAGCAATGATCCTCCAGATATCTAACTAGACTGAGACCATATTATTTTTTAAAAAACATTTTAATCCATCTGTCTTCAACCTCTTGTATCCTATCTGTAAGAGGATGGTGGTCTAAAGAGTATTATTAATCAGAAATGCTGTGGCCACTGCTTTCCTCCATTATGGGGCATGATCAGGAGCCGATGTTCTCATATTTTAGAGGAAAAAACCATAAATCACACTGTGATGACAGAAGAGGATTTGGAAGGAACAGAGAATCTCCCCCAGTTCCTACCACCAGCTGGAGCCTGCAGGCTGGGTTGTACATAGAACCTTCCAGCAGTTTGGACAGCTCAGTGTCAAATCTTTCTAGCAGGAAACGGTCCTGGCCGGATCTCAGACTGCAGCTTGCCCATGCTCTCTCTGGAACCCTGAAAGGATTTGATTACCCATCTCGTTATTTCTAACTCCTTTCCAAGTTGCTCCTCCTTGGAGCTGGCACAGATTTGGGTTTTCTCCTTGAAGATTTCAAAGGAGTGACAAAAATAAAATAAAACAGAATTGCTCCCAAGGCTCAGACTCCATTCAGCAGATGCTCCCCCCAGGGGGCGGTTCCAGCCACAGCACAGCACTGAGTGGCAGAAAAGTTAAAAGCGGGTGGGGCAGGGAAGAGAAGGGGTTTGGAAAGTCAGTAAAGGCTCTCTGCTCTCAGAACCTTGGAACAGACCTCTCCAATCACCTACTACAACCTCCTGGTTTCACAGAAAGAGGCTTGAGACCCAAAGAAGGGGCAGAACTAATTCTGACACCCCAGTCTTTTGAAGCACAGCTCTCCGGTGTCACTCTCCTGATAAAATTCTCCATGGCTCCCTGTGGCTAATAGGATCAAAACCAAACTCCTCCAACATTCAAGGCCCAAGAATCTACAGCCTGCCTATCCATTCCCCATACAGCCCCTGCTTCTTCTCCTGCAACAGTCCCACCAAAGGCCACGGTGCTTGTGCCAATGTTACCACCCATGGCAACACGCAGGGCAATAACCAGCCTCACAGGTGAACAAGTGTCCTCACCCTCCCCATCCCACTCATAAGCACACCTCACAAGCAGAGGCAACAGATCTTCTTCAGGTCCAAGATAATTACAAATTCTATTTTCAAAATATTAATAGACTGTTTTCTAGAGAAGCTTAGGTTTACAGACATCTTAACCAAAAAGTACAAGGAGGTACCATATACTCCCTCTCACTTCCCTGCAGGGTTGCTCCTATTGTCAATATCTTGCATTGGTGTAGTCCATTTGTTACAAGTTGATGGACAAAACTAATATGTTACTATTACCTGAAGTCCATAGTTTACGTTAGGGCTGTGTCTGTGTTTTACATTGCACAAGTTTGGACAAATGCATAATGTCATGTGACTATCATGATGGTGTCATACACAGTATTCTAAACGCCCCCCCCCACCCCGTTCCACCTAATCGTCTCTCCTTCCTCTCTACAACTCCTGGAAAGGACTCAGCTTTTTACTATCTCTCAATTTTGCCTTTTCCAGAATGTCATATACTTGGAATCATACATTATGTAGGGTTTTTAAGCAGGCTTCTTTTAGCATTAAGTATTTAAATTTCCTCCATGTCTTTTCATGGTTTGATAGTTCATTTTTTTATCATTAAGTAACATTGCATTGTATGGAATAATACTCATTTTGTTTATTCATTCACTTACTGAAAGACATCTAGGTAGATACCAATTTGGGGGGATTATGAATGTTTTGTGCAAGCCAATAAGTTTTCCAGGTCATTTGGAGAAATACATTTTTGGTAATTAATAGACTATATTTAAGAACAGTTTTAGGTTTACAGGAAAAAAAATTCTATTTTTAGATAGGAAATATAGGAATTTAAAAAATCAGTACGAAACTCAAAAAGTAGAAAAGGTATAAAGAAAAAAATCTCAGGGGGCCTTGGTGGCTCAGTCAGTTAAGCATTTGACTCTAGATTTCGGTTCAGGTCACGATCTCACAGTCCGTGAGTTGGAGCCCCACACTGGGCCCCACACTGGCAGTATGGAGCCTGCTTGGGATTCTCTCTCTCTCTCTGTCTCTCTCTCTCTCTCTCTGTCTCTCCCCGCTTTCTCTCTGCCCCTCCCCAGCTCTCACCTCCTTTCTCCCCCAACCTCTCTCTCAAAGTAAATAGATAAACCTTAAAAAAAATCTCTCTCCTACCCCTGTCCACCAGCCACGTAGTCACCCTCTAATAAGGCAACCAAGTTACCAAGTTCATGTGCATCCTTCTAGAAATAATGGCACATTACTTTCTCTGTTTTTACACATATAATAGCATATCATTCAGTGTCCTGTACCTTACCTTTTTCTTTTAAGAATACATTGGGGAGGGGCACCTGGGTGATTGGTTAAGCATCTGACTCTTGATTTAAGCTGTCAGATTGGAGCCTGCTTAGGATTATCTCTCTCTTCTCTCTCTGTTCCTCCTTCCCCCCTCAAAATAAATAAATAAACATAAAAAAAAGAAAAAGAATACACTGGGGAGATCAATCCATATCATTTTATTTATTTAAAAATTTTTAATGTTTATTTATTTTTGAGAGACAGAGTGTGAGTAGGGGAGGGGCAGAGAGAGATGGAGACAGAGAATTCAAAGCAGGCTCTGGGCTCCGAGCTGTCAGCACAGAGCCCAACGCAGGGCCTGAACCCATGAACCATGAGAACATGACCTGCGCAGAAGTCAGACGCTTAACCAACTCAGCCACCCAGGCGCCCTGTCCATATCATTTTATAAAGAACTTCCTCATTCCGTTTACAGTACTACAGAATTCCACAGTAAAAATTTTTAAATATTTTAGCCAGCTCCCTTTTCTGGACCTTTGGTTGCTTGTAATCCTTTACTCTAATCACCAACAATTCGGAATGAATAACCACACGCCAAGCTTTGTTTTGCACATGTGCAGGTATACTGTGTGATGAATTCCTCATGTGAAGCAGAGGATCAAAAGGAATTTGCATTACTATTTTGCATTCGTTTTTGAGATAGCTAAACTGCTTTCCTCTGGAATTGTACCAGTTTGTGCCTCTACCAGAAATCTCCGAGTGGGTCACGGGGCCAATTTAAAAAACAGATATATTGAGATTTGCTTCAAAATAACCTTGGGTGGTGGGCTGGGGAGTGGCAGGCTTATAAGTAACACAAGATTGGCCTTGTCATTCATGAAGTTGAGTTGTGATGATGGATATGAGGAAGAGGCTTGTTACTTATTCTCTCTACTTTGGGAATGTTTGAAACTTTCCACAATAAAAAAGAGGGAAAAAAGAAAGGCAGACAAAGTCAGTAACTTGATACAAAGCCTGCAGCTCTGGTTAACAGGTCTGACCAGTTAGGAATGCCAATAACTTGTCCCTAGAGGCCTCTGCTCCCAGCCTGCAGATGGGTTAGAAGCAGGGGCCAGAGTGTGACCCTAAGAGCAACTGTAAATCCAATTTCCCAGGCCCCACCCAATCCTAATCCTTGGATCCTGTCCTGAGAAAACTGGGTAAATTTTCTGACACCTCCTAGGATGATGAGGCCTCACTTCCATAGTGTACTTATCTGAAAATCAGGATCAAGTTAGCATTTGCCACCCCCACCCTGCTCCACAGAGGCAGCTGGTCACACCCTCCCTGGTATAGTTTCAGGGACTAACAAGGAGATGAACTGTATGTTACGTTAGAGCTGGCAATGTCTCTTCATATCTATGCACAATCCTGTCTCATTATCACGGCGTCCTATGAGGCTGGTGCTATTATCATTCCTATTTCATAGGTGAAGCAATTGAGACTCGAGGGGTAGGAATGATTTGCTCTGGGGGTCACCAAGAAATTGGCAGAACCAGGACTCAAATCCAGAGTAAGGGGCAGACAGGAACCAAGATTACCCAGTCTCCAGGTCAAGGTGCTTTCCCTGGGGGATCCAATGTCTACCCTTTCAGGGATCATGTCTCGCTCCACCTCCTGCCTCCATCCTGCACTCCATCTGTCATCCTGTTGCCATTCTCACTGTTCTTAGCTGTCTTTGTATCCAACCCAGTGCATCCTGACCTTGACCTCAAGCCGTCCTGTGGTGGAGGGAAACATCAACTTGGTAGCATAATGTAGCAGGCTCTGGGGTTTACCTACCCAGGGGATTCAAATTCTACCCCTGCTACACGTTTAGCCAAATGAACTTGGGCGTGTTTGTTTCATTTCCCTGAGACTCAGTTTCCTCTGTAAAATGGGGATGATAATGATCTACCTGGTATTTTTGTAAGGATGATAAGTGAGCATTCGAGAAAGCTCTTTGTTCAGTGCTTCATCTGTTTCAGCACTGCACCGTCCAACACAGTGGCCACTAGCCATATGTGGCCATTTAAATTTAATTAAAATAAAAAAATTTATTTCTCAGTTGCACTTGCCACATTTCAAGTTCTCAAAAGCACATGTGGCTAGTGGCTACTGTATTGGACAGAGTAGAATATTTACGGCACTGCAGAAACGTCTATTGGATAGCACTGTATTAGAGGCTTAATAAAAGCTCTCATTTGCTACAATTATCATTTATTAATATTGTTTTCTGTGGCCAGCCCAACAGCCAGCATGCTGAAGGAGCCCACTGCCATCCAACTGCAGACTTAGGGGAGGGAGGTGGTGTAGCAGAGGGAGTGGACAGACCCACAGAGCCTGGACTCCAGCAGCTGTCACAAGGCAGAATATTGTCTCTGGCCAATATGCACTTGGAGGTCTTGGGCAGGCATGTGATTTTCTCTGAGCTGTTTTTCCATCTGTGAAAGGCAGGTAACCATGCTCATCCTACGGGCTTATGGCAAGGATCAGACTAGAAACATGCATGATGTGCCAGGCACCTAGGAGACCCTAGGCGAACAGCCTCCACAGGGTCTCAGAGAGGTGGCACATGCTCACAGGCTTTGGGGACAAGGGAAGGGCATATGTTCACAGGCTCTGGGGACAGTCAGCCTGGGCACAAGCCTGGTTTTTCTCCACCTTGTAGAAGTCAGTTCGGCTCCCTGAGTCTGTTTTCTCACCTATAAAATGGGGAATAATAATACCTTCCTCTCAGGTTTGTCAAAAGAGAGACGGTATGCATGTAAAGTGCTTGGCATGATGCCTGGTGCAGAGGAGATAAGCCGTAAATGGCAGGAATGAGCCATCACTGCTACAGCAGCCATGTAAACTGAGCATAGGGCTCACTAGGCACTGGGCTAGGTGCTCCCCAAGGCACATCTCACACCTTCCAAACACAACCCCGCCAAGAAGGCCACCACCCTTGGGGCCACTCAGCATGGTTCCCTGCTCCTCCTGCCCTCCCCAAAAGCCTGGACCCACATTTCTTTCCTTCCCTGGGCCCTGTACAGAAGGTTCCTCCAGCCTGCCCATGGGCTCTGCACCTCCACCCTTCTCCTAGCCTCCCATTTGTGAAGGAACGGCTTGTCCTAGGTGCCTGAGGCCCCCAGAGGGTGCCCAGACTCCACACCACACCACCGCAGAGGGCACCAGCTGCTCGGCCAGCCCCAGCCTCCAGCACCATTTCCCGGGCAACCACAAGGGAGAGGGGAAGGCCCCCTGCAAGCCACCCTCCCTGCCGGTGCTGCAGTGGAGCTGGTTCGGCTGTGATGGGGAGCAAGCTCCTCACCGTGCCTTCTCTGCAGACATGAAGCCATTCCTGGCACTGTGTACTGTGTCTCCTTCACTGGGCCAAGGACCCCTACCAATGACATCAGTCTGTCCTGTATTAACCCGACCAAGCCCATTCACATCCATCACAGCTTCTGACCTCAGGAGAGTATGCAGGGAAGGGGTGGGTATCACACCATAAATGAGGAAAGCAAGGCCCAGGAGAAGGGACAGGACCTGCCTGAATCACAGGATTCAAAGTTGGTCCCACCTGGCCCTGCCAGGCGCTGGCCAGTCTAGCTCTGCTCCCCACCAACCAGAGCACATCTGCCCCATATTAGAACTGTTTCTCAAATCATTTCACCACCTCAGCCCCAAATCAATGGGCAGCTAGGTGATGCCACGCTAAGACCTGGCTATGGTATCAGACTTGGTGAGTTCAGAGACTGGCCTTGAAGCTTGCTAGCCATGTGACCTTCAGCAAGTCAGTAACCTCTCCGGGCCCTGGCTTTCCCATCTGCAAAATGGAGGAGATAACAGTAAATGATTATTGCGCTGAGTGTTTTCCATGACTTTTCTCCTGATTCAGACAGTGAATATTATGTGACAGCCTGAGGAGGAGCCACTACTGTTAATCTGATTTTGCAGAGGAGAATACTAAGGCACAGAGAGGTGAAGTGACTTGCCCAATTTTACCGAGACATTAAGGAATCTTTTGGTTCCAAATCTGTACCACTTGCCAAAGATGTTTCCTGAACACTTGCCATCCATCCTGTACCAAGTTAGCCAAGACACTCACTCTGTTTTCAGTCATCTACTATTCCTCAGAATAGTGAAAGCCAGGCTTAGCACAGATAATCAAAGCACATCAACTCCTGAGGCTTCCTGGAAGCAAATTACATCTGCTTCCAGCTTTCTTGGAGGGTGAGGGTGAAATGATTGGCATTTCCTCCTCCTTTTCTGTGGACCATCCCCTCCCCCAGAAAGGAAGCACAGTATATGAGCCAATGTTTCGAAAAACTAACAGTTCCTTAATACTGGTGATGATAATGCTGTCGGAAAATCTTCCTCTAAGTAAGAAGAAATAATATGGTCCCCAAACACATTAGGGAATTAGCATTGGATACACATCCATGGCTGAAGAGATAGGAACCAGGAGATTCCCACTTCCCACTGTGGTCCCAGAGCAGAGACAGAGCTCTGAAGTCCCCTGAGCACCTTTACCTGGATTACTAAACCAGCTCCCTCAATCAGAAAGTGGACAGGAGAGTAAGTGGGAGAGAAGGTCTCCCCATAGCATCTGTGCCATGTCTAAATAACAGCTATCTCCTCTCAAAAAGAAGTCAGACAGAAGTTGCCTCCCTGCTTTCCAAATGTTCAGCAAAATGCACAGAATGGTCAGAATACAGCCACACTTCCTCCCACCAGAAGCTCTGAGTTAAAGTGGGCTGTGATCAATTTCAACACGAGATTAATATTCACGGCTTTGCTGCCCAATGGTCCCTGAAGGACCAGATGCATTTAAATGGGAAGAAATCAGGATTCATTAATCCCGAATTTCCAGCTGCGTCCTCTGACTAAAGATGCTTCTTTTTGTTTTCCATCCTGCCTTGCTTCTAGAACTGAAATGAAAGTCAGAGAGATGGGCGCCAGCCTGGAAACATCCAAGTGTTTCCCAGACTTCAGAGCCATATTCACAATGTGTCTTCTCTAAAAACCATCCATCCTGTAGTTATTTACGGTATTTCTTTAAATCACCTCACTTTTTATATAGGATACTTTATAGTAACATCAATAGAAAAACTTGAATCACTCATCATTAATGAAAGGTAACTGTAAAAATAAATATAATGGACACAAACTAATATTAAAATTCTACCCAGATCCTGTCGTCTGGGACCTGCTTTCTTTTTCATAAAAGGAGTTTGACAAGTATGCAAGGAAGTGTTAAAGGCATGCTAGCACCTAATGGAGATTTTCTCTTTGAGGTAATAGGAAGGGTTGAAAGAGAATTAAAAAGAGTCTGTGAGGCATTGCTATTTAGTTTTGTCTCTGTGAACCCCCTAAAATCATCCAGCATCTATACCAACAGTGGTGTTCTCTCCTCACTTTCAGAAAATGGTGGTTGGTCCAACCCCTTTACTCACAGAGGTGTCAAAGAATGGAGAGCTTCCCTCAGTGTGGAGCCAGCACCTGGGTCTCCCAGCTCCTTGGCCAGCGCTCAGCTATCTTGACTACAGTTCTTCATACACCAGTCCTTTCCGCCCTGTCGTGATGAAAAGCAGCTACCACAGCTCCAGGGCCTGACACTACATTGGTTCCTCACAAATATTTTTACAAGAATCAAGTAATCAGTCAAATGAAGTCATATATGTGGTAAGCTGAATAATGATCCCCAAAATATATTCAGCTTCTAATCCCTGGAACCTGTGAATGCTACCTTAATAGGCAGAAGAGGACTGTGCAGATGTGATTAAGAATCTGGAGATGGAGGAGACTATCCTGGCTTATCCAGGTGGAGCCCAAGTGCAATTAGAAGGGTCTCTTTGGAGAGAGAAGACAGGAGACCGACACAAACAGAAAAGGAAGAGACAACGTGACCAGGGAGGCAGAAACGGGAGTGTTGTAGCTACAAGCCAGGGAACGCCAGCAGCCACCAGAAGCAGGAGGAGGCAAGGAATGGTTCTCCCCTAGAGTCTCTGGAAGGAGCATCAGGGCTCTGCCAACATCTCACTTTTGGCTTCTAGAACTGTGAAAGAAGTAATGAGTGTTGTTTTAAGTCACCAGGTTTGTAGTATTTTGTCACAGCAGCCATAGGAAACTAATACAATATACATCCCACCACCCTGAAAGCACTAAAAAATGACAGAATATGGGCTGAGCAGTGAATGATACAGCAAGGCAGATGACCAGAACGGGCAGGGACTGTGGTGACGGGGTGTCAGCGGAGACCTCATGGAGGAGGAGAGCTGGGGCAGAACTTGCAGGGTCTGTGCAAGCAGGGAGGACGAGGAGGGCATGCTGTCATATACCCACAAGCCTTTACTGGTTGCCTGCTATGTGTGTTAGAGCCTGGAGAAGGGGAGATGGACATATGCACATAATAGGATCCCTGCTCTCAGAGGCCTCCCAATGCTATGCAGACAAGCTATGCTGAGGTGAAAAAAAATTTTAGCAATATGAGATAGCATAACTCCTCTTCTAGGACCAGAGGTAAACACACACAAAAATGTTTGTGCAGAAATATTTATCACAGCATAGTCTGTAAGAGTGAAAACTTGGACACAACATAATCCAGCAGCAGGGGTTTGAGTGAGTATCCTGGCACATCCATGGAATTCCCATGCAGTTTAGAAACCATGGTGTCTAATGACAATGACCTTGAAAATGCCCATAATGTATAGTTCAATGACAAAAATGGATCAAAAATAGGATGTCTAAGTTAGCCCTCCTAAAATGTAATTTCAGCTATTTAAATCCAGAGAAAAGACTAAACATTATACATTAAAATGTTCATTGTGGTTACCTCTATCTAGGTTGTAGGATCTCAGATATTTTCACTTCTCCAGTAAATATTTACTGAGTGCCTAGGCGCTAAGCCTTGGCTTGGCAAACATTTTTGTAAGGGGCTAGACAGTTCATATTTTACACTTTGCAGGCCATTGGATCTCTGTTGCACCTACTCAGCTCTGCCTTGTAACAAAAGAGCATTCATGTCACAGATAGTAGGCAATGAATGCACATGGCTGTGTTTCAATAAAACTTTATGTACAAAAACAGGTGATGGACTGTACTTGGCCAGTGTGCTGTAGGCTGCCAACCCCTGTACTAATCACTGTGCTTTTTCTATATTCTTCCAATGTTCCATATAATATGTATTACACCTCTAATATGGGGAGAAATTGTACATTTTTAAAATACTCAGTATCAGTTAGCCCAGCCTGAGAAGGCCACAGTTGGGTCTAGCAGGGTGATATCTCCTCTGGGAGTGACAACCTTAAATATCCCCAGGGATTGTTAGGTGAGTAACAAATATGGGATTTGAGACCTAGTATAAAACAGTACAGAGAGCACAGATCTGACCAAATGTATTCAAATTCACTTTTTAAAGCAATGGCTGTGCCCGCTAAACAAAAATCTATCAACTTCTAGCTTATGACTCTGAAAAACCTTCCCAGAAAAACACCACGTTAACCAGTGCCAGCCCTGCTGGATTAAAACCCAGAGCACAGAGGCCCCCACTCTGCCACAGCTGTCCCCACCTTGACCCCATTAACTTGTGCTGAAATGACCAGTCCAGGCAAAAGCTGCTAATCTTCACTGAGAAGGTGCCTCCGGCCATGTATGCATTCACCTGACAGTAATGGGATGCAGGATGAATTTCCCTGACCTTCTGATGAGAACGCCGCATGGAAGAATATCCAAGGCCATAGTAAAGCCCAAATATTTTATGCACATTGCAGCTACTGCTCACGAAGGCTGGCCACGGGATGGAAAGGCACTACATCACGCTGAATGATTTATGTTTCTGAAAGCCATGTGAGTTATTACCCATTACCTCATCCTGGCAACTTTGCAAATTCTTGCCGATTGATTTTTGTAAAGGAGAGAAGGGGAAACAAGAAGGGTCTGATATCGGGCCTGTGACTGTGGGGGGCGGGGCACACAAGCACGCGCACACACACGTTTTCTTTTTAACTTTTGTAAACTCTGCAAAGGTTTTCCAAGGGAATCTTTGTCCATTCCATAACACGGGCAGAGATTAAATTTTCAAGGAGGTCAGTGAGTGGGGCCCGGTTATTTGAAGGAGTTTTCATTTTTACAGCACACATCAAGCAAGTCCTTACAATCACTGCTATCAATTCCTGTCGCTCATCAGTGAACCTTCAAGAGCAACTCTTCAGGAGACCCTACATGCCCCTGAAGATAGACGAAGTGCAACAAAACATACGAAAAAGAATCAAGTACCTGCTCAAATGCTAAGTCCAGCAAACTTCTAGGAAAAGCCTCAGAAAAAATCATTACAGCTGCCTCCTGGCTTAATAATGGTTTCCAAGCCTGAGCGCAGATAATGCTGGCATATATACATGCTGAGGTCTGGTCAGGCTATTTCAGACTCAAACGCGGACTTTAAGAAGTAAGTTCTGGGTCAGTTCCAGCTCTGCCTCAAGGCATCAACCTCAACCATAAACTGGGATTAATGATACCTACTGCCAAATTGTGGTAAGATCAAATAAGGAAAGAGTCCTGTAAATAGTTATACAAATGGGTGTGATTCTTCCTCACAGTATAATTATTATTACTCTATAAGAGTACCTTCCCTGCCAATTAGTAAAAAGTGTTGCTTGCACGCCCATCATCTGCAATAGTGACAGGAGATCAACCAAAGAGGAAAAGGTTACAGCTCCCTTAGCGATGCATCTCCCAGCATAGAAGCAAATTTCCACAGTCAGGCTGCACTCCAATCATTCACACTTGGGCTCAGCACAAGCACTTACCACCCCAATATAAATCTATTTGTCCTCTTAACGCAATATGGAACTCTTTGCCAAGCTCATATTTCATGTCCTGAGTCCTATTACCAAAGAGGAAAAACACCTCATGTTTATGAGCTTGCCACTTGGCACCACTTGCTGCGCCCTGTTCGGGTGATAACTCTTTGTGAGATTTTGGGCAAAGAGCTTCACGACTCTAGGTCAGTCGGTCAGTGGGTTGTTTTTGTGGTCCTACTGGGAACCAAGCTCTGGGCCTCAAATTCTGCACAAAGCGGGGTCGTTGAATTAAGGTCTGCTTCAGCATTAAGTTTATTGTATGTCAAACAAGTGGGAAATTTCTTAGTCTAACACTGCTGAGTCCTGTTTGGGTTTAAATTAGGTTTTATGCTCAAAAGTCCCATATGAACCACCTCGAAGTCAAGGTCGCCACCACAGATACTGACTGCACAGAGATGGACTCCAATTTCCCCTCCTTCCTCCCTTCACCTCCGCTAATTTCTCCTTGGCACTGAGGTGAGTTGCTGAGGGCCATCTGCTCTGATGGGAACACAACAGTAACAGATTCTCACTTCTGAAGACTCACATTCTCCCTCCTAAATGAGGGAGGATGCTGTGGGCTGGCTTAAGGGGAGGTCAACAGAGAAACTGTCATTTAATTTTACATTCTAGGGGCACCTGGGTGGCTCAGTCAATTAAGCATCCGACTTCAGCTCAGGTCAGGATCTTGTGGTTCGTGGGTTTGAGCCCTGTGTCAGGCTTTGTGCTGACAGCTCAGAGCCTAGAGCCTGCTTTGGATTCTGTGTCTCCCTCCCTCTGCCCCTCTCCCATTAGTACTCTGTATCTCTCTGTCTCTCAAAAATGAACAAAAATATTTTTCAAAAATTTTAATGAAAAAGAAAAGAAAAAAAATTTGCATTCCAGTTTCCAGAATCAAGCCTTTTGGACCCTAAAAGTACTTCACAGGCGGAAACATAAAATATCAACAAGCAGAGAGAAATGTGGATCCTAAAACTACTTCACAGTAGAAAACATAAATATCAACAAGCAGAGAGAAATGCCAGTGATGCTAGTTCCTTTTCAGCATCTGTCTTTGAACAGCCAAGGGGCACTGGGTAAAACCATGATCATGACAAGCTCTCAGTCCATCGCTTCCCCATAGGAAAGAGACATCAAGGAGCTACAAACACCTGATAGGAGGCCAGCAGTCTAGCCCCAGGTTTATTTCCACAAATTCTAGGGACCTGAATGATCATCAAAACCAGCATTCCCTCCCAGGGAGTTCCACAGATCCTTGTGCCCATGAGATGACCCTCATTTGACCCTGAAACTCACCCCCTTACTGAACAGTCCCCATGTGAGGAAACGGCACCTCTATTCCCCTACGTGCTCGAGCTAACATCTATCCCTTCCTTACCTCTTGCTTACCCCACGTCTCCATCCATCACCAAGTCCTGTCCATTCTACTGCCCCAACATTCCTAAGTTATCTGTTTATCTCTATCTCCCCCACCACCACCCTAGTTAAAGTCCTCATCATCTCTGACGTGGACATGCACACCAGCCCACTAAACCAGCCCCCACATTACTTTTGTTCCTCTTCCCATATTTCCAAATCAAGTCTTCTTTAGAAAGTAAAAACCTAGTCCATACCACCACCACCAGAAACCAGCAAGTTTCTGTCCTCTCCACTCTCCACCATCATGTGGCTTATCAGACTCTACATGTGGTCTCTCTACACCCCCACAGCCTTATCTGGTTCCACTTGCCCCCTACTCCCTATCTTCAAGGCCCCCAGCCTTCCCTCTGCTGCTTCAACACCCCAAATTCCTTCTTGCCTCAGGGCCTTTGCCCTTTGCTATTTCTCCTACCTGAAATGCCCTTCTCTTCTTCCCTTCATTACTCCCTCCTATCCCATCTAACTCCTATTTATCTTCAGGTCTCAGGTTCAAAGAAGTTGAGTAACTACCTTATGGAGTTGCAAAAAGCATTAGAGGAGATTATGCGTGCCAAAGTGCTTGGCACACTGCCTATGAATTCGATAAAAGTTACCTATGCATTATGAATGTTTAAATCAGAAAGTCCATTCTTATCCATGCCGGTGTATTCCTTCTTTCTTTCTCCTCTAAGTTAATACCTTTATCTTCAACTCTGGAAAGTCTTTTCACAATGCTCAGGAGGGAGACAAAAATTCTCTTATTTCTACCTAGACCTGGAAATCTCACAGATACTTTCCTTCCTCTCCATCTTATATAAACTTTATGTTTCATTCCAGTACTCAAACCCCCCCTTCCTCCTAAGATATAGATGATCCAATTCATATGTAACATTACGCTTCCATATTCATTCCTTTACACATTCACTCAAGATTCATTAGCATCCGCCAGGCTCTGTGCCAGGACAGGGGGACACACCCACAGGGATGACAGAGAACCTGCCCTTGAGGAATTCAACAGAGAACAGCAACTACAAAAAATTACAATGAGCTAGAACAGATATGCATAAGACTGCACACTGAGAAGGAAGCACGGACCTCTGCAGAGGAGATGGCAGGAGCCATAGTGGGTGGAGAGGCTTCACTTGGCCTGGCATTGAAGGGTGCATAGGAGTTCACCAGGTTAGGGGAGAATAGAAAAGGTAGCACCACCAGGGGCTTCTCTGCACTTTGGCTCAGAAAAGGGATAAGTGAGTAGGCAAAGGCCATGAGGTCTGGAAGCCCACTGCATGTTCAAGGACTACCAAAGGGTCTGATGAGGCTGGAGGTAAGTTGAGCAGGATGCAGGAGAAGCTCAGGCAAAAAGGTTTCCTTGGTGGGACGCCTGACGGCTCAGGCGGCTGAACGTCTGACTCTTGGATTCAGCTCAGGACATGATCTCACGGTGCATGAGTTCAAGCCCCACATCAGGCTCCATGCTGACAGTGCAGAGCCTGCTTGGGTTTCTGTGTGTCTCTCCCTCCTTCTCTGTTCCTCCCCGTTCATGCTCTCTCTTTCTCTCTCAGAATAAATAAATAAATGTTCAAAAAAAAGAAAAGAAAAACAAAATCCTTCTAAAAAAAGAAGAAGAAAGGAAGGAAGGAAGGAAGGAAGGAAGGAAGGAAGGAAGGAAGGAAGGAAGGAAGGAAGGAAGGAAGAAAAGGTTCCTTTGCTACCAGATAGTGAAGAACCTCAAAAGCCACATTAGGGGGCTTAGACTCTACCCCATAGTCAAGGTTACAGAAAAACCTGGCAGCAGCATGGAGGGCAGGTGAATTATTGGTAGAAGAGACAGAAGACAAGGAGACCAGTTAGGGGGCCACTGTGATACTACAGTCAGGGACAGGGAGAATCAACTGGGAGGTATGTATTAAATTTCTTCCATAAAGTAGGCATTTCACATGTTGACTGACAAATCCGGGTTTGCTAACATTTACAAGAGCTCTGTGGATGTGGTGCCACAAGGCTAATTTCAAATGCTAAGTTTCTGGTAGTAGAGGTCACACACAGCCTTTCCTTTATAGTGTCCAGCTCAGAGTCCTGTTCTACCCACAGTTAGTGGGGATACCGATATGCTATGCGGCCGTTACTGCTGCTGATACAATGCATGGAGCTCCCAGCCCAAAACTGACATGAGGGATGTAGAGCAGGCAACCCCAGGATCAATGTATGTAACTGACTTTGTAAACCTATAAAGAGGAAGTCAGTCTGAGAGAAAGGGTAGCTTCTAAGCAAAATATAAGTGTCATATTTACCCCTCACCTGTTGAACTCCTACTCACACTGCAAGGCCCAATTCAGATGCACCATGGGAGACACTATGAGATTTCATGACAAAGTGTGGTAGAGTTGAGGGTAAGGATGTCTACCCTACTTTGCCTTAGAATGAGGATGACCCTGGGGCCACACAAACTTGTAAAAAATACAGTGGCACCTGAGGGGATGCAGGTTGGAGAGCACAAGATTAGCTGTTGGAATACAAATGGTAATCCCACAAGGGCATCCCCAGCAGGATGTGGTAGAGGTGATGCTTCACCCTTGGCACCTGGCAGGAAGCAGACGTCAACTACAGATGAGAAGACTTGATCTTGGCACATGTGAGATACTCTGTGGCACCCAGAACTGCCAGGCCCCCAACTGGATTTTCCCTTCTGCAGAGGGACATGAACATAGGGTTACAGCAGCCACCAGAGAAGTGGAGTGAGGATCAGGAGTCTCTAGGATTGATCGGTCTTTAATCAGATTCAAAACCCATCTATGCACGGCAGTTTTCACCACTTGATCTCATTTAATGCTGCCCACAAATACAGAGGAGCTGGTGGATGAAGAAACTGAGGCCCACTTAAGCTCCCCAAGGTCCCTCAGCCAGCATGTCCCGCAAGCCAGAACCTGAGCCCATGACTGTGTGAGCCCAATACGGCTCATCCCCCCAAATGTCAGCCGCCTTGGATCATTGCTCACCAACGCAACAGAGTCCGCAGTACTGGGGACAGAACTGTTGGCTCGATCTTCCAGGGAAGATTCCAGACATAATGATTCATGAAAAAGGAAAAAAGAAAAATAACAATGTGCTGTCAGCGAGGAGCGTTCAAGGGCTTCCTTCTGCACTGCAGGAACTGGACTTGCTCTGAGCCAGGTGTTTCCATGCAGCCAGCCAGATGGCGGCCTTTGGAGGGATGTAAGGCCTCAGGGAGAAAGGAATGCAGCCTGCTCTTGAATCACACCAACAGACGACATGGGGCAAGCCAGAGTCCGCGCAGCTCAGATGGGTGCCTAGCCCCGAGAATTTATTACCATTCTCTGGCCTCTCCCTCTCATCCTGCGAGACCTAGCTTTCAACTCCACCCCCACCCCCACCTCGCCTCGCTTTCTGAGTTGGGAATGAAAGGCCTCAGGCCCCACCTTCCACCCCCATGACTGTCTCTAGAGCCAGAGAGGGGCTGTTGTTTTGATGGGCGTTTTCCTCCAAAGCCAGTGGGAGAAATGCCCATGGATCAAGTTTAGCTCAAGTGCCCAAGTGAACCTCCCATTAGCATTTCAGAGATGCAGCTAATCACCAAGGGCCATAAACTTGAGGGAGGGAAGAAGGAAGAGATGCCTGCTTCTCCAGCAACATGGACTGTTCTCAGGGGATGACCAAGTAGGACTGGAGAAAGAAAACGCCCTTGCAAAACACAAGCCCTAGCACCTATCTACCCGGGGGAGACAACAGGCAGAGGAACCTGTGGCACAACCACCAGCAGTTTCATAAGCAGAACTTCACTGTGCTGGTGCGGAGAAAGAACGCCTAGTAAGTCTCGCACGCCCTTGTCTTGGGCTATGGAAACACCTTTAAGAATTATTGGCTCCCAACCATCTCATCTCCTGGGGAGACAGAGGAAGTGCCTTGGGCTAAAGCCAGATTTGTCTACTAGCTACTTTGGTAAAAGTGGTCCGGCATCTAATAATATTTTACAACCACACAATGCTTGATGCTTTCCAAAAGCACATTTATATTCATTATTCATTCGACCCCACATGGCCTCTGTGCACAGTTGAGAATGTGAGATGTCCAAAACCTTAGTGTGGGGCCGGCAGGCAGGTTCCTGGTCTTGCGATCCCCCCTCTGCTGCCCTCCACTCCTCGCCAGTTCTGTTGGGTGGGCAGCTGAGGAGAGGTCATCCTGCTTCCCACAGCACAGCACTTCACAGTTTATGATCCTTCCCAAACTCTGAGCATGGACTAACAACAGAATGAACAAATTCCTTGTCATCACGTGAGATGGGTAGGGTAGATATCACCATTCCATTTTCCAGGTGAGGAAATGAAGCTTATGAGTCCCTCTGACACGTGTGGCTTCCCCTGAGATTGTGAACTGAGATTCATTCATTGTGAACTGAGACCCAGGATTTTTGATGCCCAGCGTGGCAGATTAAATGCAGCAATGATCCCATTTCTGCAATCCTTCTTTCCTATACCCACAATCTTTGCCTCGTGACTTTACAGTTCTTCTCTCACTAAAGAAGTGAAATCTATTTCCCCATCCCTTCAATCTGGGCTGGCCTATGACTTGCTTTGGCCAGGAGAATGTGGTGTGCCCATTCCAGGCTGGACCCCAGGGGCCTTGAGTATTTCTACTCACTCTTACACACCAGCCATCACCAAGAGCACGTGCCTGGGCTAGCTGTGGGAGGATAAGAGACACAAGGAATGGAACTGTGTTACCCTAGTTGCCTTTGTCGCCCCAGCCAAAACCAGCCCACCCCGGACATGTGAGTGAGCCCAACCAAGATCAACAGAGCTGCCTAGCTGACCTCCAGATAACTCCAGAAGCATGAGCAATAAACACATGTTACTACAAAAGGCCCCTGAGGTGAATGTGGTTGTCATGCACAATTCTGTGGCAGCAGCTAACCAGAAACATAGCACTTGTTTCACCCATCTGTTCATCCACCCATCCATCTACCTGTGCCCCTATGCATTCATTCAATGTATTTGTTGAGTGCTTACTGTGTGTCCAGTACTGTTCTGGACACTAGGAATATGGTGGTGGGCAGACAGACCCCACCATGCCACCATGGAGTGTGCAGACCAGGAAGGAGGACTGACAATTATACCTCAGTGAGATGGACACTGGGGTGGGGGCAGGACAAGGACAGGGTGTAGCACAGGCATAGAACAGATGAACCTGACTAAAGAAAGCATGTGCCAGGGCAGTTAGGAGGGCTTCCTGGAAGCAGTGATATGTAAGTGGAAATCTAAAGGCTGAAGAAGAACCTGTGGGGTGCAGCGAGGGTGTCAGGGAGGCTTCTTCCCAGCAGAAGACACAGCCTGGCACAGGCCTGATGAGACACATCACTGGCTGGTTGGAGACCTGAAGTAAGATGGTGGGATAGGAAAAGGGAATCCTGAGGGGCAAGCACTCGGAAGACCCTATCATCACCCCAGGTACTTCTTCTGTATTTATTTTCAAGGTCAAGGGAAATGCAGAAGAGGAAACAGGAGCCTTCTCTATGCATAAATAAGGGCCACAGAACATTTCCAGTGCACCCTCAGAGGAGGTGGGCCTGGGAACAGCCTTCTGAGGGCAGCTGGAGGAGTTCTTGCATCTGGACCATAGGGGCATTTGCTACCGGCCTAGAGCTACAGGTTCTTTGCCCTTCTCACACAGAACCTGAGCCAGGACAGGAGAGCTAGAGCCTAGAGCACTGTTCTCAAGCAGCCAGTTGGAAGAAAACAAAAGTATGTTTCACCTCTATGAGAAAAGAAAAGATAATCCTAAAAAAGACTGTATGTTGTGGCATTCCTTCCTTCAGCCCACAAGTATTCTGCAAGCCCCCCACCACATGCCATAGAGGACTAACCGATAACTGGACTTTGATCTTGTCCTCAGAGGCCCCACGTCTTTCTATACAGGCAGAGCCTTGTGGGGGCAATCTGTTGAACGTGGACACTAGGGAAATTGTTTTGAAGCTGGGTGAGAATAGCAAGACCTTATTTTTATTTAGATTATGTATTTATCTGGGGTGGCCTAGGGAGGTTGCCTCAAGCCACTGTTTGGCTCAGCCACTGAGTAGGGAACTCTACAGAGTGTGTAAAGGTCTGTAGTACAGTGAACAGGTGGTAAGAGGTGGTGGCAAGATTCAGATGGCATCTTAGCAGCTTGGAAGAGGGCAGGATGGGCTGTATCTGAATGAGCGAATCAGTTAAGGCTTCTAGAAAGAAAAAGGAGTCAAGAACTGAGGAGAATGGGGGAAAGACCTAGAGAGACAAAGCTACCCAAAAACATGGAGGTACGGAAGCCTGGAGTCCACCTGGGGACTCATTCTGGATGCCTGAGGCATAGCCATCAACAATACGAAAAAGGCAGAATGTCAGCTGGAAAGGCAACTTGGAGCCAGGTCAAAGAAGAGAAGGAGGCTGAACTTTATCCAGAAGATATTAAGTCAAAGAATGTGACATCAGGGGTGCGTTTCAGGAATATTTATCTGTCTGACCAACGAGATGGGCTGGAAGGAGAGACCAAAGCCAAGGGGAATAGTTCAGAAGATACTGCCAGAACTGGCCAGAGAAGAGGAGACAGATGTGAGAAGCAGATGCCAAATGACTTGAGGACTGGCTAGAGGGAAAGAGCAGAGCCGAAGGTCATCCCAAGGTCTCATGTCTGTGAGGACGGCTGTGAAATCCAAGGCCATAGGAAAGCCGAGAGGGGCTGCAGGTTTAAGGGAGGTGGCAGTCAGATGTGGGGGGGGCTGGATTATCTAAGGGGGCAGCAAGGAGCTGGAGGGAAAGCAATGGTAAGGAAGGGAATGCTGCTCTTGAAAGACAGGTTTGGAGATGAGAAAGAGGAAACAGTGAGAGCCAGCTGGAAGGAAACCTCGAAGCTGCAAGGGAGGGAGAAGCCATGACAGACTGGGTTTCTGAGGACTCCTGCTCCTCCTTCCCACCACTGCAGGTGCCCTGTGAGGATGCTGTTCTCGATCCCAGCCCACCTCCATTGGGCCTTACTTATCCCCTGGGCCTGGAATACGGCCTGGCAAATCAGAGATGCTCAGGAAACCTCTGTTAACCACCCAGAAACACCTTTCACGGTGCCTGTCTGGCCACAACCCCAGGCAAGGGGAGTACAACAGGATCCAGCCCTTCACCTCCAGTGACTAGACCAGGAATGGACAGTAAATCAAGCTGGCAGTAGGCAAAGCATATCTACTCACAGGCTTGTCTCTCTTCCAAATGTTTTTAGTAAGACACAGGGGTCTTTGATGCCAGTCACGACAAGCCATGCAGACTCTGGGCTGGTGGCTATCTTGGGCCACGTGCAAAGTGAGGAGGTGGAGGAAGCTGGTGTTCATAGACTGAGGCAGGAGACTGGAGCAGAAATAAGCAGGGACAAAACCCATACAGGCCTGGCACGTGAGCACAATGGCCTCCACTCCTAACCTCCCCATTCCCTCCCTGCACGACTGCCCTAGTGCTGTTCTCAGTCCCTGGGCATTGCGGTGGGCACTGTGGTGAGCCACCAGATTCACCTTCAGGAAGGAAGGCCTCCTTCCCTCAGCCACTGGGACTGCTGGCAGCCCTCTGTGGAGATTGAAGAAAAGTGCCTCACTGTAGGTCACACTGCCTTCCAGCAGCAGTCCACATCCATGACTGATCAGCATGGGGACAGAGGCCTGGGTCCTTGGCGCCAACTTGAGACAACTCTGAGGGGCTCTCCGGGTTCCAGAGTATCCCACGGAGTTGGCTGAGGCCCTCACTGGTACTGCACCAGCACTCAGCTGCCTCCTCTGTCCAACTCTCCTGCCTCTGCCTCACTGTCACGGGCACTGACCCAACTGAACTCCCTAGGAGATGTCCCTCATAGTAATCTCCATCTCAGCACCTGTTTCCCAGGGAACCCCACCCTCGACAGCCCTAACATCATCCATTATATCCTTACAATAAATTCTTTGTACATTAGCCAGCATGAGTAAGTCTTGATTAGACTGACAGTACACTGACGGTACCAGTTTTTTAAAAATACATTTCAACTGTGATGACTCCTTCTTCTGTATTCCCAAGAGCCCTTACTCCAGTACTTTGCAAAAATAGTAATAATAATAATAGGTAACTTTTATTGAGTAAATTCTATGTGCCAGGCATTGTTCTAAGCATTTTATAAGGATTATGGAATCCTCACAGCAACCATCTGGGGCAGATGCTATTATCCCCAATTTACAGATTTCAAAAGATCAAAACTGAGGCATGCCTTCCCAGAGTTGCACGATTAGGCAGGGGTAAAGTCAAAATGAAAATCCAGCCTGCCAGACACACAACCTGTGTCCCTAACCATACTCAACCGTGCCTACAATTACAATGTCAAAGAGTCAATGTTTTGAGCTGGATGAGGGCTTATAAATTATCTAGGCCAGTCATATTATCTCACTGAGGCTCAAAGGGATGATATTTTTTGTACTCAAGGTCACACAATCCAGTTGCAACATGTGAGCATTTGCTTACGCAAAATAAAAATATTCATGTGGCATGGATCACTAAATCTACTCCTGAAACCAATATTACACTGAATGTTAACTAACCAGAATTTAAGTAAAAAAATTTTTTAAAGGTAAAAGCCTTAGATTTATACTGTCTAGTACAGTAGCCACGAGCCACATGACCCTGAATTGACATGCAGCTAGTTCAAATGAAGATGTGCCCTAAGTGTAAAATGCACATCAAATTTTGAAGAATTAGGACCCCTAAATGTAAATTATCACTGTAATAATTTTTATATTGATTGCATATTGAAAGGACAGCACTTAGAATATATTGAGTTATATAATAAATATTACTAAAATTAATGGTACCTAATTACACATGTGATTTACATTGTATTTCTATTGAAAAGTGCTGCCCCAGAACATAAATGAATTTATTGAGTCATTGTACCACTCTTGCTTGTGAGAAAAAAATAAATCCTTATTAAGTTGCAAAAATAAATATATGCGCATGTGGCAAAAAAGAGAGGGATGAAAAATATTTGAAAAATGTAATTTTCTCCATAACAAATTATCTTGTGATATGCACTATACTCATGGCACATCACTATATAGCTTACATATACATATTACTGTATACTGTTATCTACACTAAAAAATGTATATTATATTTTAAGAGTAGTTTCAGGAACTGGCATGGCCTGACATGCTGACTTTGGAATCCAAACCCCTGTAAGGCAGATCTTCCTCTGAAGGAGCTGATGGCAAACACAGAACTAGAACCTGGGTCGCCTGACTCACCACCCACTTTCCCTCCACCATTCCCACCTACGTCCCCCTCCATTTGTTTATGTTGTTTTATTTTGAAGGAACCAAACCGGTTTAGAACATTGCCACACAACTATTTAGAAAAACTCGGAACCAGAGACTCAAGCTATTGAGTCAACGTGAATACCCACACTCCAGCCATGCATTCTCCATCACTGTTTCTAATTAAAGGACCGGCTGACACATTACACATCTCCTTGGGAAGCATCCCATCTACCACATATTCTCCCATATGTCCCTGGATTTATCCTTCTTGCCTTTTTCATTGGCATCCTCACCTTCATCACCAAACAGTGTTCATTTATTCACCACTGCCATCCCTGGGAATGATGTAAGACACTAAACATTGTGACTCAAAATAGACCAACTGCTAGATGTTAAGGAGGACATGAGGATACAGGACAATATCCCAATATCTCTGGCCCCAACCAACCTCACCTCTGCCTCCCAAACCCCATCCCCATTAA
The DNA here is from genome assembly GCF_006229205.1 of Suricata suricatta. Lineage (NCBI taxonomy): Eukaryota > Metazoa > Chordata > Mammalia > Carnivora > Herpestidae > Suricata > Suricata suricatta. The sequence continues at coordinate 49,066,446 of NC_043711.1, forward strand.
ATTCATTATTTCCCAAACCACTCCAGGTACACTCCTACCTCAAGGTCTCAACTAGCCTTCCCACCCCTTTCCACTTACTTAAATTCCTTTCTTTCTTCAGTTCCCAGTCCAAATACCCCCTCCTCTGAGAAGGCATCCTTGTTCATGTGATAGAAACAAGAGAGGCAAAGGGACATTTAGATAATTGACATTAAATATTATAATCGGGAGGTCACCGATTACAGGCTGAAAGGATAATGAAGTTTACTTTCTTTCTTTTTTTTTTCCCTGCCAAAACCTGGAATCGATAGGGCACCTGAGTGGCTCAGTCGTGAAGCATCTGACTGTTCATTTTGGCTCAGGAGACCAAGCCTTAGACTGAGCTCTGTACTGGCCATGAAGCTTGCTTGGGATTCTCTCTCCATCTCCCTCTCCCCTCCCCCACTAGCACACATGTGTATGAGTGCTCTCACTAAAACAAAACAAAACAAAACAAAACAAAACAAAACAAAAAAAACCAACCTGGGATCTAACCATGAAGGTTTCTTGAATCTACAAAGTGTTGAAGTGTTTGGCACACTACAAATTTCTGAATTTGGTGCAAACCCATTAAAGTCAGGAGACTTTACATAAAAGTTCTGGCTTTATGGTTTATCTTGAGAGACTAGTGACCTGGCAACACCGAGTTTGCTTCTTAATGGCATCGATCAGATGAAAGGAAGTAGAAACTGCCCTGTCTGCACTTCTTTCTTTTTCCACAAAAGTTTTTATTTTAAATAATCAATAGTTGTGTAAATTTGCAACCAACATAATCACCAATTTTTAGGCTCAATCTTTTTCTTTTTGCATGCCATTTTAATCTCAATATTCACTTTTCTTCTGAATAAAGTTTGCACTTTACTATTTCTTTCAATATGTGTCAATGTGTGCTAAGGCTTCTTCTTTTTTGTATAAGTGAACATGCCTTTGTATCATCCTCACTCTTGAGTGCTACTTTAGCTGAGCACAGACTTCTAGGTTGACAATTCCTCTTCCTCAGCATTTTCAAGATACTTCTTCATTGTCTTCTGGCAGCTGTTGTTGCTGATGAGAAGTTTGCTGTCAGGCTAATTGTTGTTCCTTTGCAGGTAATTTGTCTTTTCTCTGTGGAGCTTTTGAGACTCTGTCTGCATTCTTGAGATTCTGAAGCTGCGCTTCAATATAAGGTGTAGATTTATTTTTGTCAATCACGATGCTCTTTTCTATCTCAGCTCATGTCTTTCTTCCATTACGAGAAAATGTGCATTCCATAGCAAATACCGTTCTTCATTTCCTCAGTTTTCTTCTTCTGGAACTCTGATTGACATACATTCTCTATGTATCTCAACTGCCCTTTCATATTTTCAATTGCTCACTCTGACATCTAATCCATGATTCTTTCTTCAGTTATGTCCAGTACTGAGGCTCTCCCATCTAGTGAGATTCTACTAAGAAATTAAAAAGCATACTGTGTATTTCCTAATTTCTAATTTGTTCTCTTCATGTCCTGTGTTCTTGTTTTGTCTCTGCTAACTTTTTATTTCACTATTCTTTTTTACAGATGTTATTCTTTCCTTCAACCCTTTGAGGATCTTTATCACACATATTTGAAAGTCATTATTAGCTTTTGCTCTTATTTCCTGTGAATTCACCTTCCTGTTGGTGGTGGCACTGGCTATATGCCTTTATTTCTTTCTCCTTTTTTTTGGCCACAGTTTTCTTTCCAAGTGTTTAGAATTTGGAATTGTAGATGCATCATGAACAGGATGTGAATTTTGTGTTTGTTGCATATTCTCTCCTTCTCTCTCTCACTTTCTCTCTTTCCCCGTCCCTCCCTCTGGCATTTTGTAGTTGGCTTTTTCTGGCCCACAAGAGTCCAGAATCAGACTACAGTGGCAGAGCTCAGCTACCATGGTGATATAGGAGACATCGCATGTCTTGCCATTGAGCCATTGTGACTTTCCAGGTATTAACTGGAAGGACACATGGGCACATCACTTTGTATTTGCCATAGCCTTGGGCAGCAATCAAGAAACTTTTTACCAGTCTTCTTCCCCAGGTGAGGGAACTCTATTCTAGTCCCATATTTCAAGCAGTAAGTCTGGCTCTGGGACCTGCCTCTTTGGGACACTTTATTTCCCTCTATGTACTGTATTCTAGGAGGAGTTTTGCCACATGGTCTCATCATTAAAGCACTGAGGCTCCAGCCTACAAGTGGAGAAGAACTGCACTGGCCAGGGGAGCAAGAGCTACTGACCTATCTCCTAAGAGATGTCAACCAGTTCTGGAAAAGTAAGGGCAGTGGGGAACACCTGGGTATGTATTTCAACACACAGGATGCAGCCAAGCACAGCAGGGCTTAGCACCTCAAAGGGGCTCCCCTGTATCCTTCATTCACAGATAAATACAAATATGTATTATGACTATACTCTGTACTGCCAAGCACTTTAGTTTTCTTTAATATTCCAAGTATGGATCCTTGAATGTATGTGAACCTTTCAAGATGTTTATATTTCTAGGGGGTATATTTTTCTTGGGGATAATGAATCCTGTATATGTTACTTCCAAAAAACCCATGATGTTTATTGAATATTCACTAGGTACTAGGTACTATTTAAGCACTTTATACACTTTAGTAACTTTCAGCCCCAAAACAACCCTATGAGACAGGTACTGTTGTTAGCCTTATTTTATGGAAAGGGAAATAGAACTTTGGCCAAGATCCACAGCTGGTAATGGTAGAGTCTGTCCCTAGAGCACCAATTCTTGGCTGGCACACTATTAGCCTTCTCTAAACTATGTTGGGGGACACCAGGAATTAAAGTAAGAGGACCCTAAGAGGAAAATATAACACAGGCCAAAGGGTTGAGGACAACTTTTACAACCTATAACCATACATATGCAGACACCAAACAGGTAAAATACAAACTTCTACAGGCAGAGGGACAACTTCCTGTTACACCGGCAGTAACTCAGTAGATAATAGTAAAGGATATTTTTAGGCTTAGGGAAGATTCTTTAAAGGGAAATTCAGATACAGAGGTTGCTCTTGTACCATTCAGTAAATAACAGCCCCTGTTATTTTCACCTAATCCTTTTGTGGTCTCTATGAAAATCCAACTAAAATAACTCTTCCAGGCATTATGAAGAAGTAGTGAGCCTGGCTGGAATGCCAGCGCTATGTAAGAGTGAAGCCCCTTCCTAGCTAAAGTGAAACCATGCGGCCCACCAGGGATTCTGCCCAGCTGTCTTATCTGCTCATAGCTGGGAGGGTTCTATATGATACTCTCACAGAAGGTACCAATCAATCTCTTATAAAAAGTTGGAGGTGAGGAGGGATTCTAGTCAAATCGGAGGGTTTTATTAACCAAGTTCTTCTTGAGTTTTTGCTCCATGAGCCAGAGAAGGGCAGTGAGTTATTTCTGTAGCTGCCCTGTGAACATGACTGGCACATCCAGGTTCCTATGTAAAGAGGGATACACTGACAATATTAAGTACTTTCAGCTCTCTCTGGGTGAAGTTTATTTCACAGTAATATTCCCTTAGGTTCACACAGCACTTTGCTTTTCAAACAATTAAATTTACATGGCTGATTGACTTGATTCTCCCCAAAGCCCAAGAGGTGGGTATTAATTATCCCCATATCCCAGATGAGGAATTATCCCATATCACCTACCTAAGGTCCTTCAAGAAGGAGGTAGCAAAGCTGGGGCTCATATCACTAACTTAACCTTCTCTGTAGAGAAACTGAAGAAGCTAATTCGACCTCTTCACACAGTAGGAAAGGTACAAAATTGCAGACAGGCATGCACAGCAGTAATGTTCCTTGGGTGTCATTTCCAGAGTAGACCTGGGTTTCTCCTAGGGAATTCAGTACTAAAAATCCCTTGAAGGTAGGCTCATCCTCACCCCAGTCTGCACCATAATCCAGAACTTGGTGGTGTGAAGGCCTTAGTAATCTGCAGGACACAGTGCAATGGGTTGGCCCAAATGAAGCCCCTATTTTCAAGCTCCATGGCAGAGCCCATCAGCGGTCACAGGAGCCTCTCCAACTCACCCTAGTCCCTTCCTGCTTATATTCCTGACAGTGAACCCCTCTGACACCAGTTCAAGCCCATGTCAGCACACAGGGCAGCAAAATGCAAAGTACATCTGCCCCTGGCTCGAACCCATGTTCCATGCTCTGATCCTGAGGCTGTAACTCTCTTGGCCTATCCATCTAGATTCCAGTTGCTACACCCACCTGCACCAAGGTTCTCCATGTCAGACCTCTCCTGACTCCTGGCATCTGCCCGTCCTTGAGTTCTTGGCCCTTCTCTTGGCATGTGTCAATCTTCGTAGACCCAGATGACACCTCAGCAGTTGACATCTGCTGAGTCTGCTAATCCTGCTTTCTGGGACCAGATGTTTCATAACATTCACCTCCCCTGCTCAGCTCACCTGGCTTCACCACCCACCTCCCTCTGGTCTCTGCAAGCCATGCCACGGTAGGACACCATCAAATATCTATTTGTCTTTCATTCACTTAACAAGCAATCAATAAGCAAAACAAGGCACGCTGCTATGCACCATGACCTGACAGAAAGACAACTAAGACACAATTGTTGGCCCAACCATTTAACAATTAATTACATGTAATCGGGGGTCTTAAATAAATTTGTGTTTATATTCTTGTCTTTCAAACAGACAACATGCTCCTGAAAGTAAAGACTATGTCTCATATTGTTCCATTTTTTCCTCAACCCCACCCCACCCCACTATACAAGTTCTACATCCAGCCTTCCCCCTGACATTTTGCCAGGAAAGGGAGTCTAGCAGGGCCACTCTGCCCATTTTTTTAAGATTTATTTATTTTTGAAAGAGAGAGAGAAAGCACATGTGTGTGTGTGCGGGGGAGAGGCAAAGAGAGGGGGAGATAGAGAATCCAAAGTATGCCTGCCTATTTTTAAAAACTACAATTTATACTGTTTTTCTCTAACTACCTGTGAAATGAACAGATGGAAAACAGCAGGTGAAAAGACAGGCCTCCCAGCTATGGAAGGAAAATGGGAATCTGCATGCAAGCCCCACTTGAGAATCCAGTTGGACATTCTCCTCTCCCATCAGCCTGCATATTGCAGCATGTTGCCTTCCACAAGGAAGCTGGATCACGTCTCTTCCCCTTGAAGACCTCCAGGAATCCTCCATTTCCTCAGCTCAGCTTAGCCAAGTATTCAATGCCCTATCAGATCAGGTAGTAGCTGACAACATGGACCCGGGAGCTGGGCTGTCTAGATCCAAATCCCAGCTTTCCCACTGTCTGATCTTGGGTAAGGCACTTAAAAAGTCTTGTTCAGAGTAATGCCTACCTCATGGGGTTCTGCTAGAAATGAAAGAGTTAATAAGATTTCACATATTTTGTGGTGGTTTTACAATTTGGCCACAAATTCTCTGGCCTCCTCTCTTCAAAAGGGGCCTATAAGCATCCTTCACCTCTCCTTAAGTGACTTGTTTCTAATGCATAGGATATGGCAGAAGTGACAGTGTACGCCTTCTGTGACTAGGTCACACCGGCATGTGGGTTCCTCCTTACTCTTCTCTGGGGGATCACTTGCTCTGAAATCTGGCTACTTTGTGGTCAGGACACTCAGGTGGCCTTATGGAGCAGTCCAAATGGCCAGAAACTGAGGTTCTCTGCCAATAGCCCCATTAGTTAGATATCTTCAAAGTTAGAGAAAAACAACTTGAGCATCAAAATAATAATTACTGTTACAGATTAGAACCCACAGAATAAAAAAGAAATTCACAAGTCTACACTGACATAAGTGAATGAATGAATAAAAGAGAAGTGAAAGCTCTGCCTTGCAGTAAAATTCCAAATAATAAATGTAGAAGGAATGATGGAATTCTAAAAATCAACATTTGGCAAAAGATGGTGCTCAAACTACAGGGTGAAAGTTTGATGAGGAATAGAATATTTATATAGTCTCAGAGCAGTTCCCACAAAATGCTTATTAAATACTAATTAATTGGCAAGTACAAAACACTGGTTAATTAACCTTGCAATGCAGAAACCTGGCAGATACTATCTTAATCAACTGATAAATGTCAGTATCACCAATAAGGGGGCAAACTAACATCATGTGACTCTGGATACAATGCACTGAGAAGAACTCAGAGGGGCCAGAGCCTGTCACATTCATCTCCTCATCCTCACCGAGGGGTGGCTCCTTCTTCCTGAGTGCTGTGTGCCATCACCACACCAGGAAGCACCGGACATGTGTCACCTCATTTGATCTTCACAAGAACCTAAGCTCTGAGAAGTGAAGAATGTACCCAAGGTCATTCAACCAGGGAGAGGCAGATCCTGCTTTATCCATCTCCACATCGGGTCCCTTGGGCATGGAATAAATGTAGAACCCAGTCCTTTCTTCAGCTGTAGGAGGTTTCTGGGAAACTCCGGGCAGTTGCCCCCAAGACAGAGCTGCACTGTTCTTCCTTCCTCTGATAAATATCAGAACGAGCCATTGGAGCAATACTACTTGGCAATGAAAAAGAATGAAATCCTGCCATTTGCAGCAGTGTGGATGGAACTGGAGGGTATTATGCTGAGTGAAATAAGTCAGTCAGAGAAAAACAGGTATCATACATTTTCACTCATACGTGGAACTCGAGAAACTTAATAGAAGACCATGGGGGAAGGGAAGGGGAAAAAATAGTTTCAAACAGAGGGAGGGAGGCAAACCATAAGAGACTCTTAAATACCTAGAACAAACATGACTGATGGGGAAGGCAAGGGGGAGGGGAAAGTGGGAGATGAGCATTGAAGAGGGCACTTGTTGGGATGAGCACTGGGTGTTGTATGTAAATGATGAATCATGGGAATCTACTCTCGAAACCAAGAGCACACTGTATGTTAGCTAACTTGACAATAAATTATATTTAGAAAAAAATAATAATTAAAATAAAATTTTAAATTTAAAAAATTTTTTAAAGAATCGGCCATTGGAGCAGGGAGGGGAAATGCTGCATGCAGAGTACAAATGTTGTAGTTCCGGCCCTGGCCCTCATACACAGGCAACTTACTCACACTTGCTCAGTCTCTACCTCCCCCAACTTTGGATGGAGCAGTGGTTTTCAAACCTCTTTTAGTAGCCAAATTATTCTTCAAGCAAATGTTTTCACAAAACTTACTATAGGATAGCAGTGTTATTTTGCAATAGCCAAAAGGTCCATAAATGTCTATGGATGGATGAGTGGATAAATAAAAAATGTGCTATACACATACAACAGAATATTATTCAGCCTTAAAAAGGAAGAATATTCTGGCATGTGCTACAATGTGGAGGAGCCTTGAAAACATACTCAATGAAATAAGCCAGACACAAAAGGACAAATACTGTACGATTTCACTTACACATGGTTCCTAGAGCAGTCAGATTCATAGAAAGTAGGAGGGAGGGTGCCAGAGCTTGGGGGAGGGGAATGGAGAGTTAGTGTTTAATGGGCACTTTCAGTTTAAGAAGACAAAAAAGTCCTAGAGACAGATGGTGATGGCGACTGCTCAACAATGTGAATGTGCTTAATACTACTGACCTGTGGTATACTTGAAAATGGCTAAGCCGGTAAATTTTACATTATGTGTATTTTGCCACAGTTAAATAAGCACCTCAGTATATGCAATAGATGAAGAAAAAATCGTGAATGGGATATTAAGATGCTCCCTTAACACCCTCTCCCAAGAGCCTTAAAGAATCCCCCTATCCTTGAGGAACATCTGGGTCGGGGCTCCAGAAACAAAACCTGCCCATGTAGGTGGCTGCCTACAACTCTGAATCCTGAGCCCTCCGTGCTCCCTCTACTGCACTTGCAGGCTGCTGTAATGAAGTCCGCAGGAAAAACCACAACCAGGACAACCCTTCCAACATGGAGACACAGGGCTCCAGGACAATGTGGCAGATGGGAGCACACCCAAGGGAGGCTGACTTTGGGTGGGCCACCAAGGGTGGACAGGGCTAGGAGTCATAAACTCTACAACCTGGCATGCTACAGGCTGGACTCCACAGCTGCCTGTCCAGACTCTGAGCAAGTCAATCAACCCCTCTGAACCTCAGTTACCACTTCTGTAAAAAGGGAATGATAACAGGAGTGCCTACCTCATAGGGTGTGTCGAGGATTAACTGACATAATCCACATAGGATACACAAAATGCATAAATGATTCAAAAAGGATGAAGCTATATGACAGAGGCAGTGACTACAGTGGTCAAGGGCTGGGCTTTGGGGATAGACTGAATCTCAGTCCCAGCTCTGCCACTTACTAGCTGTGTGATTTTGAGAAAGTTACTTACCCTATCTGTACTTCACTTTCCTCCTCTATAAAAAGAGAGTGATCACTGTACCCACTTCTTAGGTTATCAGGAAGATCAAATGCAGTGATGAAGCTAAGGTTGTTAGAACAATGTCTGGTACACAGCAAGTATTCAGTAAATGTGAGCACTTACTGTTAGCATCATCTGCCCCAGATCTGTCTGATCAGGCTTCATAAGGCAGCAGCCCTGGCTGAGGTCGAGGGGGATGGAGCCCACATAACGAGGGCTGGTCTGTCTGAGCCAAACCTAGCTTAGATTCAGCCAAACCAAACACAGCTTGCAGGGCCTACCCCCACAGCCCAACACCCCCACTCCCAGGGGAGAGAACACTTCCAACTGGCTGCTCCGAACTGAGGCGGCAGGGTCCTAGGGCCTTCCTGAGGGCGGGTCAGCTGCAGAAGCAGACCAGAAGGAATTAAGCCTGTCTTCCATCCTTCCCATAAAAACAAGCAGAGGGTGTGGGCCCTTCTATGGACCTAACATTTGCTCCGTTTATGGTACTGACCAAAGGTATTCTGAAAATGTGGCCGCCTCTCTGCTTGCACCTTGGTCTTCACCTGTGGCTCACCGCTGAAGCCAGAGGGCTAAATTTAGGCCACTCTGCCACTTGGCCCCAACTATGAGGCTGCTACTTTCAAAACAAAGAGGGCAGGAGAGGTGGGAGGTGGGTGGTACACTGGAAAAAGGAGGCAGACCCCCTAAAGGGCTTGTAGATGCTGCTGGGACCCTGGCCATCAGCCTGGCCTGAACCACTGCAAGGACCTGCACTCCAGGCCTCCAACGAGCCCTGACTGGGGACAGTGGTCAAACTGGGGCCTGTGCACAAGCAGGGCAGGGGTGAGTCAGAGACCCCAGGATCCCAGCAGGGGGAAACACTCATAGGAAACTCTGACATTCCCAGTGGAAACCCTTGTCACTGTCACCACTGGGGTAGACTCAGCTCAACTTTGCAGATGAGGAACTTGGGGCCCACTGTTTCCATTTAATGTGCACTCACTGTGCCAGGACCATATGAAGCACCTTAGATGTAGCATCTCCTATAATTCTCAGCAGCAACTATTATTTCTGTGTTTTTATAAGTCACACAGCTGGTAAAGAGCTCAGCAGATTTGAAAACAGGTGGATCTTTCTCAGGACCTTGTGCATTTAAACAAAATAATCCACCACATAATTGGTGAACTGAATTACTCAAAATTGCCAAGCAACTACTGCTGATCCTGAGCTTGAGCCCAAATCCCCTGACCCCCAGGCCAATTTACACACACACACACACACACACACACACACACACACACACAGTTATTTCAATACCTGTAAGGAACACATCTGGTGTTTCCAGTTGAACACTATCATCCTTCTCACTCTGTGATGTAGGCATTTCAGATGAATGTCACTGCCACTCCGTACTCCAGATACTCTATCTTATTATTATCCATGCCCACGATATGCATGCTGCATCTGACTGGTAACTAACCTTCACTTTGACGCTCGTTTTACAGAGAAGAAAATAGGTAAAGTCCCCACACTTGGGAAATAATCTACACAGAGGTTTCCCTATGACTCCAATTCCAGCACCTAGACTAGCCTGATTCCCTGCCCTGTCTCAGGAACCACAGGCCTGCCTCCCAGTGAGCAGAGTCCCATGATCCTATTAGTTTTGGAGCCAGCCGTGTGGACCCAGAGACACCTCCCAGGGCCTGGGTCACCTGCCAGCCACCAGTGCCACAATGAGAGGGAGAAAGGACCCCAGCAGAGATATAACCTATCACGGTCTTCTCTTGCCTGGAAAGGAGGGTCACACTATCCAGGGGGGGCTATGCTGGGAGAGAAACCCACCATGACGGCCAGCAAGTCAGGCAGCCATGGAGCCCTTCCTGGGGAAGGCCCAGGCACACAGCTTCACAGCCTGAGGTTAATGAACCCCTTCCCTGTGTGTCCCTCTGCTCTTCAACTCCCCTCTTCCACCATCCCCATGAGCCATAAACCCTACCCAAGGCGTCAGTCTGTCCTCTTTGTTCTCACAGTCTTGCTGACCCCTTTCTGAGCCTTCTCCTAGATCTTCTGTCTGAAGCTGCAGACACGCTGCTTCACAGGCTTGGCCCTCTTCAGGGTTCTCATCATGTCACTCATCTGTGGCTTCCCTTGGCTCTTAGGATAAAGGCCAAAATGCTTACCAGAACCTTGGGGTCCTGCATGTGCTTACCCCTGATGGCCTTAGTGCCTCTCCTCCCCCTCACTCCACACCACTTCAGCGACACACTCTTTAGTCCTTCCATCCTCAGGCCTCGGGAGGTACTCCTCTGCTGTGGTGCGCTTCTTATTCTTACCTGGTTGATACCCATTCATCTTTCAAATCATCATTCCTCCTCCCCTGAACTCTCACTCTGGGTCAGATCCCTTTGGTAAGAGCTCTCACAGAAGGGGACTGGGTAGCTTACTTGGTTAAGCCTCTACTCTTGATTTCAGCTCAGGTCACGATCTCATGGTTCGTGAGTTCAAGCATGAGTTTGAGCCCCACGTTGGGTGTTGCACTGACAGTGCGGAGCCTGCTTGGGATTCTCTCTCTCTCCCTCTCTCTCTACCCTTCCCGAGCTTGTGTGCACTTTCTCTCTCTCTCTCTCAAAATAAATAAATAAATTTAAAAAAAGAGCTCTCAGATCTAAATTCTGTTCCTTCAAAGCCTTACCTATCTCAGGTTGTAATTATTCATCCCACACATGTGATTATATAATTAATGAGGAAGAAAAACCCATGAAAGTGTCACTGTACCTGGTTTCCCTTATCACTCTATCCCTATCATTAAGTACCTTTTGAATGAATGAGTGAGTGAATGAATGACTCTTCCTCTACCTACTGCCTAAGCCCAAGACAAGCCTTCCTTGAACCACCCTTCCCCTCACAGCCCTCTCCTGGGAAGGCTGCCTGTCTCCTGGCTAGCACATGGTTCACCTACAGCCATCACTCAGCAACCTTCTTTTCTTCCTCTGAAAACCACACCCCCCACTAGGTTGTGAGCTCCATGAGGGCAGGCGTCAGGTGTGTCTCCTTCACCTCTGTAACTTCAGTACCTAGCACCTAAGAGGTGCTCAGTAAGTACTTATTGGATGAGTCCTTAAAACCATCTATACCAGATTGCTAGATGGTCCCACAAATGTCATTCCCCCCTTCATCCACAGAGATAGAGTGTTCACTGGGCTTACAGCTGACCCAGATAAAACTCCCCAGCCTCCCTTCCACTAGGGGTGACCCCCAGTGACTAAGTGTTTTCCGATGGGATGTGAGCAGACATCATGGCACCGAGCATCAGCATGTAGGTAAGTGCAACACTCCAGAAAATGGTAGAGCCATTGTGTCGAAGGAGCCCAGGCCCCCACATGACCTCATGGAGCAGAGCCTTCCCTACAGCTAGAGCCAGCGGGACTGTCACATGAGAGAGAGATCAATGTCTGACATATGTAAGCATAATATATCTACAGACCTCCAAATCACACCCATAAGGATGGATAGGCAGCTTCCCCATGATGTGCACTCCTGCGCTTGTCTGGGGCCCTCTGAACATCCATGCTGATGACCAATTATCACCCTGACTTCACTTCTTTGTCCTCACTAATCCAACAGTCTTCTGTTCCAGACCTTCTTAGAACCCACCCTGACCTTGAAAACTTCCTAATTGGTCCTAAGTTCCAGGGGCTGATTCCCTATTGCTTCCAGGACAGCTGCCGGACATTCCTCACTCTCAACACATCCAAACAACATTAGCATCCTCTCCTGTTCCCCTAAATGTGAGCCTTCTCCTGTGATCCATGTCTTGAGTAATGGCACCCAACACGTACTTGTGGAATGAATGGAGGTGTGAAGAGTTCTGCAGCACGGATTTGATTTGGACTGGCGTGGGAAGGACGTGCTGGATGAAGGGAACATCAGAGCGAGAGTGTGGAGGTGGGTGTGAGCATGAGGCAACCGGCAGACAGCAAAGAGACCAGCCTAGAAGGGGGAATGCTGGGACCTGTGTTCCTTTGCCAACTCCCTAAATTTGGGCTGGCTCCATCCTTAGAATGTGCTGGTTTTAAGGAACATCCCCAGACATCCAGGAGGTAATGTAAGGAAGGAGGAGAAATCAGTTCCCAAACGGCTCTGTAGCATCTGTTCAAGCCCATCAATTTTCCCACTTCGGACTGAAAAAAGCAAACCCATTTTTCTCCACTTCCAAACCAGAGCCCCAGCCTGAAAGCCTTCCAGTCCTCAGCCTGCCTTGCTGTTTTCCCTCCCACCCTACTCCTCCCTCAACGCCTCCTCTAAGCTCACTCAGCCATTGCAGCTGGGAGCAAACTGTCCCCAGGGAAAGGCAAGAAAAACCACCTAATGACAAATAATGGTAGTTTTAGCATCTGTATAGCCCTTTCCAATTCACAAAGTACTTCTTCCATAAACATTAGCTCATTGACTTCTCATCGCAATCCTCAGCAGCAGGTGACATTCTCCCCACTTTTGCTAGGGAGTACACAAAGACCCAGAGAGGTTCGGAGACCTGCCCAGGATGCAACCAGCATGTGGTAGTGTCCTATGTCACTTTCTAACAGACAAAGTTACAAATCAGGTCCAAAATGCATGGCTTGACTTTTCAGACCAAAAGCCCACCAGAGACAACTTTGTTCCCCAGATCTCTCTAGACTCAAGCCTTGATTTGGACAAACTCAGACATTTCTGAAGTCATTTCGTCTTAGAGCCCAAGTTTTGCCTGTGACAGAGGCCCATCTGTCAGCTGTGCTATTACCAGCTATTGTAAGTACTTGTGGAAAATTACCTGGCTGGGCAGCAGCAACCCCATCTTGTTCAGGACCCAAGCTGAGACCTAGTGTTCATGCATCTAAACTAGAACCAGAACCCAGCACACCGTGCATGAGGAAATCTTCCGTTCTTGGCAGCTGGTTTCCCAAAAAGGCCCTTGTTTCTGCTCGCTTGTGGCTTTTTAATACCCCCTGAACAAACTTTGAAGGTCTCAGAGCTGGCAGAATGAAGTTACTTAGAACACAAGACATCTGTGTCACACTTAGAGCTCCAAATGCAGACTTCTTTCTGGATTTTCAGCCATTTCTTGTACCTGCTAGAAGGCAAATCAACTAAAAGATGCATTTCTTAAGTAATGACCTATTCCTGCAGATATGAGTAAAAAGAGAAGGGGAAAAAGGAAAAGCCTACTGGTTTATAATCTCCCTTTCATCCGTGTTTAGACCCCTACCCTGTGCCAGACACTAGCAATATAAATATGCATATTTCTTTTTCTAGCATGTTGCAGTGGTTAAGAGCTTACAGCCTGGAGCCCAACCACGTGGTGCCTGTGAGTCCTTTTTTCCCATCATTCATAGCTCTGCATTAAGGTGAGGGCAAGCCTCTACTGGCTGCCTCCTCCCTGGATGCCCTTGGGCAACATGCAGCCAGCACAACTCTACACGGCACCACTGATGTCAATCCTGACTTTGCTGCCTCCCGTGTAACCTCAGGCAAGTTTCTGCGCCTCTCCAGGAATCTATATCTTCACCTAGGAAATGAGGATAGTAGTAGTATCTACCTTATAATGTTATAGTGGACAAAATGAGATAATGCATGTAAAGTGCTTAGCACACAGCCTGACTCCAAGGAAGCACTTTTTTAAGTACTGTTATTACAAGATACAGTTCCTGCCCTCATGGAGTTGACAGTCTAGTGGGAGAGGCAGATTGTAGAAATGTTACGCTGATTTATGCCAAGGGCTGTGGGGAGGAGTGGCAGGACATGAATCAGGAAATCACCCTTAAAGGATGAGTAGGAATTCACCAGGCAGGGAATAAGAGGGGGTTGGGATTGGGAGGGAGAACATTCAGGGCTCTGAGAACAGTATGTACAAAGGAAATGAGGCATTACATGTCACTGCATGTTCTGGGAACAGTGAGAAGTTCCTGCACTATTAACCACTAATTATGAATTTTTTGCTGAGCTCAGGTGCACAGTAAATGAGCAAATAACTCCCTCCGGGTGCCTAACTTATGAATCTGGACACTTGACTTTGAAACTCAAAGTAGCTATACTTTGAATCAGTTAGGCCTAAGCCTTTTGAAGTAGACAATGGCTTGAATCAACCAATATCACTTTGGCCAGGTTCAACTGGGACCCAGGCGGTAACCAATAGACCCCTGCTGAGTCAGGGCTCCCACTGGCACTCACTGGGCAACCCCAAGCAGCAGTTTAATGCTTCTCCAAAGGGGAAGATGGGGGGAGTAGAAAAAAACCTAGAAGTCAGAGCACCTGGGGTCCACTCCCTCCTTTCTAGGAACTCCTTATCCCCGCTTGCTAAGTCTCAGTTTCCTCACCTACAAGATAAAGTAGAGTTTCTTCAAAGACACAATACCATAACTGCTTGCAGTCTGACTTTAAAGTCAGATAACTCTGTGTTCGACATTTATTTATTAGGAGAATACCATAAGGATTTTTTTTCTAAATATTTATTTTTGAGAGAGAGAGTGAGAGAAAGAGCACGTGAGAGCAGGGGAGATGGCGGGAAGAGAGAAAGAGGGAGACAGAGGATCCAAAGCGGGCTCTGCATTGACAGCAGAAAGCCCAATGTGGGGCTCGAACCCACAAACCCTGAGATCATGACCTGAGCTGAAGTTGGATGCTTAACCAACTTAGCCACCCAGGCACCACCCCATAAGGATTTGATACTTGTAGAGTACTTTACACAGTCACAGACCCACAGGAAGGACCCACAGGAAGGAGGGATCAAAGTTTTGATCACCACCATTGAAACAGTGCTGCTATGCATGACGTTTCAATGACTGTTTCAGAATGAACAGCCCCTCCTCAGCCTCACACCCCTCAAGTCTACAAACTGAAAAGACTTTTGACACTTGGAGAATTTTCAAGCCTGCTGAAGCCAGGGCGACTGAGTAATGAACTCAGTCGACTGCAGACTCAGTAATACTGTCTTTCTGCTTGACTTGAATGGGTTTTCCAGATATTTTACATGGAAAACACTCACATGACAGCCTCAGAGTGGGTAGTGGCAGGGAGGAGGCAGGGAGGGATAGAGTGGAAAGAAACTCTCTGGTGATAGAAGAGAGTTTTCTAAAGAGGCCAAAAACTGCAAAAGAATTTGAGTCACACCCTGACACAACAAAAGAGAGGCAATGGAACAGAGCAGGACTTGTCTTTAAGAAGTCACTGGTAGTGCTTCATGGCTCCTCATAGGCAGGAGAATCTAGGGCCTTCCCCCAAAGACTCCTGACATTCACTCGTTATGACCACGAACAACACTGAGATCCATCATTGCGAACTTCTCCCACCATATCCTTTCGTCCTCATCTCTGCCAGCAAGGTGGATGTGCTCACCCAGCCTTTTCACAGGTGTGGGCCCTGAGGTTCAGTGAGCTCAAAGGAGGGGCCAAGGTCATACTCTGCGGAAGCTTGAACTCAGGCCTCTCACAATGGAATACTGCTCTAGCAGGGGCCCAAGAACCCCAGAGGCCCTCTATGGCTACCAGGAAAACCTGGAAAGGTCCTGGCAAGATGATGTCCCCTCTTCCTCACTCCTGAAAAAAGATCAGAAGAATGTGTTACTTCTCAGGCCATCAGGCAAGGGGATGACTGCCTCTGAATTGTCCCACCTACTCCAAGTTCAGGGGCAGCTGTGAGGGCACAGAAAGGACATAAGAGGGAAATCAGAAGGCCTATGTTTAAAATCCCAGGGCTGCCACTTAAGACAATTAGGAAACATCTATAGGCCTCAGTTATCCCTTCTTCAAAATGGGAATGCTCAGTGTTGTCCTGAAGGTCAAAATGGATAATAAATATGGAACTCTTTTGTATACTGGAAGGCCCTATGAAAGTATGTGTGGGATTCCTGGTCTGACTGCCCCTTGCCCAGCTCTACATCGGTTGGAAGGATATTGAAGTTTCTTATTAAAACTCTTATTAGTGGGGCACCTGGGTGGCTCAGTCACTTAAGCGTCTGGCTTCGTCTCAGGTCATGATCTCACAGTTCGTGGGTTTGAGACCTGTGTTGAGCTCTGTGTTGACAGCTAACTCAGAGCCTGGAGGCTGTCTTCTAATTCTGTGCCTCCCTCTCTCTCTGACCCTCCCCTACTCACACTGTCACTCTCTCTCTCTCTCTCAAAAATAAATAAAACATTTTAAAAAATTTTAAATAAAAAAATAAAATTCTTATTATAGTCTTATTAAAAGTTTCTTAAATTATTATTATTAAAATCTTTGCCTGGATGCCTCAAAATAGGCCATGTGTCCAAAAGAATAAGATGTGAAGAAACCCAATAGCTAAAGCACAATGACCCGTAATCAGAGGTGAGAAGCCCTGAAGGTACTCCAACACTGTGTTAGCTTCCTGAGGCTGCTGTCACAAAGCGCTGCTGACTAGGAGGCTCGAACAACAGAACTTACTGCCTCTGTTCTGGAGGCTACAAGTCTGAGACCATGGTGCCAGCAGGATCTGTTCCTTCTGGGGGCAGTGAGGGAAGATCTGTCCCTTGCCTCTTACCTTGCTTCTGCTGATTTGCTAGAAATCTTTGGTATTCCTGGATTTATATATGCATTGCCCCGATCTCTGCCTTCATTTTACATAGCATCCTCCCTGTGTGTGTGTGTGTGTGTGTGTGTGTGTGTGTGTGTGTGTGCCTGTGTGTCCAAATCTCCCCTCTATATAAAGACTAGTCATATTGGATGATAGGCCCTCCTAATGAGCTCATCTTACCTTGATCATCTGCAAAGACCTGATCTTTAAATAAGGTCATATTCACAAGTACTGATATGTCTGGTCTTCAACATCTTTTAGAGAGACACAATTCAACCCATAATGAATACCTTCCCCTGGGGTGTCTGGGTGGCTCAGTTGGCTCAATGTCCACCTCTTGACTTTGGTTCAGGTCATCATCTCACAGTTTGTGAGTTCAAGCCCTGTGTCAGGCTCTGTGCTGATAATGTAAATCCTGCTTGAGATTCTCTCTCTCTCTCTCTCTCTCTCTCTCTCTCTCTCTCTCTCTCTCTTTCTCCTCCTCCCCTGCTTGTGCTCTCTTTCTCTCTCCCAGAAAATAAAAAAGATACCTTTCCTCAAGTCTCTGGGGCTCTCAGAGACTAGATCCCAGCTCATGTCTGCCTCCCCTCATGCCTACCTTGCTCATCTGTTTTCAGTCAAGCTCTGGGCTAGGCCACTGTGGAATGTTCATCCTATGACTTCAAGATTAACCTGTTTTCTGTCCTCACCCAGGAGCTGGTCCCCTGGTGGGCATTTGATGGAGGAGCCCCAGCTACAACATAGGTTTATACTGAAAAACCGCACAGATCCTCTCAGTGGTAGAGAGAGCTGGGATTGGGGGTGAGAAGCATAAGCTAGGAGGGCTAGCCAAAGACAGCACACTCTCTGGAGTGAGGCCACCATGAAAGGGCCTTCGCAAAGGCTCTGTCTACCATAGCAGATCAGACTTGAGGTGGCATGGGGACGCCGCAGGCAGGGAAGCCAGAGAGAAGTAAACAGAAAAAGAAGTCATGTGAGAGGAAGCTGGGAAGCTACCAAGGCCAACAGGAGAGGTGGCGGGGTATGGCCCGCTGCCACCAACCCCTGAGCACTCTGCACCATGGCTGGCACAGCAACCCAGGACATCTGCAGACCGGGGCAAATGCCACGAGGGAGGTTTGGCCACATCTGGCCTGGCCCTGGACAGGATGCTTCCCACCCTCCCTGCTTAGAAGGCAGCAGAGCAGGAAAGCCTCAGGCAGCTGAAATGGGCAGCAGTGCACACTACTATGTGTAGTACACAGCACGCCGTGGGCAAAGGTACAGAGGAAAGGCGTCCACGCTAAGTCAAACATCCTAACGCTAGTTCTCTATCCAGTTCTGGAAGGCCCCAGATGGTATGAGTCCCCTCGTTGAGACGGTCTTAGAGATTTATCAGTAAAACAGCTGACATCTTTCAGATGAGTGTCCAAGAGCCACTGACACCTACCAAGACATGCAAGCATGCCCCCAAAATAAAATTAAAAATAAAATAAAATAAAATAAAATAAAAATTCCTGCATTCAACCAGTTCACTGGCCAGTGAGAGAAACAGCTGAACAAAGGAGCAGTTTGAATGGACTAGAACAAGTGCCAGGGTAGAGAAAATGATGGGCCAGAAATAATATAAACTGGGCGTGAAGGTGGGCAGGATGTTCCCTAGAGGTCAGTACAATAAATGACAATCTAAGGACTGAACTTCTTCCAAGCCCTCCAACTTACCAACCCTGTTTCACTTCAGTATATGCTGTTCCTTCTGCCTGAATCCTGTTCCCCATCCCTTCGCCCCTCCATCACCCCTCTCTTCCTTCAGACCACCTCCTGAGACCTCTTCATCATGTGGGCCACCCATCTCCACACCTGCAATTAATTATTCTCTCTCCAAGATGCTGCTCTTTACCTTCATAGGACTTATAAAAATTTCATGCTGTGTTTATTAGCTTGTTTGCTTTTTAACATCACTCCCAGAAGCTATAAGTTCTGCAAGCTAGGGACCAAAGTTCACTCACCACTGCAGCCCCAGCACACAGCACAGCACCAGGCACGTGCTAATGCTCAAAAAGTGCTCAACCCGGTTCACGCCCACAGCAGCATGACTCATAATAGCCAAAAGGCAGAAACAACCCAAGTGTCCATCAATGGAAAAAAAGATAAACAAAATGAGGTCTACACATATGATGGAATATTATTCGGCCTTAAAAAAGGGAGAAAATTCAGACACCTGCTACAACATGGATGAACCTTGAAAAAATTATGCTAAGTGAAATAAACCAGTTACAAAAAAGACAAATATTACATGATTACACTTAAATGAGGTCGCTAAAGTAATCAAAACCTTAGAGATAGAAAGTAGAATGGTGGGTGTCAGGGGCTGAGGGAGGGGAATGGGGAGTCAGTGTTTAATGGGGACAAAGTTTCAGTTCAGGAAAAATGAAAAGGTTTTGAAGACAAGTGGTTGCACCATAATGCAAATGTACTTCATGACACTCAACTATACACATAACAAATGGCTAATACAGTAAATTTGTTATGTACATTTTACCATAATAAAATAATATTTGAAAAAAAGAAAGAAGTGTTTACCAAATAAATAAATGAAGGAAGGAGAAAGGAGGGGGAAGCCAGGTAGAAGAAGGAGGGAAAGGACAGAAGTACATTTCAGGCAAAGGGAACAGAAAAAGAGCGGCGGGAACAACACTCAGCACCATTTGGTAAGATCCGCCATTGAGGCAGGCACTACACTACGTCTCCACAGTGGTCATCAGCTCGTTTACTGCACCAAGCGAAGACCCAGAGGTTGGAGGTCACATGAGGCTTCAGGAACCATGAAAGAATTTCTACCTCACCTGACCATGCCCATATGCACCAGAGGGAAGCAAGAGGCAGAGGGACCATAACCCTCTGCTTCTCCTCCAGTTGGACTCCCTCTGGTACCTGACAGGTCTTTAACAATACGTGACATTTATAAAGCTCTTCTGTGTATTTCATCTCATGCTCCCAGACACCTTGTGAGGAAAAATCTTTACTCACATCTGACAAATGAGGTCAGTGAAATAAAAAGCCCACACTCATCTCTGAGGGCTCCTGTGAGTAATCTGGAGGAATAGGAGTGACCCAGTAATGCTGGACACCACAATGGTGTCCTTCTATAGCTGAAAGATCAGCAGGCAGGGGCCGTGGGCGATGGCATTCTAGGTGTGGTCAGTGGCCCAGCCCAAGGGAGCCTGGTGAACCAGCGCCTCATTCCCACATCCCTCCCTGCCCAGGTAGGCAGGAATTCCCCAGAATGCTACTGTACACATGGCTGCTCACTGCTGTCAGCCAAACATCTGGGCTTGTCCATTGTCCAGATGTTCCAGCATCATTTAGCATCACGAGCTTAAATCTCAAACCAAAATTAATTTGGTTAAAAAAAAAAAGACAGCAATCACTCACCAGGTACACTGGTCTGTACCTCTAATGGGGCACTCCTCAGTTTATCTTATACTTGGATTTATTATGGTTTCCTATGCACCAATCTTTCCCCCCAATTGGACAATAGATTTCCAGGAAATGAGACAGTATTCATTTGTTTCTATATCCCTAGTTCCTACAAAGGTCCTAGAGGACAGAAGGTCCTCAGTAAACAACATTTACAGAACCAGTGTGTGTTTTGCTATGAACTAATTCATAGACATGACTCAGGGAAGACACAGCTGAATGTTCCAAGGAATTCCTCAAGATGGGTGGGCTCTGTGTGGGGCAGCTCAGGGGCAAGGCTCTGGTCTGCCATGGTGACAAGAAGGTCACTGGCTAACTCTGGCCAATTAGGATGTGGCTTTGGGTCCATGGTCTTGGTACCACACCTGGCACAGGGGTGTCCCAGAACATGTGTGGAATAGAGTCTACCTTCTTCCTGTCTAGTCCTATTCAACATGAATCAGAACTTCACCAGCATGTTCCAAACTAGGTGTGATCCTTGGGACCCTTCTAAGTACTTCAGACACAGTCAGATTGCCAGGGTTTGAGTTCCAAATCTACTACCTCCTAGAAGATAGCTTGGGATTCTTAAACCCTCCAAGCATTTCATTTCTCTTCTGTAACATGGGGTTATAAAGGCATCTGTGATACAAGGCTACTATGAGACTACATGTGAAATACATATGAAGGACGTAGTAAGGCATTTTGCACATAGTAAACCCCCAATAAATGGTAGTTATAGTGATGGTAATTTTGAAAAATATATTACTATTATTAATGTGTGCTGTGAATCTCCAAGAGCAGGATATATTAGATTAAGCAGGTTTTCCAAATGTATTTGACTAAAGACTTTACCTGGAATTAATTGTCCATGGGACTCTATTCAGGAGACATCAACTTAAGTCAGTAGCATCGAGATTGTCAGGAAAGCTGGCCTGGAAGGTACTCATTCATACGGCCCTGCTTTAAAACAGTTTACTGTCCAATGCCTTGACTTTTCCATTTTATTCTGATTTTCTTAACCTGAGGTCCACAGACTGACTCTAGGGACATGTATGCCACTAAAAAATTCAGAGAAAATTGTGTATCTAAGGGCAAACATTCATCCATTTACTACTGAGCACCAACTCCTTGCCAGATGCCCTACTGGGTGCTGCAGATATGAAGGAAAGCCAAATCAGCTATCTCCCTCCATGGAGCCTCTATTCTAGTGGGAGAGGCAGATACTAACCAAATAATCACATAAAAAAGTAAAGCTGCCATGGTGAGTTTCATGGTGCAACAAGAATGTGCAAAGAGGAGGGATTTACTAGGTCAGAGGGAACAATGAGATCAAGACCCATAGGTGGGAAGCAGCATGGCGAGTACAAGGAACATCTAAGAGGCCAGTGTGGCTGACTGGGGAACCTCGGGGAGGCAGAAGAGATTGTGCAGCACCTCTGAGGCCATGCCAGGGAGTTCCAACTTCGGTCTTTTAGGGAGAGGGCCCATAGCTTTCATGGATTCTCAAAGGGCCCTGATCCTAACAAACTCTGCAGGGGTTCCACTGTCCGTGGCTTCATTTGGAGCCAGTCAGACTGGTGATAAACAGGACATCTGAGGGTTTTGCCTGCCTGACATTCATTCCCCCTTCTTCTGGTGTCAGCACCAAATTTTAGAGAAATCATCCCTTCCCATTCTCACTCCATGTGATTTCTATAGGAATAACTTTACCCCAAACTAGGAATAATTATGAAACCCTAACCTGCCCAATGAAAGGCAGGCAACTCTGGCCAGAGGCATGGACTCAAAGATGGGCACATGACCCAGCAGGACCAATAAGCCTCCGCCCTAGGACTCCCGCAGGAACTCCTAATAGATGCTCTCCCTTGTTTGCAAGGCGGGTAAAAGATATGCCTGGAGCAACTAGCAGTCACCTTGAAATCTTGAACAGTGAGCTTGCCTCTGACAAATGTCATTACAGAGAAGAGTAGTGCCAAAAGATGCAGAGAAACAGATATCAAAGATACCATTTGAACATCCAGATCCAACCTTCCCTAGAATCAGAACTATCCCTGAGGGTTTCAATCACAAGAGTCAATAAATCCCTGTTTTGGGCCAATTTGAGTTAGGTCTGTGTCGCTTGCAACTAGTGGTTCTTACTGATACATTTCCCAAGTCACAGTCTGGAAAACTGAGGCCCTTAGAAAAATCAATCTCTCAACGTCCTAAAGCTACACAGAAGCACAAAGGCCTGGGCATCTATATCCCCAGCCCAGGGTTCCTGCTGCTCTCTGGCACAAGGCCCTTCAGCAGCCTGAGGACATGCCCAACATTTCTGATGCCTCCCATTGGCCTGGACCCCTCCCTTCTTTCTCCTTCTCCCCAACTCTAGAGTGAAGAGCTCTGTCCACCTTCTTTTTAATCTCAAGGTCTCAGAAAGAGAAATGATAATGAAAGAACGATCTTTGTTCCACCCCAGACCCAGAGACATCTCTGAGTACAAATTTCCATTGTTGGCCAAGCTGCTGGAACCAACTTCACCTCTGTTGCTGCAATTAAAGCCCATCTCCTCTCCCACTGCTCCCTGGCAGGCACCCACTAGCAGAACCCCTCTTAGGCTGTCTTCCTCCTCCATGCCCCCTGTTCAGACCAGCCTCTGCCCTTCTAAGTTTCAAATCCTGCCCACTGTTCAAGATCCACGTTCCCAAATAACTGCAGGCTGCCGAAAGCCACCCCTTCTTGATGTCGCCACTGCCTGGGTCACACCTCCATGTGTCGGTATGTGTGGAGCAGCAAGTACTGCCCATCTAGCCCTTTCCTTCTCTCTTGTATGCTTTCTAGCTATTTCAGCCATATCAGGTTGGGATGCCCACGTGGATAAGCAGATAGCATGGAGGTTGGAAGTCTCAGCTCTGGGGTTAGACACACCCGAATCTGAATCCTGCCTCTGCCTCTTTCTAGAAAAGTGACATTGGGAAAATGACTTATCCTTGCTAAGCCTCAATTTTCTCATCTGGAAAGCAGGCATAATAATAGGCATGTAAAGGATTTAACTAGTACGTGGCACAAAGTACACATTTGATAAAAGTCTAGTTATTAATGGTGTTGTTGTTGAAAATGTCATTAAACATTGTCACTCCTGGGGATACAGCTACACAGTAAAAGAGAACAAACCCACAACTAAGAAGCCGAACATTTGGTTCCTTTTTCTGCTCCTGCTCTGTACCCTCTCTGAGGCTTCACTTTCTTGTCTATAAAACGGGTTTACCAAGTGCTGCCATGAACCTATCTCACAGGTAATTGAGAGAATCAAGAAAGGAATAATAAGTAACAATATCACCTCCATAGAGCTTTACAGTTTGCAACATACATTCAAAGTGCTATTTCAGTGTTTGTAAGACATGACTGTGACACAGATGCGCGGTGACTAGCTCATGACCACAAAGCTAACAAGGGGCATAACCAAGACTTCGAATCTGACTGTCTTGCTCAGTGCCATGTCTCTGAAGTCTAGCACAGAACCAGGCACAGAGCAGGTGTTTAATAAATACTTGGGTTCTCTCCACAGTGCCATGCTGTCTCCCAGGCAGAAGCCTACTAGGCCAACATTTCCAGGACATCCCCAGAGTGCCCCCCAAGGCATGCAGGGGAATGGAGGGGCATGCGGTGGCCTTCACAGCTCCCAAGAGTCTCAGCTTAGGGAAGACCCATTGTAAGTCACGCACGGAACAAGACAGAGGAGGGGACACCTCAGGCTCAAGAAAGACAAGTGGAAATTGCTAAAAAACTTTTAATAGGCAGGCAGCTGCCGTCAAAAGACAGGCTGTTTGGTTCCCACCCACAGAAAGACAAAGAAAGTTAATAAGAGTTACAGTGCGTTCACAGGGAAGCCACAGAAGGCAAGGCAGAGCAGGAAGTTATTCTCAGCCTGTGTTTCCCCTTGCCCTTCTGCTCTCCCACCACTGTTCTTTTGGCTGCAGAAGCAGCCAACCGCATGATGTATCCTCAGCCACCACAATGGACTTGGGGGTGGGGTGGGTCACTTCAGGGTTGACCCAGTTCCTGCCTGTAAGTTTTACCAAAGCAACTGGAGTCGGAAGGCGTGGGCAAAAGACATACCCTGCAATCAGGCCAGAAACCCAAACACAGCCATCCCCTCTAAGTCCTGCTCATTCTCCAAATCCTTATGAAGATCTTGCCACCTCTGTGAATTCATCTCCTGGCCAGTGCAATTCCCAGTGAGTGTCTCTTGTTTGAACTGCAATGCCAAAAGCTTACTACCCTTCCCACTGTAGACCCTGAAATGAAAAACATATTAGCAGGTACCTGCTAATATCTTCCTAGGATGGCAGGGACTAACTGATTCCTTTGGCATCCCAAATCAATTGTCCACTGGCTTTTGCTTGACCATTTCTCAGCAAAAGGATGCTCATGACATCACAAGGTAGCCTACCACTTTGGACAGTCGTAACTATGTCCAGACAACAGATGTTTTGGGAAATGGAGGCAGCTGTCGGCTGTGACAAAAAAATGTATGTGATTTAGGAACAGGAAACGTGGCTGGCAACCCCAGTTCTTTGAGGCCTTGAGCAAGGCATTTGCTTCTTTAAATTTTGGTTTCTTCCTTTGTAAAATGGGAAGAATAATATCCCTACATCTTACAAGACTGCTGAGAGTTGCAAGTGAAATTTTGCGTGAAAGGTACGGGGAAATATCACATTCTGCATAGGCAGATGGTATTAGTATTCTAAGACCAAACAATGTAGATATAAGCCCCCAAGGAATTCCTAGCATTGGCCATTTCTTTGGCTTTAGGCACTGAAGGGCCAGTGTAATGATAAGGTGACTTACTCCTTTTTGATTACTGCTGGGATAAATTTCCACAAAGTTAGCAACTTAATACAGCACAAATTTATTATCTCATGGTTCTGTGGGCCAGAAGTCGGGATGACTCAGCCGCTTTTCTGCTTAGGGTCTTGCAAGACTGATATCAAGGTGTCTGCCGGATGAGCTCCCATGAGAAGATTCTGCAGTCTACTTCATTGTGGATTGCGGATTGTGGTTACAGCAGAATCTAGTTCTTTGCAGTTATAGGATTGAGGTCACCATTTCTTGGCCAGATATCCCCTAGGGGTGCCCTTACCTCTCTCCAATCTTTGCACTTACATAGGGCCCCTATGTCTCAGAGCTGGGGCTGGTGCAGTGTGTCCAAGTCTTCTGACGTTTCCTCTCATACATCTGTTTCTGCTTCTTGCCAGAGAAAGTTCTCAGCTTTTAAGGGCTCGTGTGATTAGACTGGACCCACTGGATAATCCAGAATAATCTCCATATTTCGAGGGTGTTATGGGTTGGATTATGTCCCCCCCCCAAAAAAAAATATGTTGAAGTCCTAAGTCCCAAAAATCTCAGAATGTGACCTTAATTGGAAATAGGCTCTAACAGAGGTAATGAAGTTAAAATGAAGTCATTTGGGAGGCACCTGAGTGGCCTAGTCGGTTAAGCATCAGACTCTTGGCTTCCGCTCAGGTCATGATTTCATGGTTGGTGACTTTGAGCCCCACATCTGGCTTCATGCTGACAGTGTGGAGCTTACTTGGGATTCTCTCTCTCTCCCTCTCTCTTTGCCCCTCCCCTGCTCATGCTCTCTAAAAATAAAGAAATAAACTTTAAAAAATGTTTTTAAATAAATTAATTAAATTAAATGAGGGCACTTGGCTGGCCCTGATCTAACATGTCTGGTCTCCTTATAAGGAGAAATTTTGACCCAGAGACAGACACGCCCAGAAGGTAGATGTGAAGACACAGAAAGAAGACAGCCATGTAATCCAACTACTGTATCTACAATCCAAGGAACCACTAGGGCTGTGAGCAAAAACCCAAAACTGGAAGAAGCAAGAAAAGAGTCTCCCCTAGAGCCTTCAGAAAGGGCATGGCCCTGCTAACAGCTTGATTTCCGATCTCTAGCCTCCAGAACTGTGAGAGAGTAAACTTCTGTTGGTTTTTGTTTTGAAGTTTATTTTGAGAAACAGTACACAAACAAGGGACAGGCAGAGAGAGAGGGAGAAAGAGAGGGTGAGAGAATCCCAGGTAGGCCTTGTGCTGTCAGTGCAGAGCCCAATGCAGGGCTCAAACTCACAAACCGTGAGACTATGACCTGAGCTAAAACCAAGAGTTGGATGCTTAACCAACTGAGCCACCCAGATGCCCCTAAATTTCTGTTGTTTTAAGTCACCTGGTTTTTAATGTGTTATTACAGTAGCCCCGGAAAACTAATACAAGGGTCTTAACCCTAACATCTACGAAGTCTCTTTGCTGTGTGAAGTAACATTCACAGGTTCCCAGAGAATTAGGGTGTGGACATCTTTGGGGGGCGTTATGCTGCCTACCAAATTCATCCAGTGATGATCAATCCCCATGCTTTAGCATTCTTCCTTCACTGAGATTCACCGAGCACACTGAGCCCAGAGGGAAAGGCCATAGCAGGGACCCTGGGAGAAAAGGAGGAGAAGGGGCCAAGGTAATAGCCCAGAACAGAAGCCAAGTGGCAAAGAGAGCTAATCTGGTCCCACTTGGTTATAAACAGCACAAAGTGTGCACCTGGCAGCCACATTTCCCACCCACCCCCACCCCGTGCAACTTGCTCTATGTCACTCTCCTCATCCTTTGAATGGGGATTATAGTAATATAACTTCATGAGATGTAAGAATTAAATGAGGTGATGAAAATAAAGAACTCTTCCCACTCATTACAGAGCCTGGCATATAGTAAGCTTTCAATAAAATTTAGCTCTTATAGTTACGTATCTACTATACAGATGTTTAATTACATATATATAAAACATTGTATGTACACACACATGTACGCACATGCATATATGAGTCTGGGAGAATACATTCTATCGTGTTAACGGGGATGACTTATAGTGGGTAGCAAGAGCTTTCAATGTTTGATTTAGAGGTTTATATACCTCTATGATATTCCCCTTTTTACAGCAAGTATCTATTACTTTCATAATTTAAAACTGTTCTTAATTAAAAACACATCTCTCCCTGGGAAACTAGTTAAGCACATACTTCTACACCCACATAGTTGTGTGCTAATACTGAAACACAAATTTGCTCTCTCTCTCACACACATACCCCAAAACAGTCCCTAAAGACTTTCTCACTCTCCTCAGCCTTCACTCCCACCCTCAACCTCAGGTCCTCAGCTGCACCCCTCAGGATGAAACTCAGTCTGCTGCCGTTTGCTGCCTTTGTGGAGCCAGAGACAAGAACTCCAGCAAGTCTTCCACCACCATAAGCTCCTCCTCCAGGACCATGCTGAAAGGCTTCTGGTTGCTAGGCAGAATGCTTTGGGGAGCCAATTGGGAAACACTCTGCAGACATTTCTATCCACTCCCAAGGGTCCCCTCTAGTCTAGGCCCTCCCGGATTGTGCAGCCCCTCAATCCCCAATCCCAATCAACCAATCAACTAATTCACATACAGGGGTGCTTGGGTGGCTCAGACAGCAAACCATCTGACTCTTGATTTGGGCTCAGGTCATGATCTCACAGTTTGTGAGTTCGAGCCCTGCATCAGGCTCTGTGCTGGCAGAGCAGAGTCTGCTTGGGATTCTCAATCTCCCACCCCTGCTTGCTTTCACTCTCTCATAATAAATAAATAAACTTAAAAAACTAACTAAGTAACTAATTCACATGCAGAGAGTATTGAGCAAGGTGATGCTGGAGGCCAAGGTGAGGAAGAGATGTGGGAATACATCACACAGTTAAGGCCTTTAACAAAGACCTGTTTCAATAAGTTGACATGATTTTGTTTCACAGAATAGCACAGGGATTAAAAGTACTGGTTTTGCATCAGATTTGACTTGAATCTGAACTACAACAGTTACTAGCTATGTAACCTTCATTCAACACCAGGTTTTAAGTTGTTGAGCTTCAGTTTCTTCATCTGTCAAATGGGGATCAGCTTGTCTCAGGTTTTAACGTGAAGAATGAATTATACACGTAATCTCCTAAGCACCTAGAGGAAGTGGTTAATAAATGGGTGCTGTCGATGTCATTTTTATTATTAGAATTAAAGACACAGACCCTTTCCTCCAGGCCTTTGGGGTCTAGGTGGAAGCTAGGCAGAGCCACTTGAAAGTTCAGTGAGATCTTGGCTACAAGGTAAAAGGCATTTACCAACCCAAGAAAGTAGCCATGAGACCCAAAGGAAGATAAGGCTCAAATAGATAGTAAATAGCTAGTTAATTAGCTGCTTTATGGGAGAGATTAGAAGGGGGGAGCTATCCAGCCCGGCTCCGCACCCTTGAACCTCTCCTCCTCAGCCTCTCCCCTAGCTCTGGAACATCTCTTTCCGACAGAAGCTGTAAATCAGCTCAGGCCCCACCCTGTGGCTCCTGCAGTATGAATCCCAGTGTGACAGCCAAAGTCCCTCCTTTGCCCTGGGTGGCTGTTAGTCCAGTTACCTGTCTGGTGTATCTTGCTCTTACCAGATTGGGGTCTTCCTCTATGAAGACTCTGCCCCTGCCCTAGATTCCCAAGGGTCACAGGTGCAATTTTGTAGTGTTCTATCCTCCTACGGTGGAGGGGGGAAAAGGGGATGGCTGCGGTTTCAGAAACACTGTGAATCCCTTTGCCTGTCTGGATTCCAATCCCCCTTTGGCAAGCTGGGCACCTTTGGACACCTTGCCATGCCTTTCCCACCAGGTTATGCTTCTCTATCCCCATATGCCTGGCCTAGACCTCTCGCTAGCTACTCTTTGTTCCAGAATGAGGCACAGGGAATCGAGGCTGGAGTGGCTTACAGAGGGAAGCTCAGGAGGAGAAGGAGCCGTCTCTGAACTGGGCTGACTGCAGGAAGGAAGGGTGTACCAGTGGCACCCAGTCTGTAAGAGGGCTGCTGAGCAAATATTGAGAAATATTGATGTCTGAGATTATAGGGGGGAAAGGATTGGAAACAGACTGTAATGAGCCCTGGCTGCAAAGCCTGATCCCTCCCAAAAGGCCGCTGGGAGGATTAGATGGGAGTGGGCAGGCACACGGAGCTCAGCAAGACGAAGTTCTGAAAGCACTCCACTCAGCACCCTCTAACCAAGCCACCCCTCAAACCCTGGGGCTGGCAGATATCATCACCAAGCCCATTTCACTCCCACCACACCGCATTAGGTATGCTTTGTTAAAGAGCATCAAAGTGTCTCACACACCATGGCCTTTGGACTTGGCAGTTTCCTCTGCCTTGCTCCTCTGCTTCCAAGGTCTAAGTTAAGAGATTCCTGCTTTAGGGAAGCTTGTCTGCCTCTCCCAGAAAGAATTCTTCATTCTTCCCTCTATTCTCACAGAATCCTGAGTGCTTCTCTTATACTTCCCACAGCACCTTGTGATTATTCTCTTCCTGCATGTTATGAGTCTCCCATTATTGCTACATTGCCAACTCCGTAAGAACAGGGCCCTGTATTATACATTCTAGAATGGCACTTGGAACACTCAATAAATGCTTGCTTGTAATTCATTAGTACCACCCTACTACATGCCAGGGACTACATATGTGAGACAGACAATCTCATTTAATCCTCAGACAACGTTGCAAACTACCTATCACTTACCCCATTTTACAGATAAGGAATCTGTCCTTTGAAGAACCTCAGCTAAATGTGAGATAAAAGCATGAACCAGCTTGAGTAGGTCAACTCCAGTTCTCTCCAAACCCAAGTATGTGCACATGACCCCAGAATATTACGCTGTGTCCATAGGTAGCCTGAAGTAGATATTATTTCCAGTTATTGAAATCTACTCAATTTGAGTCAGTCCAATCAATAAGCTCCTCTTGAATAAACATCAGGGGCATCTGCTATTCTACAGAAGAGCAGCTTGTCAGAGCAAGGTTAATTAGCCCTCTCTATAGCCAGTGGGTACTAAATTCTCCCTGAATCTTACTTTTTCTTCAGCAAAAAGAGCTTTCATGACAAATCTCTCTAAAAGGCAACGTGCCTCCAAGATAAAAAAGTGGAAGAGTCAGTCCAGTTTGTGGATTAACTGAGGAAGAGGCTGGGCAGGATTTAATCACTGTCATCCAGTAATTGAGGGTAGATGAGAGGTAATTAGGAGGAGAACCAGCCCAGCACACACACAAACTGCTGAGTGCTTCGCACCCATTATCTCTGCACACATCACCTCCCTTTCACCTCTTCAAAGAAGCACTGTCTTCACCCAACCTCCTGATCACAAATCTAGGGGGCTGTCGCAGCCCTGGTCCTCCTTATCCTCTCTTGCTGTAATTTGCCCCGCCTCACTGGTTTACATGAATCTAGTCTCTGCTGCCTCTTTCTCTTTGCTGCTTGTTTTGAGAACATGTGCTCTGTTCCTTCTCACTCTCCTCCTATGTCAAGCTCTTTAGTCAGAGCCCTGCCCTCAGCCTCTGACTCATTCCACTGGAGGTTTGCCCCTTGGGCATCTCATGGAATCCCGGGTAAGATACAGCTTTACCAATCAGCAACACCCACAGATCATCTTCGCATGAACCCTAAGGACAGTTAGGGAACCAGAAACCAGATCCCCAGCTGGTCTCCCAAATCCATTTAGCAAACAACCCCCTACCAAAGGCCTATGGGAACAAGAGATTTGGGACTCTTGTCCCAGTTCCTTTCAGTGTCCATCCCAAATTAAAAGACAGTGCAGGGAGGGGAAAGAGGATATAAGAAAATGATCATAAAAGGCAAGGATCAAACCACACTTATCAAACCATGTGCCTTTCTGTACATTACATTTTACACAGCTTTGAAAAAAATATTTTTAATGTGTATTTATTTTTGAGAGAGAGAGAAAGACAGAGTGTGAGCACGGGAGGGGCAGAGAGATGGGGAGACACAGAATCCGAAGCAGGCTCCAGGCTTGGAGCTGTCGGCGCATGACCTGAGCCAAAGTTGGACACTTAACCAACTGAGCCACCAGGCATCCCACATTTTACACAGCTTTTTAAAGATCCCAAATAAAACAAAAAGCAAACAGCCAAGATACCCCGGCTAGGTCAGCAGCACTGGGTAACCGCAGCAACAGCAAGACAGGAAAATATTAGTTTGCTTTCCTATTCCTAATACTGCCCATGGAAAGACTAAGCAAGGAAAAACCGTATGGATTATGGACAGGTAATTTGTGTTACTTGTAGCATTACACAATTATACATCTTCAAAAACACTTTGGCAGAGAGTTGTAGACCTAGAGGGTGAGGGGTAAATGATCATCTAATTGACTTCTCATTTCTAGATGTGGAACTGAGGCTGTGAAGAAGAAAGAGTCAAGTCTCAGTCCAGTGATCATCCACTACACACGTCTCCTATACCTTCCAATTCACTGGAATATTGATCAAAATTGTGACGGACAGGGTCACAGAGGTGCTAGGAGAGCGGAGGCGCACCTGCCAGTGTTTCCTGGGCTAGAGGGACGCTCACAGCAGCCTGACATGGCCTGTTACAGCAAAGCGCATCCCGGCTCTTGGATGCCACATCTTTTCTCCCTTTGATGTATGATCACTTAATTCCCTCCTTGATTGCTTTTCAAAAGCAATCTAAATTAATGTGAACCCATAAAGGGCAAGGCTCTCTGTGAATAATTAGTGCATGATAATAAACGCAAATAAAGAAAGATGCAAAGTTGGGCTAAGACCTAGGGCTCCTGGCTCCCTGGCCGACTCACTCTCTTCTCAATAGGAACTCTCTTTACACCATTAAAGAAAGGGCTTTTGAGGAAACTTGGGAAAAGTGTGGTATTTCTGAATAAGCTGCTGGGTTCTTCAAAGGATGTCAGAAGGAAAAAACAAAAGCTGAAAGATTCAGACCAGTGACTGCTGCAGGGTTCTTTCCATTCTGCTGGGGACAAAACACCAGTCCAAATTTCTGCTATTTAGAGATGAAACATCATCACAGTCAAGGATCCACCATCCCCTAATCCCATCTCTGCCGGATTTCTTCCCAAATACCTTTAGATCCAGCCAATCTTGTCTTCCTTCCTGTCTTTACCTAAGGCCAATGGCTCCCACATCTAACCTTGACTCCTGCTTTTGCCTTGCCAGGAATGCCCTCCCTATTCCCCACCCCTTGGCATAGCCATGTCTTCTACATATTTTGGAGCCCTCCTCAAAGCCTTCTCTGACAACTCTACTCTTTTTAAAAGTCTCTTGTTGGGGCACCTGGGTGGCTCAGTTTGCTAAGCCTCCGACTTCAGCCCAGGTCATGATCTCACATTTGTGGGTTTGGGCCCCACATCAAGCTCTGTGCTGACAGCTCAGAGCCTGAAGCTTGTTTCATATTCTGTGTCTCCCTCTCTCTCTGCCCCTGCCCACCCATGCTCTGTCTCTCTCTGTCTCAAAAATAAATAAAACATTAAAAAAAATTTTTTTAAAGAAGTCTCTTGTTATTCCAGGGTGTGTGTCATAAATTTCTAGTGTCCTCTTTCCTGGGCACATAGCTAGACTACATTTCCCAGATTTCCTTGCAGTCAGGTGTGGTCATGTACTTGAGCTCTGACCAATAAAAGATGAACACAGCAGTGCATGCCCTTCCAGGCCTAGCTCATAAAGAATTCTCAGGTTTGGTCCTCTCTCTTGCTTCATCTACATATGGCTAAGTAGAAAGGATTCCAAAGGCCTTGAGGAGGAGGCAAGCCACAAGATGGAAGAAGCCTGGGTCCCGGAATCACTGTGTGGAGCAGACTTTACTAGCAACTTAAAATGAATTTGGGCATCTGAGTGGCTCAGTCAGTTAAGCGTCCAACTTCAGCTCAGGTCATGATCTCACTGTGAGTTTGAGCCCTGTGTCAGGCTCTGTGCTAACAGCTCAGAGCCTGGAGCCTGCTTTGGATTTTGACACTCTGGCTCTCTCTGCCCTTTTCCTGCTTGTGCCCTCTCTCTCTCTTTCTCTCTCTCTCTCAAAAATAAATAAACATTAAAAAATAAAAATAAATAAAATTGAAAATTTTTCAAAATGAATTTTAAAGTGCCTGGGTGGCTCAGTCAAACATCTGACTCTTGATTTCAGCTCAGGTCATGATCTCGCAGTTTGTGAGTTCAAGTCCCACATTGGGCTCTGCACTGAAAATGCAGAACCTGCTTGGGAGTCTCTCTCTCTCTCCTTCTCTCTCTGTTCCTCTCCCATTTGCGTTCTCCTTCTATCTCTCTCAAAATACATAAATAAAACTCTTTTTAAAAGGTTAAAATAAAATAAGATGAGTTTGAAATACACCTTTACTGTGCTAAGCCACTGAGATTTCTCTGCTTACAGCAGCTACCTTTACGTATTTTGTCTAGCACAGGATGACATACAGATTTTATTTCATATGCCAACTCTGATTTATGGGAGTGGCTGCCTGCAACTCCATGTTGAGAAGATTGCTGAGTGGCATCTGAGTGTACTAGGAAAAACTGCCAGGATTGATTAGTTACGTCTGCCATGATTTTACAAAAAGTGGCAGTGATGTTGTGTTTTCCTATCTCTGATTTTATAATGTATATTTTTGTACTTAATTTAGCATCT
Organism: Suricata suricatta; assembly: GCF_006229205.1. NCBI lineage: Eukaryota > Metazoa > Chordata > Mammalia > Carnivora > Herpestidae > Suricata > Suricata suricatta. The sequence goes on from NC_043711.1 coordinate 49,100,302, forward strand.
GATTGTATATATCCTTGTACTGTTCTTTCACAGCTCTGTGTGCCTCAACCCTACCTCCTCTATGAAGTTATAAACTCCTTGAGGGCAGAGGCCAAGCCCAGTCCACATGTACCTAAAATCGGACATATAAATGCAAATACTTATTAAGTTGATTCAAAAACCAAATTCAAAGTAGAAATACAGTGTGTTCAGACCTTTGGTAGGACTGTCTAGAATATTACCCAGAGAAAACTGAAGTGCAGGAAATGTTACATCCAATAAAGGCAAGTCTCAGCCTATCCTTGGCTACATGTTTACCAGTCCCTTCCAGAAGTCAGTTTTATCTATCATCATACTTAATGGGAAAAGTTATGTGGGAAGAGAATAAGAAGATGGACTACCCGTGGAGCCTGAAAATGGAGCTCCCCACACCCCTATACTTAAGATTACAGTTTATCAAAGCTGGAATATCACCTAGTTCTGAGAGGGAAAAAACCAGAGGTCAACTAAGGTGCCATTAAATCAATTGACAATGGCTGCCTGGAGGGCTATATTCAGAAGATTCTGAGATCATATCTGAGACCAGTAGGAAATGAGGGAGAAGATCTTGAGGCACTCCCCTCTTCATTTATCTGTCATTCCTAAACGAATCCACCCTCATCATTCTACCACAACCAAATTAAGTCCCAAGAGGAAGAGATGACTTACCCAACATCACTGAGCAAGTTGGAGTAAGAACCAACACTCAAACCCAGGTCTCCCTGTATCTCCTATTTTCCTATTATGCCATCCAGAGTTTTTAAGACAAGGGATGGACTTGAGAGTATAATTTGGAGATATGGATCATCATAATACTCTTTACCATTTATTAGTGCTTACTATGTGCCAACCACATCAGTGCTTTTCATCTATAACCTCATTTAATCCTGCCAAACCATTAGAAAGGTGCTATAATCATCCTTACTGTATAAAGGAAACGGAGACACGAGAAAGGTTAAGTAAGCTCCCCAAGATCCCAGAACTAGTAAGTGGCAAAAAGGGGTTTAAACACAGAGAAAAGGAAAATTTCAGAAAAGAAAATAATTGAGTTTAGGAATATTCTCACATAATTAGTGGAAGATTCTGGTAATTTCACCAGTTCAAAGTCTACTCACATTGGAAAAATCGCCCCCAGAAAGTCCCAGCATTCTTTTCAAAGCCCCTAAAGGCTGCAGGATAAGGAGTGAAGAGTCCCAGTTACAGGAGCAGGGAGCAGCAGTGAGTGACTTAGGAGACAGGAGATGAGAACGGTGGGTCAGCAGGACCAGGCTGGACACTGAGCTCTTGGCATGAACATACAGGTCTCCTCATAACCTCAAGCATGACAAGTTGGCCCCAAAAGGTCCCATCTTGCTCAAAAGACTCTTTGAAATTAAAAATTTGCTCTCATGGAATAGCACTGGCTGGCTCTGATCCCCAGAGCTTACTGATTCAGAAGAGAAAGAGGTGCCCAGCGATGTATTTATAGGCTGAAAGCTGGCACGCAGCTGAGCTACCTGGGGATGCTCGGCATCTGTTTCAGTGCACAGTTTCCCCCCCCCTTTTTTTTTTGTTTCACTACGCTTTTATCAGCCAGCAATTCTGAGCCTGAATTACAATCTCACACATACCCAGGGCCAAATGACAAAACAAAATAAAGAAGCCCCATGACCAAAACAGAACTTGGGGCCAGCATCTCAGCAAGGGCAGCCCCCTAGGAACAACTCCTGCCTGGAACCAAAGGAAAGTCAAGTGGTGTGTCACAGCTGAGGGTTGAGGGCTCTGCAGGAAGGGCGATCCCACAGCCTTGGGCTCAGCCAGCCCAGGCCATACACGGCCACTCACCCCTTTGTCTCATGACCTTGGCCTAGAAACTTCTTTCCTCTCCTCCCTGAGTAAAATCCTCAGTTCCTTCAAGGCCTGGCCCAGATGTCAACTTCTTCAGGAGATTTTCACCTACCCCATCCCTACTCCATCTCTACTTCCTGCAGCAAAAAGTAACTCCTTCTCTGCCACAGTGTCACACCTTTCCTTCATGGCACTCTCTCACACCACAGCAGGCCCTCTGAAGGCAACCTTCCCCGCCACGCTGAGCTCTTCAGAACAGGGGCTGCGTTTTCTTCAATTCTATGTCCTCAGCTCCCAACCCACCTCACGTGTTTCTGGAATAAAGGGAAAAGGAGGATAGGAAAGAACACAGGGACAGGCCACTCTCATTCACCTACCAGAGGTTTAGACAGCAACCTGGAGGCTGGGCCAGGCCCAGGCCCTGTGTCACCAGGATTATTATGTGGAAGGCACTGGAAAGAAAAAGCTGAGATGGGACACATGGCCTGAATTTTTTACCAAGAGCGAGTATTACTTTCATACTCAGAATGTAACATAATAAAGTAAACCTTTCTTTCCCGTGGGCTTCATGTTCCCCACTCTGCAGGAGCTTACAACTGCTGTGATGAGCACCAGGCGATGTGTGCAAGTGCTGAATCACTCTGCTGTATGTTAGCACTGTCTGTTAACTAACTGGAATTAAAATTAAAACTTAAAAAAATTAAAGTTAAAAATTAAGAAAAATAATAAAGGAGCTTACAGTGGTGTTTGAGGGAGAGGAGGTGTTTACACAGTGCTTTGGGTACACAGAGAGGGAGAAGCCTAGCCTGGCTAGGGGCACAGAGAAAGGTTTCTGACAGGAGAGATGTTTCCCTGGAGATGTGAGAATGTGTGATGAGGGCAGGGGAGGTGGACGGGAATTCCAAGCAGAAGGAACAGTATGTGCAGAGGCACAGAGGCATGAGAGTACAGGCTAAATGGTATGGCTAGAGTGTGGGGTACCTAGGAGAGAGTGGTGGCTGTGAGATTGATGTTTGTGCAGTAAAGGGTTAACTCAACAGGCTAGGGTGCTCAAACCCTTTGCTTTCCACAGATCCTTGATCAATTCCTGGGAGATAAACTCTGAGATCTTGTTTTTCCTGCCTGACAGTATCTTTGTATACCTAGGGCTTTGGGCCACAACAAATAGTGTACACTAACAATTAATTTGTGGTGAAGGTCTATGTTGGTGTGCTTGGGGCCCTGGGCCTCTGCAAGGGGCTAGACACTGAGTAGCTAAGGTCAGTCAAACGGGTGACCATGCCTATGTGACTGACCCCAATAAAACCCCTAGACACCAAGGCTCATGTGAGCTTTCTGGTTGGCAAAAATTCATATGTGTTGTTACACATCACTGCTGGGAGAATTAGCACTGTCCACACAACCCCCCTGGGAAAGGATAACTGGAAGCTTATGCTTGAACTCCTGGACTCTGTCCTAGGCATCTTTTCCTCTGCTGACTTTAATCTACATCCTTTCACTATAATAAACCATAACTGTGAGTATAATAACTTTTCTGAGTTCTCGGACTCCTTCTCACGAATCATCAAATCTACAGGTGGTCTTGGGGACCCCTGTCAGAGAGGGTCAAGCAAGAGTGAAGTCAAGAAGGGCTTTGCCTGGTAGGCTAATGAGTTTGCACTCCACCCTGGAGGTAGTTGTTATAGAACGGAAGGGTTTTAACATGGGGCTGGCATGACAACATCAGATACACACTTCTGGAAAGTATTTCAGATTGCAGTTGGGAATGGTTGGGAGAAGGGGACAGGGCTGGAAGCAGAAAGACCAAGACCAGGGAGAGGAATGCTAAACCAGTCTAGGTAAGAGCTGGTGAGCCCTTGACAGTGGGCAGTGACTATGGAGAAGCACTGAACTCAAGAGATACTCAGGAGACAGATGCAACAGGGCCTGGTAACCAAAGAGACTTTGGGGTGAGGGAAAAGTCAAGGATAAGGCCCAGTTCTCTGGCCTGAGCAACAGTATGGATGACAGCATCAGTCACTGAAATGGGAAATCCTGTAGGGAGAAGCTAACGTTTGGGGGTATCCTGACTCCCAAGCCTAGCCTGGCTTCTTTTACCATATTAATTTCTAAAACTCAGGGACAAGCAGATTGCGTCGACAATTCTCTTTTCTCTCCTTAAAGCTTTCCCTTCAACCCTTTGTCTTCAGTGACCACTTCCACATTGCTCCTCCTTAAAAACCACCGAAACGTGTACTTGGCAGATCTCCCTGACCTCGATTTCTCTGCTGGCAGGATCACAAGAAAGGCATTAGCGCTTTCTGTGAAATGGGAAGCCAGGCAGAGGAAATGCCCAGGTTGGGTGGCAGGGGCCTAAAGAAACAACGGATATACGAGATTTTAATCATCAAGATGGGGTCCTGTGCCAGACAGTAGGGAGGTAAGACTCAGATCTCTGTTACACTGGAGGGGGGGGGGGGGCGGTTGCGGCAGTGTGCAAGGTTAACTGAATGATGAGAAATGAAAGCTCTTTGGTCTGCACAAAAAGCCTCCCCTACACTTCATGGGTTTCCTGGTAGCAAAGAGTCAGTGTGAGCTGTGGTCCCTCCCCACCTGTACCCAGAACCCAACATCACAAAGAGTGGCAGGGCCTTCGGGGTAAAGGTGATCCAACCTGTCACTAACTCCAATTCCACATCTCCTGGATGTGCTCAGATGGCCCCAACAGTCCCAGATAGCAGCACAGAGCCTGCAGCACCCCTTGGCAGGCATCACTGGGAAACAGTCATTATCAGCCTTCTTTGCACCACCCACCCCACCCCACTTCATCACTGTGCATCCCAGACAAACGGCTAAGTGCACAGCTGGCCTCTGCCCTCGTGGCCTTCCTCCGTCATTTGCTTTTACAACAGTTACAAAGGCCTGAGCTGTAAAAAGGCTTCTAATCCATTCTAGCCAGAAGAGTGCCCAGATTGAGAAAGGCAGAGAGTAGGCATAAGGGGGATGGAACCAACTAGCCTTTAAAGTCCCAAGTGGGGACCCTGATGTAGCAAGACCCTATGACAAATTCTTTCCCAATAAGGGAAAATGGGAAATGGTTGAAAGCACAGGCCCAGGAATTAAGCAGACTGGTGCTGGAATCCTAATTTGGCCCTATTAGCTGCGTGACTGGGCAAGTTACTTAATATTTCTGAGCTTCAGTTTTCTCATCTGTAAAACCGAAAGAACAAACCCGATCTCACAGGATTGGTATATGAATGAGATGAGCTAAGGCCTAAAATGCTTTGTCTATAGAGAGTGCTCAATAAATGGCTACCTACTTTTATTGTTGGCCCTCTAAGTCAGGGGATTGGAGAGAAAACTTTCAGGTGTTAGGTCCTTTAGGTAATATGCAAATCGTGGTTCCTGCATTGCTCCCAACTCAGGCCAGAGTGGTTAAGAGGATCGCATAGTCTGAGGCTGTGCAGAGCTAGGAGCCTCCTGAGAAATCATTCGACCCTTCTTTTCAAGGGTGAGGAAACAGATGTCAAATAGCTCTCCCAAAGTTACACAGCAAGGTAGTGGCAAAGCCAAGCCAAGAATGCAGGACTCCAGGCTTATATTTCATTGTTCCTTCCTCTCCATGGAAACTTAGAAAAATAGAAGAGAAGGTGCTACAACTCAGGACATGGATAAAACATCAAATGACTTGCTGTGGTCTAGAGGGCACTGCTGGTGCCCCATCAGGCCATGCATGCACTGTCCTTCAGCAGATGTGAATGTTGGCTGAAAGTGGCTCCCAGCTGCCCTCTACCGTGGACAACTCCTACCCTGCCCACCCAGCTGATGGAAGCTGCTTCATGGAGGAGAGCAAACCCTAGCCAGCAAATGCTTACCAACCTTTTCTGGTAGTGGGGGAGGAGGGAGTCTTGGTCTGAGTACCACTTTCCGTAGTGTAATACTCCCACCAAGCTACCAATGTGACATGGCTGAATGTAGAGTCACAAGGTGATGTGTAACAGCTCTTCACCATGTGGTATTTTCATCAAAAAGATACTGGCAGACAAAAATTACCACCAGAGCATCAATGAAAGAAAACTATAGTAAAATAGTTATCAAGTGATGAGTTTTGAACATTTATTACTATTACTTAATTATACATTATATAATTTAATTTTTTAATTTTTTAATGTTTATTTTTGAAAGAGAGAGACAGACAGTGCACAAGTGGGGGCGGGGCAGAGAGAGAGGGATATGCAGAATCCAAAGCAGGCTCCATACTCCAAATTGCTGGCATAGCACCCAATGCGGGGCTCGAACCCACAAACTGTGAGATCATGACCTGAGCCAAAGTCAGACACTCAACCAACTGAGCCACCCAGGAGCCCCTAATTTAATTTTAATAGTGGCTCACAAGATCCCTAAAAATTTCACAGTTGGCTCCAATGAGCCCTTAGGAGCAAATTCCAACCATCACTGATTTACATTCCATTCCATTCCCTGACAGCCTGACACCAGTGACTGACATGGGGGTGCAAAAGTCTGGCCCGCCCATCTCATCCAGGAAACAACTCAGGAGCATGACTAATTCTGGAGCCCCCAGTGAATCAAGCTGAGGCTAGACTTGAGGTGCAAGCACTTCCCCTCAGCCCCTCCCCCTACCTTCTCCTGAGTCCCTCTTCCTTTATGAGTTTTTCCTGAAGGGCACGCCTTCAGTAAATCACAGGCACCAAGACCCTGTCATTCCTGACAGAAAAAAGCCTCCTTCCCCTTTTAAATGGCCCTCACTGATGGTTTTCAGCGTAAAGGAGAGATTCATATAGATAACAGGGTAGGCTGGCCTGCAGAGGATACAAATCCTCTTGAAATCTGTCACCTCTGAATTCATCATTCTCCTAACATCAGACGTCAAAGCTGGAAAGAAAAGTTGGCATTTTGATGCCAGCGTCCGCCTCTGGCTGTTTCATCTTTCCAAAGAGGTAGCCTAAGAGTTTTCTAAACTAAAATCTACAAGCAGAGCTGGTTTAAAATACATCTTGAGCAGACTGCCTTTGCCAATGTTTGGCTCTGAACTCTAGATTCAGTTCTTAACCTCTCCAAGACTCAGTTTACTCACTCGCAAATAGAGACAATAGTTCCTGTTTACTTCACTACTGTTTCAATAACCACTAAATGTTTTGCACAACTGAGCAGTTAACAGAATGTTCTACGCTGGTGTCTCATTTAATCTAATTGATTGTAGGGTTGCCTGTGGTCCCCAGTCACTGAAGCATTGACTCTTGATTTCAGCTCAGGTCATGATCTCAGGTTTGGAAGGTTGAGTCTTGTGTTAGGCTCCATGCTGACAGTGCAGAGCCTGCTTGGGATTCTCTCTCCCTCTCTCTGCTCCACCTACCCTTGCTCACATGCACAGGTGCACTCTCTCAAAATAAATAAATATCCTTTTAAAAAATCTATACAATTGTGTGGGGCACCTGGGTGGCTCAGTCAGTTAAGCGTCCAACTTTGGCCCAGGTCATGATCTCATGGTTCGTGGGTTCCAGCCCCTCGTTGGGCTCTGTACTGACAGCTCAGAACCTGGAGCCTGCTTTGGATTCTGTGTCTCCCTCTCTCTGCCCCTCCCCCATCCCATTTGCACTCTGCTTCTCTCTCAAAAATATATAAACATTTTAAAAAAACTGTTTGTCAAATTACCCAATTCAGGTAGGATCTCTCCCTTAAAATTAATATGCTAGAGGACATTTGAGAGATGTGAGACTATCCTATTATAGTTACCATTAGTTTTTTTTTAACTTTTTTTAGTGTTTATTTGAGACAAAGCACCAGTAGGGGTGGTACAGAGAGAGAGACGGAGATACAGAATCCGAAGCAGGCTCCAGGTTGTCACTACAGAGCCCAACGCAAGACTCAAACCCACGGACTGTGAGATCATGCCCAGAGCTGAAGTCAGACACTTGACCCACTAGGCCACCTGGCGCCCCTACTTACTGTTACCTTTATCGCTACTTTCAGCTGGTGCTTCATAGAAACAGGTAAAACTCCTTATTCTGCTTTACCATACAAAACACAGGCATCATACCAAAGCCTATCTTTCAGGGATTAAATGCACTTACCAGTAAATTTGTATGATCTTGTTATTCACTGAGGAGTTGCTTTCTGGTAAGTTTGCACAAATAAATTACCTTTGGTAATAATATCTTTGGGGGGGAAAAAGGAAAAGAAAAAGTCTTCTCAAAAAATCAAAACAACAACAAAAAAACAAAAAAAAAAAAATACAAAGCCTATCCTTCAGGCCCATAGTAATTAGACTGATCACCGCCCATCGATTTGCTCCAAAGGCTAAAACTTTGAATGGTAAAGATTTCTGTTATCATATTTGATTATGTCCAGATATTTTCAGAGAAAGTAAACATCCTATGCATGTCCATGTGGTCTAGCTGCATGCCTCATGCAACCAATAGGTATTTAATATTTACGTTGCCTTTTATCTGCCTTCTCCTGTTTCCCTATGCAGGCCAACTGAATCAAAGATAGCACCCTCTCCCGAGAAGGCTGCACCCAGTGATAAGGAAGAGCGGGGCCATAAGGAAGGAATAAACCCCTCTTCTTATGCAGGCCAGAAACAATCTCAGGGCCAGCTCCCTGGACGCACGGACCTGTATACATACAAGCTATGCAGTGCCCAGAGCTCAGAAGGGTGCTTCGTTTGGTGCTTTCCCAGTACTGTCTGGAAATTCTTAATAATTTTCTATGAAGGGACCCTGTGCCGGACGGTACAAATTGTATAGCCAGTCCTGAGCAACCAATGTTTAATTTTCAGTTCCACAAAGGCAAAGACCACATTTGTCCACAACCAGCACCTAGCACTGTGCCCAGAACTAGAAAGGAGCAAGCTAGGGACGCACTGGATGAATAGATGCAAGGAAAGGGCTGCAGAAGAGGGGGTGGGTCCTTTCTCTTCTCAGAAAGGCTTAAGACTGCCCTTATATTTTGAAGGTCATTCACATGTAAAACAGGATCAGTCACCAAGTGAGAATGAAAACTCACACACAAACAAGCTGGAAGAATAGGCTTGCACACAAAACCGAAAACCTGGCCCCTAGGAAGGCAAGAAGGAGAAAGACTGGAAGCGGGCAGATCCACTGTCCTCTCCCCAGATAATGGTACATTTTCCACCACTTCTCCAGGCGACAGCCAATTTCAGAAAAGAGCACTAACCTGAATGTGATGCATTTTCCTTGCCATCCCCATCTAATACATGCTCCCCTTCCTTTCCTTCCTAAGCCAGCTATCTCCAATCCCCAGAACCTCTCAGCTGCTAAAAGCCTGAAAGGTTTAATCTCCAAGAAGGATACTCCAGGGCTCTGTTATCAGAGTTACTTAATTCTGCATTTGCCACGGGCTTAATCATCTGCATCAGACCACACTCCTGTGACTCATGCACATGCTTTTTTTTCTCTGGGAGCTGAAAGTTGTTCTCACTTCATCAGCACCTCAGAAGCATTAACCAAGTGCAAATGGGGGTGGGGGGCAGGAGAATGAGGCAGGAGGGGGAGGGGGAGGCAGAAATGGGGAGGGCATTCAGTTTTGTGTCTGTTTTTCAACACTGATATTCTAACAACACTGACTGAAATTTTTTTTTAAATCACGGCATTTCACAACCCCCTCACCAACTGAATGGCATTCATTTTTCCATGTTTCCTTTCTTATTCATTTTATATCATTGCCATGACAATAAATACATCTACATGTTGCTATATTGTCTTTAGAGGCCTCGTTTCTAAGGGCTAAGGAATATTTTATTAAATGGTAGTGACCATCTGTTAGGAAGGAAATGTATATGTATGCCCTATACTCTGTTGAAGCCTTAACCCTCAATGTGATGGTGTTTGATGGTGGGGCCTTTGGGAGGTAATTAGATTCAGATAAGGTCTTGAGGGTGGGGCCCCAGACAGGATTAGTGTCCTCCATAAAAAGAGAAAGAGACCAGAGCCCTGGTGCTGGTGTGCATGTACTCACAACATGTGCGCTCATTCTCTCTCTCTCTCTCCCTCCCCCATCCCTTCTCTCTGCCATGTGATGATATAGCAAGAAGGCAGTCATCTGCAAATCTAAAAGCCAGGAAGAGAGCCTTCATCAAGAACCTGACCATGCTGGCACCCTCATCTTGGACTTTCCAACCTTCAGAAGTATGAGGAATAAATGTCTGGTTTTCAAGTCACCCAATCCGTGGTATCCAAGCAGACCAAGATGCCATCTAACGCTTAGCTATTCTCTTCCTGTTGGTATAACAGAGGTTGTGCTTTTGTTTGTTTGTCATTATAAATAGTGCTGTGATGATTATTTTTGAAGGCATGGAATCTAGGAGGAAAATTGCCTTCAGATTGTGTCTATGTCTCTTACTAAATGGCGAGACGCTAAAGGGGAAATTAGAGTATTTCCAACTCAAAGCATGGCTATTGAGAAAGTGCTTTGTAAACCGTATAATACTCTAAATATTTCATTATGACTGGATGTGCCAAGCCCTGTCCAAAAACAATTGCAAATACATGATCCCTGTCCACTGGAAACCTGCCACTGAGAAAGACAACAATTTAAGGTATTAAGCAGAGGAACTATGAGGGAAAAAAAAAAAAGGGAGGAGAACAGTAAAGTATAAATGTTTAAGGAAAAAAATCAAATCTTGGGGTGCCTGGGCGTCCATTAAGCATCCAGTTTCAGCTCAGGTCATGATCTCATGGTTCGTGGGTTCGAGCCCCACATCTGGCTCTGTGCCAACAGCTCAGAGCCTGGGGCCTGCTTCAGATTCTGTGTCTCCCTCTCTTTCTCTGCCCCTCCCCCACTCATGCTCTGTCCCTCTCAATCTCTCAAAAATAAAAATAAACGTTAAAAAACTTTTTTTTAATCGAGTCTTACAAAAAGGCCTTAGGAATTACAAAATGCAATACAGGTTGTAGGCTAGCTAGTAACCATGAAAATGGCAATTAAAAGCAAACTAGTTGGGGTGCCTGGCTTGTTCAGTTGGTAGAGCATGCAACTCTTAATCTTGGGGTGAGTTCACACCCCACGTTGGGTATGGAGCCTATTTTTTAAAATTTTAATAATAAATAAATAAAAGCAAATGAATTAAAGTACGGGTTGATAACACGGCAGTTATCAGCAAGGCAACATTTGGGTGCTTGTGCTACAGCCAGAAAGGTGTAAACTGTGCCCTATGAGGATGAGTGCCATGAACCTTGAGAAGAAAATATATTTGTCCTTTAAATGTCACAGTTTATTTTGCTTTTAAGATAAATAAACTATATTATCAAAACTAAAATTGTCTTATTTGAGTATACTTTATGAAGACCCTATTTGTTATAAGACTTTATTATTTAGGGGGTTGGATAAGAATTATTTTGTTTAGTCAATTAATATTTATTGGTGTCTATGACATGTTATTATGCTACATTCTAGGATAAATACAAAGATGAAAATGAGCTCCCTGTCCTCAAAGAGCACTTAAAAGCCCATGATAGGGGCACCTGGGTCAGTTAAATGTCAGTTAAATGTCAGTTAAAAGTCAGTTAAATGTCAGACTTCAGCTCAAGTCATGATCTGACAGTTCGTGGATTCAAGCCCCACATCGGGCTCTGTGCTGACAGCTCAGATCCTGGAGCCTGCTTCAGATTCTGTGTGTGTGTCTCTCTCTGCCCCAACCCCACTCGTTTTCTCTGTCTCTGTCTCTGTCTCTGTCTCTGTCTCTGTCTCTCTCTCAAAAATAAACAAAAACATTAAAAAAAAAAAAAGCCCGTGATAAACATGAGTTGTGCTGTTCTTTAAAAGTACCTGCAAAGTGCTATGGAAGAAAAAGGAGTAGCAAATCATTCTGCCCAATTAAAGGGGTGTCCATAAAAGGTCTAAGTTGAAGCCACTTTTGATCTGGATCTGATCTTATTGGATGAGCAGTTCCCCAGGCAAAGAAGAAAAACAAAAATAAAAAACAAAAAACACGAATTTGTATGTGCATCCCTGAAATAGAAAACAATAGAAATTTCAGAACCCCAAAAGACAGGGTTCCAGGCCAGATTGATCTGAATAGTCTAAAGTCACCTGCATCATTATTCCCTGGAGGGTTTGTTTCAAATGCAGATGCCTGGGCTCCACTACAGATGTCCTGACCCCCATGGTGAGATCCAGCAGTGTGAGACTTACTAACTGCGTCAGGTCACTTTGACACACAAAAAAAACAGTGATACCAACAACAAAATGGCACTTTCCAAGCACAAATCAAGTCACAACTGTTCCCTGAGATCATATGCCATCAATGGTTTAGAAATGCATCAATGAAGGGCATGGCACAGGAGAGGGGTAAGCATGTAGGCGCCTCCTTCAAGTTACTTCCAAAGACTTCCTCACCTCTCTGCCCTTGATGGTCAGCCAATGCCGGTCCACATGGACATTTCCCCTAATCAGGCAGATACCATTCGGTTGGCTTAAAATTGGTTTTCCAACAGGAAGGCTCAATGACAACAGACCAAACATGAAAGACAGTGACAGGAGCCAACCAAGGACCACTCTTGTCTCCTCTTGGCCACAAACTCTACCTTTCACAAATCAGACTGGTATACCCCAGGCCCCTGAGTGAAAGAAGGGGCAAGGGAGCCCCTCTGACGTCCACAGGTGATTGAACCAGTGTTGAAGCTCAGGTGATAGAAAAGCCCGGAAGCCAAGGCAGATGCTCAGCCAAATTAAGTGGTTCCAGGAGAAAATGAAAGCTTGCCTGCCCACACATCTGGTGTCCATTAACCTCCTAATCAGAACTGCAGCAGAGCCATCTGCTGGGACAGACTCTCAGGAGGCAAGGAGCTTCCCCCACCTCTGTGTGCCTTTGCATGCTCCCAGCAAAGACTTGACCTCAAGAAGGGAGAGAAAGACATGGGTCCATTTGCCTTCAGGGCCCTATAACCGGTTCCTTCCAAACTTGGGGGCCAGCAAAGAGAATGGTTGAGAGACCCTCGATGAGGCTGTAGTCAAAGCACTAGACGTTAGCCACCAGGGAAAATAAACTAGCATCAAGGACAGCTTATCAGTATCGAGTGCACAGGACACTCAAGGAGATACTGTACAAAGACTGGGTGCTACTGGAGAAACGTGATTTCTAAGTGATGCAAATGGCAAACAGAGAGAGGAAAGAAACTAACGTCTAGTTAAGCAAGGTGTTAGGCATTTTCAGTTACAGTTATAGGGTTATCTTATCTAATCCCTACAACTCTATGCCCTAGGTGCTATTATTTGCATTTTACAAATGACAAGGCTGGGATTCAAACTCAGGTCTTCAAACTTCCAGAAAAAGTCCAACACTTCTGTCACAGGATGACTGCGCCACAATTAAGCCAGTCTCTTTGGTTTGGAGGATGGAGAATGGATGGGAGAGATGGGGGAAGGGCTGTAACAAAAGCTATTTGTGCAGCTATAACAAAAGATTATGCATGGATGGGGTTTGCTGCCTTTGATGCTTTTGAAGATGACCAGACTGAGGCTTGAAACGTATCCATGGAAACTGCTATGGTGGGGAGCTGTGGCCAAATTATCTCACCCTTGAGGCAGTTGGGCTGGGGACTCTGGAGACTGTTCCTTGATGAAGAGAGAGTGGCGTCAGCTCCCATTTCATCTTCTGGATTCAGCTTCTCCTCTCTCCACAGCTGGACCACCTGAAGGCTCAGTCCCCTCCCAAAACACCAGCAAATCCCAACACCAGGTTTTCTGTGAAGTCAAGCCTTATAATCACTCTTTGAGCCCCCAGTTCCAGGGGACTGAAATCCTACCTGACGAGGCCCCAGGGCAAGGATAATCTGACTTTCACTATCCTTCCCTGCTCTAGCAAAGACCTGGGCCCTCTCCATGACTCTTGACTGCAGAAGAGATTTCTCCGCCCCTGTTCAGACCTCCAGATGGAAACTGCCCATTTATCTGCCTCACCCTTGAGCCCCCTCCTAGATTCCTACCCCAGCTCTGTCCACCCCCTCAAAACTCTTCTTTCACTCCGTGGGAAGCAACAAGCTGACGTTCTGCCTGATTCACCACTGGGCCTGCAGGCCCTTAACTTTGGGTCTCACAGCAGTAGACCTCTATTGTTTCTCTTGTCCGATTCCCCGCTCCAGAACCTTGGGACTATTCCCCAGCTGCCTGCAGGGTTGGTGGTCGACAGCCTTCAGCTGAGCCCCTCTCCAGACATGCTCTAGGGTGAAGAAAGCACATGTCTTAGGGAATACTTAATCCCTCTGAGTCAGATTTCCATCTATAAACTGATAAATGAACACTGGGGCTGTTATCCTTGAAGATATCAGCATTTTCATTTATCTTATTCATTCAACAAATACTTTTTGAAGACTGACCACATGTTTTCTTCCCTGCAACTCCAGTTTCAAAGTCACTTCCTCCAGAAAGGCCTCCCCAACCCCCAAAGCTGGAATAGATCACCTGTCTTTCAGTAGCCCTTGATCTGACCCTTCCTATAGCCCTTATCCTCTGCATTTAATTACCTGCTTTGTGCTTTTCCCTTCCTTTGGACCATGAGCTCCATAAGGGCAGGGAATGTGATCACTGACTTTTGTATCCTCCATGCCTAGCTCAGAGCCTGGCACATGTTAAGGGCATAAAAATAGTTGTAAACTAACTCACTAAGCCATTAAGCAAGGTGCTGCGTAAAAGCAAAGATAATAGTCTGCGTTCACACAGCCCTTTAAAATGTGCTAACTGTTTTCATAACCGTGGTCTCATTTGGTTCTCATAACAACTTTGCAGAGTATGCGCGCTGGAACTGTTTTCTCATTCTACAGACGAAACCCAAAGACCAGGGTGTGCCAAAATGGCTTGCACCCTAGTCGCGCCAGGTCCCGACAGCTCAGCCAGTGTACCTCCTTCCATCTGAGCCTCCCCAACCAAAACAAGAGGGCAGACTTCACATATAGCTTGACATCTCTAGGAAGGCCTTGCCTCCACCAACCTCAGCCCACTCATGGGATCTGTGATTTCCCTCCATTGGGAGACCACCACCATAACTGAATGCAAGAAGCCAGGAAGCATCCGGGACTCATCTTGGAAACTGTTTAGACCCCAAGGCAGAAGCCCACGTGATACAAAAATCCTAGGGCAGGGCCTTGTGTGCCCCACTCAGGAAAAGTAGGGAAGGCACAGGATCTGCTGAAATGGTACATTAACGGAAGCCTCGGGGCGCGAGGGCCTGGGGGAGGCAGCCCCGGTCTGACCAAGCAGACAATGTACCGGATGGACTGCTGCCTCCGCTGACTTCAGCTCCGAACTTATCTCTATTTCTGTGGAACGCTCCCTGCCTCAGCTCCCTGAATATCCTATTGGTTGAGAGATAAAATGAGGGAAGAGGGAGGGGTAAGCACACAAAAGCTCTCTTCCAGCTGCAAGATAGAAATTCTTTTCTTTTCTGTCCCAAAGGGGAAAAAATTTTTTTTCATCCAAACACAGTACCAAACGGGTCTTAACTCTCCCTAAGGTCCTTTTTTTTTTTTTTAAGTCCTAAATGAATGCATGGTTTTTCCCTAAAGAAACTGTGATAATACAATTAGCAATACACAGAGGCCTGAGCTGGGAAATCGCGGGCCCCCCCACACACACCCCCCAGCCCCGGCCTCTGTAGGAGTTAGGCTTTGAAATGAAGAAATCTATTGTCACTGGGGAACACGGAGCTAAATCACAATTCCCAGCAGAGTGGCCACGCTGAAACCTCCCTTTGTAGAGGGAGCTGGGAGGCTGCACGTTAATGGCTGGACGTTATTTGCAGCAACGCTGAGCCTATTCTCTCGGCTTGTTTAAGCTTCCATGGGCCATAAACATTGATCACCATTTAGACTGCAGCACCTTAGTGATGTAAATCATTTTTGTCCTCCTGGAAATGTGGAGAGAAACTCCTTTCAGACCCAAACTAAGCATTGGGAGAAAACCCAGAAAATTGCCCCAGTGTGCTCTGAAAATGTGTGTGAACTCTAAACCAGAGGTGCCCAAACAAAATACGAAGCAAGCCATACGTGCTTTTTAAATTTTCTAGTAACCACATTAATAATAAAAGGATGTGAAATTAATAATGTATTTTATTTAACCCTATCTATCCAAAACATTATTACTTCAACAAGTAACCAATATAAAAATTATTAGAGTATTTCACATTCTCTTATATTCTATACTGTTTTCAGAATGTGTTTATTTTACATGCACCACATGTCATAATTTCAGACTAACCACATTTTAAATGCTCAGTAGGCTGGTGGCTACCATATTGGACAGCATAGCTCTAAATTTTGCAAAATAGGGACACCTGGGTGGTTCAGTCAGGTGAGTGACCGACTTCCACTCAGATCATGATCTCATAGGTTGGTGAGTTCAAGCCCCCATGGGGCCTGCTTTGGACTCTGTGTCTCCCTCACTGCACCCCACACCAAATAAATAAATATTTTTTTAAATGTTTAATAGAGGCGCCTGGCTGGCTTAGTCGGTTAAGCCTCCAACTTCGGCTCAGGTCAGATCTCAAGTTCGTGGGTTCGAGCCCCGTGTAGGGCTCTGGGCTGACAGCTCGGAGCCTGGAGCCTGCTTCCGGTTCTGTGTCTCTTTCTCTCTCTGCCCCTCCCCCCTCATGCTCTGTCTCTCTCTGTATCAAAAATAAATTTAATAAATAAATAAATAAATAAAATGTTTAATAAAATTTTTTTACAAAAATAAACTTTGCAAACTATATCTAATTTGAACTTTTATAACAAGCCCCCTGAAGTAGGCATTAGTATACCACTTCACAGAAGAGAGTTGAGGCTCAGACTGAATAAATGAGTTGGCCTCATGCAAATCTAGAACTTCTATCTCCTGTCTTCTGATCCTGAGCACCTACCGTTTCCCACCACTTACATCAGGATCAAAATTACAGCAAAGGTAAGTGCAGTGCTTACAGAACACAAGTACATGATTCACTATAGCCAGAGGCGGAAGCAACCCAAATGTCCCTCAGTGACTGAACGGATAAATATGTGGTATATGCATATAATGGAATCTTATTCAACCTTAAAAAGGAAGGAAATTCTGACACAGGCTACAACATGGAGAAAACTTGAGAACATTATGCTAAGTGAAATAAGCCAGTCACAAAAAGACAAACACTGTATAATTCCACTTATATGAGGCCCCTAGAGCGGTCAGACTCACAGAGACAGAAGTAAGATGGTGGGTGCCAGGGCCTGGGGGAGGAAGAAGTGGGGCGTTCATGTTTAACAGGAACAGAGTTTCAGTTTGGGAAGATGACAAAAGTTCTGGACATGGATGGTGGTGATGACTTCACAACAATGTGAATGAACTTAATGCCACTGCCCCATACACTTAAAAATAGTTAAAATGGTCAACTTTTTTTTTTTAAGTTTATTTTTGAGAAAGATGGGACGGGGGGGGGAGGGGCTGAGAGAGAAGGAGACAGAATTTGAAGCCGACTCTAGGCTCTGAGCTGTCAGCACAGAGCCAGATGCCAGGCTTAAACTCACCAACCACCAGATTGTGACTTGAGCCAAAGTTGGATGCCTAACCCACTGAGCCACCCAAGGGCCCCTATATTATTTTCTTTAAGTATATTTATTTATTTATGAGAGATAGGGAGGGGAGGGACAGAGAGAGGGGGAAAGAGAAACTCCCAAGCAGGCTCTGAGCACAGAGCCTGATGCAGGACTTGAACTCATGAACCAGATGCTCAACCAACTGAGCCACCCAGGCACACCCCCAATTTTACATTATATTTTATCACAATAAAAAAAATCAGCTACTAAAGAAAAACAGGTCCTATACTAAACTCTATGAGCATGACCACATTTTATCCTCACAATAAACCCACTCTCCTAGACCAGGTGGTGTTATTACCTCCATTTTCATGATGAGGAAGCCGAGATTTAAACATATTAAGCAAACAGTTCAAGGTCCCAGGGACAATGAGGGGCAGAACCAGGATTGGAACTCAGGGAGTCTGATTCCTGAGCTTGTGCTCTTAAATATGATGTCCTCCATGAAACCTCTCTGTCCTCAGATAGAAATAATCCATGGAAGAAATGGAAATGACATCTGTTACAATCGATTCTCAGCATAAAAGTCACGAAGCCTTGTTTGAAACATACACTTCGTGGTACCAATCACCTTCTCCAAACCAACTTGCAATAAAACCCAAAACCTTTATTCCCAGCCCCAGCCCCTGCCAGATTATGCCTTGATACCTCTCCAATCTCTTCGGCCCCTTGGTTCATCATGCTCCTGCCACCTGCCTTCTCCATCTTTCCTAAACCTACCAATGCCCGGCGCCTTGGCACGTGCCCTTCCTTCTTCCTAGAAGGTACTTCCACTGACATCTGTGTTTCCAGCTCCTCCCCTCATTCAGGACTGTAGCCAGAGGTCCTCCCCATCCCAGGTTTCTTTGTTCCCTGTCTCTAAAATAGAACACTTAGTTGCCCTCAGTTCCACATCCTCCATCCCCCTATTCTCTTCATTTTCCTTCATAGCACCTACCATTACTTGACATTATAGTGTGCACTTTTCTGTCTAGTTCATTGCTGTCTGCCTCCCCTGCTACAAGGCAACTCCAAGAAGGCAGGAGTTTGCTCTGTTTCCTGCTGTACCTAAAGTGACACCCGGCACACAGCAGATGCTCAAAGAATATTTGTTGAATGAATGGATGACTGGAAGAATGGATTCATTGAGTGCTTCAGTTAGTTCTCACACAGGGTGCCCAACCACCCTGGTTCATGGGCAAGGAAAGGCATTCCCAGGATGTGAGACCTTCAGGGATGGATGTGAAAATCTCAGGTCCAGAGATTAAAAAACAAGAGCTCTAACCAAAGGAGCACTGAGTTTCCTTCCAGCAATCTAATTTTATAACCCCATGGTCTCCAGTCCCTAAAGCCACACACCTACAGGGTGGCAGTATAGAAAGATCATGCTTTGGGCATAATTGGACTTGGTTTGAACCAAGTTCTGCCATGTAATGCCACTGGGCAAACCATTCAATCCCCCCCTTAAATCTCAGTGACTTCACCTATGAACTGAAGCAAGTAATCCCAGCTCAGGGCTCTGACTGTGTAAAAACAGTCAGGTCATCGATGCATCATGGGGGAGGCCCCCTGGGAAGCAAACTTCAAGATGGACATCAGCACACAGAAAGTTTTTTAGGGTGTGCTCTTCGTTTCAAAACTTGTGGAAGGAAGAAGGGACTGGGCACAGCAAGAAGTCAAGCCACAACAGTCCCAATGGAGGCACTCAGAGAGCCCTTCATAGTAGACCCAAGTTTGGGGGGGGTGTAATTTTGGGCTGTGTAACTCTCCTCAGCAGAGGCAGTTCTCCAAGGGGCTCAACAGCCGAGGACTGTCAGGAAACAGTCTCCACAGGACCTAAGGATAAGTCCTTCAGTCCTGAAGAGGATTTCCTTGTCTGCCAAACCGTGCAGCATAATGGTAAGTGCTCAACAAATGCTATAGTTGTCATTACCTCAGGACATTAATTCAAGGTCAAGACTACATCACTGTGAACTCTGTGCTCCTTCTGCTCTGCCTCCCACCTCTTTATCTGAACTTCTTGAGTCACACCTCTACTTTAGTTCAAGGAATCTTTGACCAGATCCCTTTTCCCTACCCAGACAGCGAGTCCCTTGAAAGCAGGCTCCATTCATCTTTGTGCCCCCCGTCACAGTTGCCCTTGGTACCCTAGGCTTCCTGAGTAACTACTAAATCAGCAAATGTATGCCCACCCAAGATTTGTATGGATTTTGCCCATATCCTTCCTAGGCTTTCAATATCCCCAGACCTATCCAGGTTAGCCTGCAGGATAGCTCAGGCTCAAAATATCCCAGGTGGAGCAATGCCCACCTA
Source organism: Suricata suricatta (assembly GCF_006229205.1). Lineage (NCBI taxonomy): Eukaryota > Metazoa > Chordata > Mammalia > Carnivora > Herpestidae > Suricata > Suricata suricatta. The sequence continues at coordinate 49,119,999 of NC_043711.1, forward strand.
GAAACCATTTTGACTTCAGAGCTGGGGCTTGAAGCACCTCCTTCCCACTACCCCAAACTCCCTCCATTGGGCCAAGATCTAATTGCCAACAGCCAGCTTATTTCTGCCACGTAACAGTCAGAAAACCCAAAAGGGTCTTAGAAACTCATCGTCTACTCTTCCTGCCTTAACTCCCCACACTGCTACAAATGCATGCCTTCTCTCCTCATTACAAGAAAGGGAAGAGTTTTGGGGTGTGACGACTAGAGCCCACAAATGTTGCCTGGTCCCTCAGTAAAGCTCTCTTGAAATATCCCCTTATTGGCCAGAGCTAAGTCAATTCATCAACTGCTTTAGACCAGGATGATGAACGGTGTCCTCATTAAGCACAGGTTCCAGTGTCAGGTGACCCTGAATCTGAATCTCAGCCCCAGTACCTGCTAGCTGCAGGACTTTGAGCAAGTTACCCAAAGATCCCTGTGTCTTTTCCCATGGGGAAATAACCACCTATCTCACAGAGTGACTGCATGGGTTAATGGCAACCAATGGCATACAGTATGCCTTCAATTCATACCAGCTGTCATAATTATTACCAGCAAGGGTCTGGGCAGCAAAAAGTATGCAGATTTAGTTCTCAGGTTTTGTACTAATATGTGGAGTCTGTGCTTATAGGACATAAAACAACTACATAAAGCACTGAAAAAAAATCTCTTAACCATCCAGATGTTTGGTAGATGAAGCATGTAGAACATTCCTCAGCTTTCTCCCCCATCGATATTTTACCTTCCTCATCTCCTTATGGGGATATATAAATATTTAAGTGATACTTGGAAAGTGTTCACAGATTTTTTTACCCCTAACAGATATGATTACTTAAAAATGTAAAACAGCTGTGTGTAGCACAACTATCATGAACTGAATTTTCAAGGGGAAAAGAAAACGATAAGCTGAGGAATGAAAAACTTGCAGTAGATTTTATAAGCAAAAGGCCAATTTCCTAAAAGACAAAGAGTTCTTTCAAAGCTATAGGAAATGATAAAAAAAAGAAAACTCAATGGATAAATTGTCAAACTGCTCTAATAATAAAAGAAGACATTTTTCATTTGTGAGATTAGAAAAATGAAAAACAAAAATGTTCATTCTTGCCCACACTGACAAGTACAAGGGAAACCAGTCACTTTCACCTGCTGCCAGAGGCAGGAGATCTAAGTTGGTGCAACTTCTCCTGGAAGACGATTTGATACTAGCTATTGAAATTTCAGATGTTTACATCTGTTGACTTGGAACCTCCTCTTCTAAATATATATCTTCCCAAAACATTCACACATACATAATGATACATGTACAAGGATGTTCAATACAGGGGCGCCTGGCTGGCTCAGTCAGAAGAGCATGAAACTCTTGATCTTGGAGTCATGAGTTCGAGCCCCACACCGGGTGTAGAGATTACTTTAAAAATTAATAAAATCTTTAAAAAAAAAGGATGTTCAATACAGTACTATTTGTTCATCAAACAAAAACAAGAAACATGTAAATGGCCACTAGTGACCTTTGGCTGAACACATGGTTGTACAGCCATAAAATGGAAATCTATAGAGACACTCAAAATCCTTACAGATTTGTACGTAAATGTCTTGTAGCAGCATTATTCATACTAGCCAAAAACTGGAAACAACCCAAATAATCACCAACTGGTAGATAAACAAAATGTACAATATCCTAAAATGCAATACTGTTCAAAAGGAACAAAGGTCTGTCACGTGAATGAAACTCAATTTTGTTTGTTAAAGAGAGCTAGACACAGAAAAATATATATATTTTTTATTCTGTTCATATGTAAGCCCATAAAAGGCAAATCTATAGAGACAGAAAATAGATTAGTGGTTGCCTGGTGACAGAGATGAGGACAGGGAGTGACTGCAAACGGACATAAGGAATATTTTAGGGGGTGAAAGACAATGTTCTAAAATTGGATGACAGTGTTAGTTGCACAATTCTGAAAATTTACTAAAAAGTCAATGAATTAAAACAGGTAAGTTTTATGGTACATAATTTATACCTCAGTAAAACTATTTTTTTAAAAAAGGATGAGACAGAGGCATCTGGGTGGCTCGGTCAGTTAAGCATCCAACTCCTGATTTTGGCTCAGGTCATGATCTCGAGGTTCATGAGATCAAGCTCTGTGTCAGGCTCTGTGATGAGCATGGAGCCTGCTTGGGATTCTCTCTCCCCCTTCTCTTTCTCTCTGCTCCTCCCTGGCTCATGCTTTCTATCTCTTAAAAATAAATAAAGATTAAAAAGAAAAAGAATGAGATAAATCAATAAATTCTCACATGCAAAGATGTCCAAGAAAAACTATTAAATTTTTTAAGAGAGATGAAATGGTATGAAAAATATCATATGACTGTTAAGGCAATCATCATATATGTTAGTAACACACAGAAAATAATTCTGGAGGAATCTACAAAAAACAGCTAACAGTACTATTCTCTCCAGGAGACAGGATTATAAGAAACTTTTACTTTCTTTATGGTGCACTTCATATATACATGATTTTTTTAATTAGGTATTTTTGCTATATGTTTGAACATTTTCCTAATAAAACATTAGGGGGAAGTGAGCATGACTTTTATAATCTAAAAAAATACAACATAAAAATTAAAATAAATAGGTAAGTAAAGCAGTGTTGTTTTAAATTGACTTGGTTTTGTTGATACTGCTGAGTCCCAGTTACAAATGCCACATCTGGTCACAAGATGTATGGAATCTCTCATTCTTCTGGCTCCACCGCAGCCTGGAAAAAAAAATCTGAAAACCACCCATCTCTGCCTTTCTCTCATTCCAAGCTCCCCAAACAATGACTAAGTCTGTTTCCCAGCCAGTCACCTTAAAGCCGGGGAGATGATGGCCCTGGACAAGTACATCCCTCAGTGTTAACCGATCTATGGATACCTTGGCTTATAAAGCAATTTCTTCTGAGTTTGGCTGGCAAAAAGAAAGCGAGGTGGGGGAGGATTTCTCAAAGTCTGATAAAAATAATCTGATTATTCATTAAGCTGAAGAGTGAGGAGCGCCTGGGTGGCCCAGTCAGTTAAGCATCCGATTCTTGATTTCGGCTCAGGTCATGATCTCAGGGTTTGCGAGATCCAGCCCTGCGTTGGGCTCCTCACTCACTGTGGGACCTGCTTGGGATTCTCTCTTTCCCTCTCTCTCTGCCCCTCCTCCACCTGAGAAATAAATAAACTTTTTAAAAAGCTGAAGAATGAAGTCAAGGGCCTGAGGACCCTATCAAGATACAGAGATGCCAGAAGTCCTCACCCATATATCTGACCCACCTCCCTGTCTTCAGTTTTCTAAGCTCAGACCCTGGCAGCTCAATAAGTTTTAGTATTTACTGAAGTGTAACAGACACACAAAATAGTGTACATGTTTTAAGTACAGCTTTTATGAAGACTCTGAGTCTCAAGGACAAATCTTTCCCTTTTCCAATGGAAACCATAGTGCCACTTTTTTTTTTCTTGCTTCTAATCAGAGGTGAATGAGGGAGCTGTACTAATAATAGTGCCCTGCCATGCTGGTCCCATCCCCCTGAAAATCTGGACTGAGATGCATGTGCATTGTGGCTGGTGGTCACTGTTGCCCAACTCCAAAAGGCGCTTCTAAGTCAGGGGCCAACATGTCATGACTCAGAACTACAGGGAGGAGCTGAGACCAGCCCAGGCTTCCCCAAAAGGAAGCTCTTCAGCTGTTCCAAAGAAAGGAGGATGGAGTGAACTCTAGTAGACTATAAGCTTCGTGAGGGCAGGAAGGGTGTCTGTCTGCTCATTAATGCACACCCGGTACCTGGTACACAGTAGATGGTCACTAAATATTTGTTAAAAGAAATACTGACTGACTCGAATACAGAAGGTAAAGACAGACTCTGGAAACCAGGCCACAAAGCAGAAACCCTAAGAGTTTGGGAAGGGCTGCTGCTAAACCAGATGGTGCCCTGGTGCCAGTTAGAAAAAGACAGCACTTTCTCCCTGCTGATAATAGCTCCATGCCAGGGCAAGCTGCTTGGTGAGCACAGTGTGGACTGGGTTCCGGGCCCGCCCCTCCGCCAGATGCCCTTGTGTAGGGGACAGCCTGCACTGCCACCTGGGTAGCCTGTGTTGGTCATCACTGCTGCTCCTTGTGCCCATCGACAGCACAAATCGTGTAGGCTATTCCTCGCCAGGCTTCTGGGAAGGTGCCCTATTTGCCACCAGGAAAGGCTGACCTGAAGAAAACCAAAGGTTTCAAAAAATCCTCCTATAATCAGTAAATATTTGCTTATTACTTACAGGACCATGGAGTCCCAACCCCTGTATCATCGGAAAAGGAAATGCAGAATTTCCCCCTGTCCGCTTCAACTCTTCCATACTCCTAAGAGAGAGCAAAGCAGATGGGCAAAAGGAAAAGAGGGAACATCCTACTTTATACCCGGAGACTATCCTTTTCATATGAAAACTGTTACATGAGCTTCATAGCCAAATACCTCAAGGACGATTTTAGCTGTGCTTTTTCTGGTGTACAGGCATCATCTCTTGCCTAGGCTGCTGCAAGAGCCCCTAACTCGCCTCACTGCCTCTCCTTGCCTACCAACAATCTATTCTCTCCACATTCCAGGACAAAGGGTCTTTTGAAAGGACAAAGTTGATCAAGTCATCTCCCTGCTTAAAATCTCTGATTGCACACAGAATAAAATACAAGTTCTTAACATGGTCCACAAGGTCCTCTGTGACCCTATTCTGGCCAACCTCTCCACCACTTCTTGGGACATTCTCTATCATGCTCACTTTGTTCCTGCTATATCCATTTTCTTACAGTTCATTCCCTCTTTTTCTTTTTATTCTCCAAAGCCATTGTTCCTGCCCGAGGGCCTTTGCACTTGCTGCTTCCTAGGCCTGGATTCAGCTTCGAGCTTTTCACATAACATTTAGGTGTCAACTTAGGGAGGTTTTTCCTGCTCTTTTATCAAGAACTCAAATCCCCAATGCCCCAACTCTACTCCATTACTGTCTTTACTTTCTTTGTAATAATCACCATTATCTGAATTTGTCTGATTATCAAGATTTTTATTGCCAGTCTCCCTGCTTTCCCTTATGCCCCTACACTACCCACTACACACAGCAGAATATAAACTCATTTCCCATGCTATCTCTAGTATCAAGAACTCAACAGACGCTTAATAAATACCTTTTTAAACAATTACAATGATAATTGTAAGGCTCTTAACAATTTGCAAAGTATACTCAATTCATTGCCCTACATAACCTTAAAAAGAGATGTAAAGGGCAGAGAGCACAACCCTTATTTTATGGACGAGGAAAGAGGTTCAGAGAGTCCAAGCAGTTTGCCAAAGATCACACAGCAGGAAAGATGCTTATTTTGCACTCAAACTCAGGTTTTCTCCTTCCGAGTCTGGGGTTCTTCTCCTATTATACAGTTAACATCCAATAGTGCTTCCCATTCACTGGGCATAAACTTTGCAACATCAGATGAGAAACAAAGCAGTCACTTGCAGGATTGGGTTTAGCTCCAAGACAAAGAAGAATATAAGGCTTTGGAACCATTTTGGAAATCATCAAAATAGACAATTATGTAAAATAAGCCCCCTCTGAAAACCACAGATGGAGAAGATGCAAGGCACCCAGATGTCCTGTCTCAAGTTTGATCTGTGCTTGTGGAAGTCCCTGATTCAGATGAAGGACAGGGCGCTTGGGAGTGGGGGGTGGGGGCGGGGGGGGGGGAGGATGTAGAGAGATGAAAAGGGCTGTATCTCTACCCAAGCACAGCAAAAAGAAACTATGACTAATAGGGGAAATTCATTGTAGGAAACTAACCACATGCTACAGGAGGATCAAATTTCTCACCCCTCAGACCAGAGAGTTAAAGGCATAACAACCACGGCATGTTTAAAACTATCTTCTCAGTCTCGGGTCACAGAAACTGTGAGTGAAATATCCCTGATAGGATACACTGAAGTGGCCTTTGGAGCTGGGGAGCTGGATGGATGTGAGGGAACACCTACCATTATATTTAGACTGCTTTATATGTGTCTGTATTACGTATTAAAAAAATGAACTAAATTTAAACAAACTTTTTAAAAAGAGAACTGGTCTGGGCAGCCACTTCAGTAGGTCAGTTCTCCCAGGCTGGCCCCCTCTCAGATTTCATCCTTCCCAATCCAGAAAGAGGGAAGCAGTCAGGCCCACTCCTCCCTCTTCAGAGCATGACAGGTAGCAAGGGCTTCCTTTGGTCTCACTCAAATCTAAGCCATTTCCCTTCAGAGCCTGAAGCCGTGAAGCCTGGAGCGATAGAGGACCGTCTTCCCTATATCCTTCATTTTACAGATGAGACCCAGAAAAGGGAAGAGACTTTCTCAAGGCCCCCCAACTAGGCAGTAGCGAAGTTGGAGCCTGAGTGCAGATCTGCTGCCTCCCTATTGCGCTCCCTTCCTGTGTTGTGCTCCCTCAGTGACACCAAGCTCCTTCTCTGTTCAACACCCAGAAAACCAGAATACCAAGAGTTAACAAGCACAGTTTAGGAATATCAGCCCACTGGGCCATTCTCTAAAGACTGTTTTTTTCCACACGGCATCTACTTAACTGCCTTGGACCACTCCAGAGCACCAGGCCGGGAGCTCTCCCCTGAAACAGAACCAGCCCAAGGGGAATCCGAAACTCAAGAGGTAAGCCACAAAAACCAGGGAGCGATACCTGCGTTCACTGGGCAGGGGCCAGGGATGCTAAACATCTACAGTGCGCGGGACAGTGCACTCAAAGGAGACTCCTGGCCCCAAATACCCTGTGGAACTGCCCACCCGTCATCTCTGATCGCTTCCCTGAGTTCTCTACCACCCTTCATCCCTGAATATCAGCAGACTAGAAGCCCTGAGAAGCGCTAGCTGAATGTTGTCAGAAATAACTACAATAAAGGACAGCATCTGATAGCTCCTTGCAGCCAAACAATGTCGCAAACTGCCATTCTCACAACAGCCCTAGGAAAAGGACACCACAGTTCTGATTAAACAGACAAAGAAACAGGCACTGAGGGGCTAAGTCACTTGCCAGAGCCATACTAAAAATTGGCAAGGCAGACGCCCAAATCCAAAATCCCAGACGTGCTGCTTTTAAAATAAATTGAGCTGCAGGAAATTTAAACTACTAGTAAAAGTGACCCATTGCTCCAATCTCGTGCCTCAGTGGCCTCACTGGGACACCAGATTGCATCTTCCAGACCACCCCATCCCTCCGCAATCCTAGGAAGCATATCGAGGCCTGATGGACCTCACCTTGGACGAGGCTGCAGTTTTCAGACCAGTTTTCATAGTCCAGCAAAATCTACCTCCACCACTCAAAAATATAGGAGAGGATGTCTACAAAGGGTGGCCAATATTACAAAAGGTATTAGGGTGAAAAACTTACCCCAGTTGTTTAGGATAGTATAATTTCTCTCCCCCCCCCCATCTCTCTCTTTCTTCCTCTCTCTC
>NC_043711.1:49127593-49194076 GCF_006229205.1 Suricata suricatta
ACCTCCTTATGACAGAAGGAGACCTGGGACCTTTGGACCTCACTGTGCTGGTCCCAGCCTTGTTGAAGCCAAACCACCAAGAGAGTCACAGAGGCAAGGAGGAGACGGGTGGGGGCTAGGGTAAGACAGAGAACTGCGATGGCAGAAAAAAGGCAGTGGGGCAGTCTTCCCAGCTCGGCAGAAATTCTTCCTCCCTCAGTGAGCCATGTGCCAGTGGTCATTACCGACATGGGACAGGAGAAGAGCACAGGGGGCTAGCACAGAAGGGACAGGAGGAGATGTCCTGGCTGGGTCTGGCTCTCCTGCCCTCCCCCCGACCCTTCTTCCCTCCCCCTCAACCTCAGAGTCAAGAGCTGAGTGTCTGAGCTTCAGCTTTACAAACACACGGAGAAAGCGAATGCAACCTTTAAGCTGCGCTAACAGGATCAAGGGGTGTATTATTAGTCACGCTGGCCTCCATACTGTTCAGGGTACTTCTGAAAGACACGGTTTAGCCTGGTCTCCATATTTTAAGGGAAATTAATAATTTAGAAGATTTATCAGTGGACTGCAGACTCAAAAATGGTCTTCCTCTCTTTGGGAAGATTTCCCAGAAAACACTGCTCTAGGAGAGACCTCAGTCCTGTTAGCCAGATTGGTAAATCCACACTAGAAATGAATTAGGTGGAAAATAATGGCAGCCAGATGGCTTTTAAAATGTTGATAAGCTGAAATGTGGCAGGAAAAAGAGACCAGAGGGTCAGGGAACGAGTCATCTAGGGCATAACAGAAGAATCTAAGCATCAGAATGCCTAGCAAAGAAAACAAATACCTTGTACATAAGTCACCACTGCCCACATCTGAGCCCACAGCACATCAGGTTTTTTTTCCTACAGATCTTGGAACACAGTCCCAGAATCCTTCTCAACACAGCCCTCTAACAGCCACGACCAATCCATCATAGATGGCACTCAGTTGGGGATCATACCATCTCCAAGCGAGAGTTCTCTCCATAAAGGGGCACAGATGATACAACAGATATAAACTATTCCCCATCCTTGACTTAGGAATACTTAAGAATGGCCTTCAGATAGTGGAAATGTTACCATGCATGAGTCAGCCAGTTTAGACTTATTTCGAGTTGTGCCAAAAGACAGAGGTACCTTGGAGTTCTATTCGAGGAAGATCTTTCTAGCAAATGTTTCCAACAACAGGAGAGTCTGTTTTATGAGGTGGTCGGTCCCTTGCTACTAGAAGTTCCAATCAGAGGCTTTAAGGCCAATCAGGGATTCCAGTCCAGCATGGGCATTCGGGCAAACTCAGTGATGCTCACTGAGACTAAAGACTCAGATGTCACCTGTATACTCAGCATCTACCATGTGGCAGAGACAGGCCCATGGGCTATCACAGTGGATATTGTGACCTCTATATACTCAGGGGAATTGAGTAACTTCACACAGTGACCCATCAAGAATTCAAATCCTAGGGCACCTAGGTGCCTCAGTTGGTTGAGTGACCAACTTCAGCTCGGGTCATGATCTCGTGGTTCGTGGTTTCGAGCCCCAAGTTGAGCTCTGCACTGCCAGTGCAGAGCCTGCTTGAGATTCTCTCTCTCCTGTCTCTCTTGCTCTCACCCTTGCTCTCTGCCCCTCCCCAACTCATGCTTTCTCTCCCTCAATATAAATACACTTTTAAAAAAAGAAGAGGAAGAATTCAACTCCTGATCCTGCAACTCCAAGTCCTGCATGTTTCCTCCCCACTTTGACGAGCTGCGAACAAGCAGCAAGATGAGGCCTCCTCCGAGACTAACTGGCTCTCAGATGGTACCTACCCCAGGGGCTTTATCTTCCCTACAGACGCTGCCTACGTATTACAGGACAGTCCCACTTCTGCTGCCCTGAAAGTATTCCAACCCAGGGCTCAAACTGCCTCATTGCTAGGCAGCAGGCATCCTGTTTCCTCAGCCCATCTCCAAGTGAGGGTTCCCCCCACAAAGGGGCACAGAGGGAATTTCTGACACTGAACTTAGTGGCTTTGTCCTAACATCCCAGGCACCATCATTCTTTTGGTCTGTGGTGTTTATAGCTTCTGTTCCAATGTGGAAGTTCCTAGAACGGGGCGAGAGCTGAAGCCACATCAGTCATGGTCTCCAGATGACCAGCCACTCTCAGGCTCCAGGGCCCTGAGCAATGGAAGGGAGAGCAGGAAGGCTGCAATGAGGGAAAGGGGAAAGGATAGTTTGCAGAAAGACAAAGCAACTCCGTTCGTCTCACGGTCAGGCCTGCTGCAGCCTGGCGGCCCATTTCAGATTCCTGGGGTTCCTGTCCTGTACCCCAATCCTCATTCTACTCTCAAGTCGTGCCTTATCCCACCCTCCGGCCACAGTACTGTCCTAGTACCCAGTGCCTGGGGCTTGACCCTGCCTTACCCAACGCCATGGACAGGCCCTGCTTCCTATACTATGTCACCAGCACTACAGAGTACTCCCAACACTCTTACCTATGTAGACCTGTACCTGCTGACCTGGACTTTCTCCCGCCCCTGTGGAGCTGGAGGTCCCCTCCCCGAAGGGGGCGGGGCTCTGGCTTCCAGCCCCTCTGGTTACAAAGCCTCCCGTGTCCCGCTGCTACTAGTTAACCTGAACACAGTGGACTGTCTCCAGCCATGCTTCCTACTACCCTGTGTGTACGTGCCACTGCTCTCTAAAGCCACCGCCCTCCTTCTAAGGAATTTCTTGGTAAGGAACCAGGCTACATTCACACATATAATTCTATATCCTTATCCATGCCCATCTCCCTAGCCAGAATTTTTTGCTTCCCACCAACCTTCAGACAACATATCTTTGCTGCCTTAAGCCCTTTCTGGTGATGTGAGCCCACACAGGCCTTTCCTGTCTCTTTTTGCATTCAAAGTCTGTACAGCAAAATGAGTCCCTTATTTATACTGTTACCTTCTTTGCTGTTTAATGAAACAATTTAGCACATCTGACACTCTCATCAAGACTATGCATTTGTTTTACTTTCCAACTAGTCTATAAATGTCAGTAGGTAGAAATAGTCTATTTCACCTTGCACCCGTTCAGTGCCCACCCAGGGCAGGGCTGTGGTAGACCTTCTTCTTTGGAAAATGCCTGCCCACCAACAGGGGTGGGATTCTGGCTGACAGAGTTCTCATGCTAACCCCACATCACTGGCCACACCAACTGGTTCAGGGACCACCTAAGCTGGGCCAATCAGAGTCCCTTCACCAGCAATAATGAAGTGAAGGAGGAAGAAAAGAAAACAAATGAAAAGAGAGTAAGCAAGAGAGACGGTCTTTCTATGTGTTCACCTCCAAATGAAACATGAACTTGGGAGCTGCCAGCACCCATTGTTTACCTGTCATGTAGAAATATCAGAAATAGCCAGAGAAGAAATAGTAGAGCAGGAAGAGTGAAGCAGATATGCAAAGAGAAGCCAAAATGAGAGAAAGTATACCAGCTGATGTCTAGAACACACCAGGGCTCCCTAAAAACCCAGTCCCGGTTCTTGGCCATCAGGAGGCTAACTGCATTTCCCCACTTGGGTTCCAGAGAATACCATGCATCTTTAAACAAACGCTATTTCATTACCACCTGCTTCTGCTGGTTTCTCTTGCCTGCAACCAAAGTTCTCATTAAAGCAAGGGCACATGCTACATGTTTTGTAAATTCTTGCACATTCATTGAATATATTCCTGATTATCATCACAGATCTCAATTCAAATAGCAGTGGTGAATTTCTTCAGCATCTCCCAATAGGTGCTTTGAAACAAAGACCTCTAACTGCTGGATAACTTATCTATCAGCCACACTGATGCTTAATAACACAAATACCGTGTTCACACTCAGACCAACTTGCACACAAACACCCATATGTACCTATGTGTATATGCTCCAATTCCATGTAGAGGCATTCAGGGCATTCTGCCCTCTTCCTGGGGCTATCACTCCAAAGGAGCAGAGAACAGTGAAGAATAAATAAAATTTATAGTCTAAAGCCTGGGTGCTCTCTGTCATGGGCACTTCACAGTCATGAAACCTGAGCAAGGCATTCAATCTCTGAGACACATTCAACAAGACACTGCCACTCATGCCAACCGTTCTGGAAGGTAAGAGTTCAGTTCCTACCTAGGACTCCCTGAACACTTCAAACAGCATCTCTCAAAGAAAGTACTGCAGGATGCTTGTTCCAGAACAGGGGTCAGCAATCTACAAACTACATGAGTCAAATCTGGCCCACAGCCTATTTTTGTAAATAAAGCTTTATTGGAGCCAGCCATGTCCATTCATTTTCTATTGATGGCTCCATTTGCATTGAACAGTAGACACAGCAGTTACAACAGAGATCTTATGGCCCACAAAACCTGAAATGTTTACTATCCGGCCCTTTACAGAACAAGTTTGTACATCTAGAAGATGACAATAGGTATATCCTAAAGAAAAAATAGTACCTGGATTAATGAGTTCAAGAAACAATGGGTTAAATAATTTATGTTTTACAGCACTTATCAAAACCTTTAATGTATGGAAGCACACTATGAATCTTTAAGAAGGGAGCGCACTAGAATGCTTCCTACACTTATTTGAACAGAGCCCTTTCTATAGCAAACATCTGGAGGGAGTAGTGTTCCAAAGTCTAGAGGAGTTCTTCATCTATAAAACAGAGATAATACCCTGCCTAACTTATGCTTTCCAAAAGTCGTGGTATTCTGGCCACATATAAATGAGAAGAAGAAAGTCTGGTCCACACTTGGAAATCAAAAGCAATTATTGTAATATTTTCCACTCTTCCTAAGTAGTAAAAAGCTCTGATTATTCCAGAAAACCCTGTGTTAGTCGACGAAGTCTTTGTTCCCTTAAACAACTTTGGGAAAATGAATTTGACAGGACATCATCAGTCCTACTAACCAAAGCTTTATTTGTAAATTTCCTTTGTGTACAAATTGAAGTAAATAATGCTTGAAATACTTTAAGTCAATTTATAAACAAAATGTATAGCACTTACTTAGTTTATACTGTAAAGTATGTTATATGCTTTTGTTGATTTGAGAATAAAGATAGTTACTAATATAAACAAACAAATAAATAAGAGATCATAATAACCCTGACTCTACCTGCATCATAGGGCTGTCAGGAAGATCAAATGCAACACTGATATGAGTAGACTCTGCAAACCACAGGCAAATGAGAATTATACCTCCTGCCCAGTAACTTAAAGGTATTTTCTCTCCATTTCCCACCAGCAACTGGCCTCTAAGAGTCAGCTGTTTCCAAGAACCTGCTGATTCTGAAAACTTCACCTGTGCCTTGGTAGAAAAGTGCATGATTGTAAGCTTAATGGGAAGGGTTGCTGAGAAATTCGATTTGTTTCCATTAAAGAACATCAATTAATCTTGATTCTGGATGGAAGACAGGCACTTCTCCTCTGGAAGTTCTGATTCACTCTCCATACTACCCAGGAGTGACATGGGCTCCAGATAGACGGTTTTCTCATGCCAAGCCATTTCACAGACCATGGAGTTCTGAAGGGGACAGATGCTCCTCCAGAAGGAACACCTGACCCCCTCCAATGGCAGACCCTTCCCGCACTACACAGACATGCTCTTTGCCCTTAGCACTTGCACATAACACCTACAGCACCAACCAGGTTTCGCCACCCACTATCACCCCAGACCCGTTAACAAACAACTCGTTGGGACACAAACCTCTCTATTGCTGACTCAGACCCATGGAAGCACCCAGGAAGGCCAACAGGATGGGGAAGGAATGGACAGCACCGAGGACTAGGAAGTAGCAATGGCATTATGCTGAGATGTCACACCATTTACAAATGGATGTCAACCATTTTCTCTTCCAAAACAAGAAATGGGGCATGTGGGAAAGGGGATAGAATGAAGAAAACAGGAAGGAACATGGACATGTGGAGACACCATCCTCTCGCCTGCAATCCAGGCAGTTCAGACGATACCTGCCCATTTCTCCTCTACCCCCACCAATAGACTCTGGGAGTCCCTGCCATTCCCAAGAGATAATATCTTCCTGGAATTCCCACAGTTCACTTATACACCACTTCTATCTGTTGGAGAAAGGCCCTAAGCAAAGTCAGGTCTTTTAAAAAGAGAGAGGGGTGCCTCAGTGGCACAGTCGGTTAAGTGTCCAACTTTGCCTCAGGTCATGATCTCACGGTTCAAGCCCCGCACAAGGCTCTGTGCTGACAGCTCAGAGCCTGGAGCCTGCTTTGGATTCTGTGTCTCTCTGTCCCTCTGCCCTTCCCCAATCACACTCTCCTTCTCTCAAAAATAAGATAAACATTATTGTAACTACTGTATTGTAAATGATGGAAAATAATTGCATATGTTAAAAAATATGGAACTTTATAAAGTAAAAAAAATAAAATAAAAAAAACAAAAATAAGATAAACATTAAAAATTTTTTAAATAAAAATAATTGAGAGAGATTGAATAAAGGTGAAAGAGAAATGCCACTCCTAGAGGATGACTCAGTGACAGGTGCACTGAGGTGGCTACAGTGAAAACACAAACTTGCCACCAGATGCTGTACCATGAAGAGTCAGACAAGACCCTTGGTCTGCACCAGAGAGAACTCAGACCAAAAGGGCATTTCCTAAGGGATAACCCTGATGTTCCGTGAAGGGAGGGGCCCACTCTGCATGGAAGTGGTGCTGGAGGATGTCTCTAAGGGTTTTGAAGTCCCAGCCTGGACAATTTCAGTCTGAGAACCTAAGAGCAAGAGACACTCAAGCAGCATAAGGATCTAGCAAATTCTATCTTAGAGAGAGGAAGCCACCCATTAGGCCTATAGCTGGGCCTCGCTCCCCTCAACTTGCAGACATTGAACTAACTGCGCTTGACAGTTCCCTGCTTCTGGTAAAGTTCTTGCGATTTCTACCACCAGATACCAAAGCTTTATTAGAAGACTCGGTTCTTCTTAGTCTTCCCTAGATCCCCGCAACTGATTGAGAGGTTCAGAGGCTGGCACAAGGAGCCTTTGGAGAGGGTGGTGCTTTGTGTGAAATGCGGGGCAGAAATCACCCTGCTGAAGACCCACATGAAGGCAATATGGTCTCTCTTAAATCCACCTGGTCTCTTTGCACCCTACCCCCACCCCCCTCCTCAAGGACTGTTCAGCCGGCCCACAAAACAGAGAGCACTATCTCCTAATATCAGCAGGGCTGTGCTGGGGAAGAAACAGCCATTGTTCGGCATGGCTACAGAACAGGCCTGCAGTGGAGAAGTAATAAGGGTGAATATTTGGGTCAACGTAAGAAAAACCAACAGAAGCCTTGGGGCAGTTCAAAAGAACAGCGGGGATACTCGCTGCGATCGCTGCGATGCAAGGATTGGGGGCTTGTGGTAAATGAGCCACAGGAATGCATCAGGAGCAGCTATAAAGGCATCTCTTCTCTCTCCACCCACCCCTACCCACCTCTGTGGACCCCTACTTCCAGCCTCACTGTCAGGAAGATGAATGAGCAGAGTCCACTACTGCATCCTAAAGATGTCTCTGACTGTGCAGGGCATTTTGATGTGATCTTGAAAATAAACCATTATCTAACATAGCAGTTGGGCTTAAACAAACAAACAAACAAACAAATAAGTAAATAAATCTATTCTTACCGTGAAACAACATACTGTACAGTGTTAGCTTAGGGAGAAAAATTTCAGTTTGGTGCTCATCTTCTTGTCCACATTGTCCTAATACCTATCGCAAGTCTCTTCCCGAGATACAGTACAAATTTCACCTCGGCTCCAGACGCTCTGAAGATGCCTGTTTCTCTTTGAGGTACCCCCCACCCAACACAACTCCTAGAAAATTCATTACAGGTATGCCACAAAGGCTATATTTGAAATCAGGCCCATCCCAAACATGATATTCCCTCCAAGGTTGCAGAAAACTAATCAGTGACTTTTATATAATGAAAACAAAGTTCAGTGACATTTTTGTTTAAAAAAAAAAACAACACAAAAAACACCACAACTACACCCAGGGGGTGGTTAGCTCCAATACGTATGGAGACCAGGGACATGAGTTGAACTCGTAAAGCAGGGGAGGTTAGGGAGATGACAGCAGCCAGTGAGCTCCAGTCCTGTCCAAGGAGAGCTACGAGGGCTCAGCCTCAGCGGGTGCTGTCCCAAGTTACCAGACCTTCTGACTTTTTTTTTAAGGTGCTGGAAATCCAGATTTTATGTGAAATCTCCTCATTTTTACATGTTGGCATCTACGTCGCATTTTTCAAAGACACAGTACAGGCCAAATCAAACACATCTGAGGACTGGATTTGGCCTGTACGCCATCAGTTTGCAAGCTCTGCATAAAAGTCCAGCTTAAACAAATTACCAGTAATGTGCAAAACAGATCCCTCCTCGCTCACCCACCCTCTCCATCTCGGAGAAATTAGGCAGGGGGGTCAGCGATGGGACTGCAGGTGAGATGAGGTTCAGGGATAAAGAAAGCCCAGTGACATCTGTGTCCAAATTAATGTGGTAAGAACCGGAAGTCCACGTTTCCGTTTTGACAGAGTTAGATCAAAATGGCTGCATCCAATCAGCCTCTTCAGCTAGTTTGTTTTCCTCTATCAGGAAGCAAGATTTTTACTTTTATTATGGAAATCATCTTCTTCCAGTGGGCTACAGAAAGCAGAATCACAAGGTTGGCAGGCAGAAACCTCATATGTCACCTTGAACTAATCTGCTGCCTAAATCCCCACTCTAACCCTCTTTTCCAGGGGTATATCACTGCAGCCTCAAACACCTCCTATTCTAGGAAGATCAAGGCTTCCTGAGCCTGCCTGCCTGTCCCTTCAAGACAGTCCTAATTGTTAGAAAGGTCTTCCAGACACTAGACTTCTATAAACCCAGCCCAGTCAGATTAGGTTTTTGGCAGCTGCCTCCCCGTGACTCACACCAAACTTACTGTCAACGGGAACCTTAAGTCTTTTTCACAAGCACTGCTGCTAAGCACCTCTCTCCCTTGTCTGTACTTGGCCAGCTGGGTTTTTAGACATAAGGGCAAGATTTTATACTTTTTTCCTTATTAAATTTCAGCCCACCTACATGTTGCAATGAGGTGGGCATCTGTTCACAGGTACAAATCTTTTAAGAGGACCTTGACCCTACCTCTGCCCCACAGATTGTTGAAGCTGATGGCTCTGCACTTAATCAATAACACAGATGGCACTGGGGCATTTGCCAGTAAATATAACTTGCTGTCTACCTTCTCCAAAGCCCAATTGCTGGAAATAATATTTATGGAGGACTGACTGAATCCTACATAATGAGGAATGGAGGTTGGTCCATTCCTTCAGATCAAAAACCTCAATTGCCCTTAGGAGCCAAGGAGGCAACAAAAATGAGTGAAGTGGGTCAGGTGGGCCCTGGAGCAAGACCCAATACCCAATTTGAAGGGAACAGCCAATTTTTGCCTCTGAGAATGAGGGATAAAATGCCTACATCTTCCCATATCACAAGAAATGCCAGAAATCTGGATTTTTTTTAGGTAACTCTCCTCATTTTTTTTGGCATTTTTTTCTTGATTTTTATTTTATTATTTACTTAAGTAAGCTCTACACCCAAGGTGGGGCTTGAACTCAGGACCCTGAGATCAAGAGTCGCGTGCTCTATCGACTGAGCCAACCAGGCACCCCTTGATTTTTAAGTGTTGGAAACTAATTCACTTTTATAAATGTTCCAAAGGCCAAGCAAAACACCCTAATGGGTCTAAGTTCACCTCCAAGCTGCTGTTTCTGCTGCAGATAGTCTAAATTTCACTCTTGGAGCAACTCAAGCCCTCCAACTCTGGATAAGAATAATAATAGAGAGCACTTACTGAGTGTTTCCCCTGTTCTAGACCCTGAGCTAGATACCAAGTGGGGATTATCTCATTTAATCTTCATGAGAATCCAACAAGATGCCCGTTTTAAGGACAAAACTGAGAGGTAAAGAGACGAGATGATTTGCCCAATGTCAAACAATTAGTAAGTAATGAAGATGGAACTCAGTCCCAGGTCTGTCTGATTTCAGAGTCCAATGTGAAGTCCTGGGACCACACTGTTTGAGGAGAATTGCTTTAAGTGAACTGTGCTTTGATGTTAAAATAGTCAGCTTACATTGAGGGATGTTCAACTATTAAAAATGTGTTGTAGTGACTACTAACGAGGTAATTAAGGACACCATCCACCACACCACAGGATCTTCACTGGCTTCTAGCAGCTAGATTTATTTATGAATAAATAAATCAATGGGGTGCCTGGGTAGCTCAGTTGGTTAAGTGTCCAACTTCAGCTCAGGTCATGATCTCATGGCTTGTGAGTTCAAGTCCCACGTTGGGTACTGTGCTGACAGCTCAGAGCCTGGAGCTAATTCAGATTCTGGGTCTCCCTCTCTCTAACCCTCAAAAATAAACAAACATTTAAAAAATAATAATAATAAAATAAAAATAAATAAATAAATACATCTATTCTCTTTCCCCACCTTCCCCACATCTCCCCTCAAGGATGGATCAGGGGCAATCTCAGTAGCACTTCTCAGGGCAGAATGTCTTGTCCTTGACTCTGGTGTCAAATTCATCCTTGAGGAGAAATGAAAAGAGATGTACTTATGTAATGACAAGGTGTCTCTTTTGTGAACCTGGAAGGATAGTGGAAAGTTGGAGGCATCTTTAAATCATAGACATTGAATTATTTGTTATGCTGTTGTTCACTTTTCATTGTAAAATCCTATATGATGAGCATAATTTGAGACAGAAGATAGAATATAATTTCTTGGCCTTATTCAGGAGTGGAAAACCTAAATGCCTATAGAAACCAGGAAGCTTTGGTAAATGAAATAGCAGGTGGGAGATAAGAGCATGAGCTCCTGCTCATGGAAGCAGCAGGGACTCAAGAGTGCATGCCTCACTTCTTTTATTTTATTTAAAGTTTATTTCTTTATTTTGAGGGGAGGAGGAGCAGAAAGAGAGAGAGAATCTCAAGCAGGCTCTGCATTCTCAGTGCAGAGCCTGACATAGGGCTTGATCTCATGAATTGTCAGATTATGATCTGAGCCAAAAGCAAGAGTTGGATGCTTAACCAACTGAGCCACCCACTTAAAAATAGCAGCTGCTACTCAGCTCTGGCTGATTTGGTACCATGCGGGAATGGGGACGCAGTGTAGCCAGATCACCTGATTTGTTTTCAAGAAGTGAAAAATACAGATTTGTATATGAAATTGCCTGACTCTGCTGTGCATCTTAGCAAAATACATCACTGGCCTGCAGACTACTTCTTGCTTGGGGATCAGAGTTGATTGGAAAAGCGACCTTGAATTTTTCAATTTAGTCTTGAGCTGCTTTTTAAAAACCTGGAGAAGGAGAAATGATGTCAAAGAGGCATTCTTAAGTCCTTCAGGGCTAAACTTCCCAGCTCCCAGCTGCATGGCAGGCACACTATGGAGCAGGGCTGAGGATGCAAAATGAATGTCATGGATTCTCTACTGATTTCCTCTGCAGGGGAAGATGGCCACACCCTGAGCTGATCATAGGCTTGACTGGTAAGCTCTTGGGGGCATTCAAAGAAAGGTCAGAAGGAGGAAGGAGGGATGTTGACCTTCAGAGAGCTGAAGGCCAACTCTATTCACTCCTCCTAAGTCAGGGTCAAGATTTAATGCATAGAAATCTATCCACCTGAAGGAAAGGTGAGATTATAGACTGGCCAGGTTTTAAGATACTTCCATGGGCCCAAATTCCTAGAGGTTATACTTCTAAGGGGGCCAAAGTCTGAGGAGGTCCAGACTTGTAACTTTCTTTCCTCCCTTTTGGTGGTTAGGCCTGGTGGCCTCTCAGAGGGGAGTCAGAGCAATTGTCTGGGCTGGTCCCTAAAAGGAAGAGGTCAGAGGTTCTAGCTCCAGCCCAGTTTCAGTTACTCTGGAGCAACAGAGCCAAGATTCAAGGATGGGCTTGGAAGGGAGGCCTGCATGCCTAACCCACTTAGGCCAGAGGACTTCTCCAGGGGAAAACAGCTCACCAGCCCCCAGCACTGGGGTGCTAAGCAGCTTCAGGATGGGTGTTCATTACCCTGTCAGTGGCCTCTATCATATATCTCCCTCTGGCCTCTTGGGGAGGGGCCAAGAGCTACCTGAACAAGGGACAGGATGGTGTCAAGACCCAAAGTCTAGAATCCTAGCAAATGCCAATTTGTTCCTACTTCTATTCACATTTCTATCTATTCATAGGAGAAATTCCTCTCAGAGCTCAAGAAGCCAAAAAATGCTGAGCTTCTCTTGAAGAGTTAGTGGTCTTCTCTTAAAGAAACTATTAAACTTCACACTTTTAGAGTCTCTCCCATTCTATTAAGATCTCTCTGCTTCCTAGTCCTGTTTACCATAGGATGTGCTGTTTCTCCTAACGGCAACCCACTGTTTATGGAACGTCTACTATGTCTGTTCTGGCCTAAATGCCTTACAGAAATGCCCAAGATAGGTATTACTTATTGTTCCTAGTCTGCAGAAGTACAGAGAGCTGAGCCTCTAAAGGTTAGACAAATTGCCCACAACTAATAAATGACAAAGCTAGAATCGAAGCCCAATCTGCGGGACTCCAAAGCCCGCAGCGTGACGCTCACCGCGGCGATATTAATAACAATAGCCAACATTGACTGAGTCCTTACTGTGTGCCAAGCACTGTGCAGAGGGCTTTACATGTGTTATCTCATTCAATCCTTGAGATTACTTTTTAAGGTGGGAATATTATCTCCACTTTACAGATGAGAAAATTGAGCCTCCAAGAGATGAAAAGACTTGTCCAAAGACACACAGAAAACAGCAGAGCTGGGCTGCAAACCTTGGGCGGTTCAATGCCAATAACCATGCTCCCAACTACTAACCCTGCTGCCCCTGGTGTCCTGCCACTCTCAGCATGGGCATGCTCACGTCATCCAAATACCCAAGTCAAACACTGAACTGGGTAGAGCCTTTTAGCAGACCACTAGGGACTTCACCTGGGCTGACAACGGTCCATGCCACAGTACTGGCTCTTGTCTGGACAACCATCAACCCATCCAGTGGTGCCCTAGGGCTGAACTGGTATAGGAGAGGGGAGAAGAAATTGCAGATTCATGGCAGTACAGGAAAAGAGTCTAGAGGACCAAACCTGAGATCGGTCCCCTCCTTCCTAACCGCAGGTCCACCCCAGGTCTCTTTTCTCTGGGCTTGGCTCCAGTCCCCCTGCTCATTCAGATGATAATTACCCGGGTCTTAGAGGTACTGAAGCCCCCAAGTTGAGCCTCAGATAATCCTTCCAGTTGTGTCAAGCAGCTGGAAGTTTTCCCACTTCCAGGGGAAATAAGGGACTCTGTGGTTTACTGGCCAAGGTCTGGGGTAGAGGCCAAAGAGGGCCTTTGTCTGGGTTGCCCAGAGGAGGCTTATTCCTGGGCTCTGACAAACAATAAAGGAAACTGGTGATCCAGGGGGCATTTCTGTTTCTTGGGAGACTTTTCTTCAGGAGTATCAGGATCTGCCTTTTCACAATCTCTTTTCATTCATCTTGCCCTCCTTGGAACCAGCCATCCTGCATTTGACAGTAATGAGGATGGAGGGATGTGGCTCTGTCTCTTTAGAAAACCGGGCAATTAAATTTTCCTTAATGAAGTTCTTTTCTTTCTCCTCGCAAAATCATTTCTGTTGTGGACTTGAATGAATTTTCTATAAATTCTTTTAAATAGAAGTGAAAGGCAGTGTTTCCGGGAAGAGCATCTTAATATTCATAAGCCTAAACCTAACTGTGCATGTACTTTTCTATCCTTGATAGCTATTCCAGAACTTGCTTTGAATGCCTCCTGTGTGGCAGGCACTAAGCACAAGAACTCAGGAATGAATAAAACAAGGCCCCTGCACTCAATGATCTCACAGGGAGACAGACACATAAACAACTACACGGTAATAGCAGCATGTCCAGGGGAGGAGCTAGGCAAAAATAGAAATAATTAACATTTCTGCAGCACTCCAGAGTTTACTTTCTCACACACCACCTCATTTGATCCTCACAGCAACTAGCCTTTAAGGTAGATAACACCCTCATTTCACAGATGAGGAAGAAAGGATGTGAATAGAGATGTGCCTTGCTCAAAAAATAGATCAGAGATGGAAAATCAGGTCTTACAACTCTAAACCTCAGATTCTGGACAGGTACCACAATGGATCCTGATATAAACCTAATAAATTAAATGGTTGGGCTTAACTACTCCCCATCGCTTAGAATTTCGACAGAGCGGGAAGAATCACCTTCTACTTCCACTGGGAAATAATCCAGTAAAGTAGCATATTTCATTTCAGCCATCATTCTTTTTTTTTAATGTTTATATATTTTTGAGAGAGAGAGAGAGAGAGAGAGAGAGAGAGAGAGAGAGAGAGAATGAGCGGGGGAGGGGCAGAGAGAGAGGGAGACAAAGAATCTGAAGTGGGCTCCAGGCCCGAAATCGGATACTCAACCCACTGAGTCACCCAGGGGCCCCTCAGCCATTATTCTTATACCAGGAACACAAGAAGTTGAGCATTACTTAAATATCTGTTGCAGGTGTCTGTCTTCTTTTCTCTTCCTCTTTCCTTTCATAATTGAGCTGATGTCTAGGTACCAGCATCATAAAATTCCTTACTTATTGTCAACTTTGTGAGTTTTTTAATTAGAAAAGTAATCACACTCATTATTTTAGAAATCAACCAAAATGGAAGAATATAAGGAAAAAAGGTCTCCTTTCCACCATTTCCAGTCACTACCATCCTGCCCCCACATCTGACCTACATTCAATTTCTAGTTCCCAAGAGTAAATAGCATTACAAATCAGTAACAACTATAAGACTCTTTTTTATACACACCTAATACATAAAGGCACACATTTTTTATTTAAAAAAATAGGATCATATTACTTACACACACACACACACATACACACACACACACACACACACACACACACACACAGTAGGGGTATTTGGTTTTCTTTCTCATTCTCATAGTCTACATAATTACTAAATGTCTTTTGCCTTCAAAAAAAAGATACAAAGACAGTCAAGTCGTTATAGTTCAGATGCAAATATTTCAAGTTGATAAAACCTGGGGCACTTTAAAAATGCAGGTTCCCAGGCCCTGCCCCACCCCAGAGATTCTAATCCAATAGGTCTGAGGTAAGACCCCAGAATCTGAATTTGTTATAAACTCCCCCCTCGTGATTCTGATGTGGGTGGGCCAGGAGTCACACAGGTACAAACATGGTAGTAGTCAAAGCCCTGCCTGAGCCTTACTTTCCAGCGGCCTGTGCCAGCAACCCCACCTGCACTCACGGCCTCTTAGCCCTGCCCATCTGCCTCTCCTTTCCAACCAGCAGCACTTACTAAGTGCTTCATCTGTAGGCACGGGCCCCCTGTCCAGGACGCTGAATGCTGGTGACCCTCTTACTGGCTTAGCTAACATTTCCATTTATCAGCACATGCTCCTGTGTACCAAGCAGTGTGCTGATATGTGTTACTTCATACTTCAACTAAACTCCCCTCCCCCCCGCTACTTTCTCACATGCATGTGTGCACAAGTGAGATATTGTCATCCCCCTTTTCCAAATAAGAAACTGGTGAGATATCATCCCCATTCTTCTTCTTTCTCTCTCTCTTTTTTTTTTTTTTTTTTTTTTTTTTGGATAAGAAAAGACTTACCCAAGGTCATTTAGCTGATAAGCCATAAGGCAAAATTCAGACCCAGGTCTGCACAGTTCCGTCCAGAGCATGGTCCCCACCTTGTTCCACAGTCCACATACTCATCTCACCTCCCCTTTGTGCCTTTAGCATAACTTGTTCAAACAGAACGGATTTCAGCCCTCTTCCATTGAGCCCTGGCTTTAATTTCCTCTTAATAGCACTTATCCCACAATTGTATTTACCATCTTGAATATAACTACTACTACATTCCTTTTCTAGAACCATTTTTGTCTTTTATACCAGGAATTGTATGTTTCTCTTACAAGTACCACTTCCTGACTCCTTCAATATTTTGATGGCTTCTGACTCTTCTCTAAATGAAAAGATGGTTCTGTCTGGATCCCAAATAGCTCAAGAAATGATGGTGGTGATATAAGCTTGGCCAATACGGTTCAGCTCTATAGATCAATATCAGAAATCACCTACAATATTTTGAACTATGCACATTCACTTGCTTCAGGTCCCCCCCAGGAACTCCGTACCACCCTCTCAAAGGACTCAACTTTTTGTCATAACGGGTTAAAATCTGTCTTCCTTGCAGAATTATAAAGTCTATGAAGCCAGGGAACATAGTAAGAACTAAATTAATACTTGTTAAGCTAAATTGAAGTAAACTGGCCCACAGCATTCTCAACATTTCTTTCACACTATTCCCGATAGAACAACAATTCTGTTTCTGGTGGAGAGCAGTAGGCCTCTGCCATTTTCAGCACAGCATTTTGATGGCAAATTTATGCCAAGCATGAGATCCAGCAAGTCAGAGATATTCAGGGTAGGGCCTAAGCAGGAAGGTCAGGCCCAGATGAAAGCCCTGTATTAGCTGGGGGTCAAGGGACAAACAGTCCAAAGACCACAACCTAGCAAAAGGTCAGGAGCCCAAGTGGTCAGGGTAGAAGGTCAAGGAGTTATCAGTTACCAGGTGTCAGAAGCAAGGGAGTAACTGCTGTTCTGCCTCTTTACTCAAGAGGATGTATCTTTGGGAGATCCAAAGCATACTGTCTGGAGAGGCCACCGATAAAACAAAGACACTGTAAAGTAAAAAGTAATGTAACAGCCAACTCTGCTTACAGATGCCCTACCCAGACGACAGCCGGAGGGCAGCCATGTTGCTCAGACAGTTTGCATTCTTTAGGACGAATAAAATCAGAGAACCGACACCTATTCTTTTGTGTCCTGAAGGTGGCTCAGGTGTTTCATTGGTAAGGGTCCTCTCAAGTCATCTCCCTTTGTGTCTCTTTCCTTCCTTTTAAGGCACCCTAAACTCTAGAAAGTGCCCCTACAGAGCTGTCACCTCCCAGTGTGTTCCAATCTCTGAGAGAGAGCTCTACCCACCTACAGTAATCCAGGCCTTTCTGTCTGACAAAGAATAGGAAAACTTACTAATCTAAAATAAACCATATTCTGAAATAGCCTCACTGACCATCAGAAGTAAGGGGAAAGCAGGTTATCACTGTTGGAAACAGACCAGCAATCAGGAAACCCCAAAAGTACTACCAATGACGAGGGACACTGGCAGGGAACAACAAGGAAAGGGGGACCAAAGGAGACGTTCCAGCAGGGAAGGGTCACCTGCTGCTGAGGCTAAATTCTTCACCCTAGATGACACTCTCCTTTTAATATTTCCTACCAAAGGCAGGAACTGCTCCCTGGGTACCAACAAGGAAGTGAGACTCTAGGGGACCAGGAAGGAGGAAAATTTTAGCTGCAAGTGGCTAGAACAGATGTGAGGGCGGGGGGGAGGGTCTTGATGAGTCAACTCAGTTCCCCTCAACTTTATACAAATCCAGTGGGACAGAAGCAGCAGCACAAGCCAATCCCCACAACAGAATGGCTCCCAACCAACCAATGCCCTGCTCTAAAGGACCATCACGACACGTGGAAGGTTATGCTTATTGATCATTGTTCTTCCTTGACAAAGTCTATTTATTTTTAGGTCATATGCTATCTATTTTAAGCTCTAAGCCTATGATGATTTGCCTATCAGCTTTATTTTTATACCTTTTCATTAAAGGTCTATGATCCCATTTTTTTGTTTTATATATGTATACATAAATATACATATATATACATATATATGTGTGTATATAACAGATTTGGTAAATAGAGATATAAAGTCTGGAAGATAATAATACACTGAGTGTTTACAGTGCTGGCTCAGGATATGGCTTCTAAATTCTTTTTTTTCCTTTTTATATTTTTCTATATTTAAGAAACTTTTAAAATAACATGTCTTATATCCATAATCAGAAAAAACATAATTAAAAAATAAGACTCTCACCCAGGGAACCTGGATGGCTCAGTCGGTTAAGCGTCTGATTCTTAGTTTCGGCTCAGGGGCATGACCTCACAGTTTCATGAGGCTGAGCCTCTCATCAGGCTCTGTGCTACCAGCCTGGGATCCTTTCTCTCTCCCTCTCTCTGCTCCTCTTCCACTTGTGCTATCTCTATCTCTCTCAAAATAAATAAATAAATAAACTTTAAAAAAAAAAAAGGACTCTTATCCACTTGTGCTATGTCTACCTCTCAAATAATAAATAAATAAATAAATAAACTTTAAAAAAAAACTCTTATCCACAATCTCCATGGTCAAAGACACATGGGATCCAGTGGTTAGAAAAGAACTTGAAGCTCTTGTCCTTTCTAGTCCCATATCCCACCCCTAGTCCACTCCATCTCTTCTGGAATTTAGCCATATCAACCTTCTCACCATTTCTCAAGTACCCAGGCCCTTTCATAACCCCCATGCCTTTGCACATGCTGTTCTCTCTTCACAACATGCCTTTCACCACCAGCTGTGCTTATATCCATCCTTCAAAACCCTACTGTGAAGTCCTTTCTTCTATAAGAACTTCTCCAGCTGTCGGGAGCAAAGCTGTCAACTTTCACTCTCAGTTTCCAAAGCGAGTATGGTTCCAGCACTGTCCTCGTAATTTTTTTCTTACTATAATCAATTAACCTATTTTTGTAGCTATCTTTCCTAGAAAATGGGAGTCCATCAAAACAGGAATGGGGACTATATTTTATCCATTTTTGTGTCCCCATTTCAGACACAACAAGAGCTCAATTAACAGAAAAGACTGGATTCCCTACAGGATCTCTGAAAGTGGCCACCTGGTCTCCCTACTTCATTCCCTCGAATGAAGTGGACAGCTCTGCACAGATACAATTGTCTGTTCTTTGGGCTCTTCGTCTTCCTGAATTGCCTTCCAGTCAGGGTTTGGGGGAAGCCTAGGTCAGCTTCATCATGTTCCTCTAAACAGAAATCCCCAGCACAGTCACATGTCCCCTGAAGCAGAGCATCTATACGTGCTAAGTCCATCAAAAGGAAACGTTCATTCATTCATTTAACAAATAACATGATCACCTAGCATATACCAAGGGCTGTTCTAGGTGCTAATAAATCACAAATGGACAAGAGAAGAAGCAAAAATCTTGTTCTTACAGACCTCCAATTCTGGTAGAGAAGAAATAAACAAAGAAGGGAAAATATCTTATGGGTGTAAGTGCTCTGCTGAGATCTTAAGTCAGCTAATCCAAGTTACCTCATGGCTATTTAAGGTTGGGTCATCTGGAAGTGACCTGAGAGCTGAAAGCTGAATTGCAAGAAGGAGCCAGCCATGTGACAATCCAGGGGAAGAGGATTCTAGAAAGAGGGAAAAGCTATGTGCAAAGGCCCGACGTGGGTTACAAGCTTGGACTGTGGAGAGGTAGGGTGGCCAAGGTGGGCAGAACATGGCTCTGTAAGCCTAGCCAGGGGTTTGGATTCAATTCTTACACAATGAGATGCTACTGAAGGATTTGCAACCAGGGAGAATAACATGGTTAGATTTAAGTTGTATAAGGATTACTGCTGACTGCTATGCAGAAAACAGGTGATTGGAATAAGAGAAGCAGGGAGACCAGTTAGGTCAGTAGCTTTCAACTGAAGCCTCTTTTGCACACGCCGCCCCCCACCCCCTCCACCCAGGGAACCCAGGGAGACATTTTTTGTTGTCACAGCTTAGGGGAAGTGAAGGGGTGCTACAGACCTCTAACAACTAACAGGCCTCTAACAACCCGTGTTGTGCAGGACAGCCCCCACAACAAAAACTAATCCAACTCCAAATGTTAGTAGTGTGGGAGTGGAGAAATCTTGAGTTAGAAGGATGTCGCCATGGCCCCAGCAAGAGGTGATGGTGGTCTGGGCCAGGAAATTCACTACAGTATCTTGAGATATTGAAAGGTTTTCTTCCATATGTCCTTAAGAGCTTCTGGGCCAGATTCAGGCAAGGAGGGCATTCTGTGTTCACTGCCTCAGGGATAATACAGAGAAGGAGTCAATTCTTGGCTTCTGACTTTCAAAACAGCTTTGAGGGAATGTCTAATGACAAAGAGCCAGGATACCACCCCCAATAACCTCCTCTCCCCTTCCCAACTCTACACACGGTTAAAGATGTGCAGGTGTCAGTAGAGAAAAGTGTATGCAGATTTTATGAATCTGTAAGAAAACAGCCTGCACCCTGCCTCACCCCAATTAAGCCCAGGGAAAGAGGGTGCTGAGGGAATGCCCACATGCACTTGCAGAATCTGAGAACAGACAGGAGCTGGGCCGCTTCCCCAGGCAGAGCTTTAAGGAGGCACTGGAGGGGAATCAAATGTGGGGCCTGGCAAGACAGGACAAATGTCCAAAGTCCCTCACAGCCCAGCACTGTATGTAAGGGCCAGGATGGCTCCTGGTGCCTGCAAACAGCATGTAAGGGCTGAAGAGAGACACAGGAAAGAGTCTCGAGATTGGAAACAAAGAAGGGTCGATCACTGGCATGGACAGGCCACTGACGACCCAAAGGGAAGGAGGCTATCTCAGCTGCCAAAATAGATTGACGATAAACCACAACAGATGTCACTTGGCCCTGCCGCACTCCCCTGGACCTTGGGGCACAACCCTGAATGAAGCAGGAAGAACCCCAAACTGACTTAGATTTATTTCTGCCACCCCCAGCAAACGAGAGGTGAGATATGGAAATCAAGTTACAGTGCAATACAGAAAAACCTCTCTCTCATACACCTGAATCTGTGGCTGAAATCTGTTCACTCTGAGGCGGGCGGGCTGTGGGCTTCCGTGAGTCCCTCTGCACCACTATCACCTGGCATCGACTGCTCTATCCCAGGGGCAGTGCGGAGGTCCATTCAAGGAACCTTGAACGTGGCCTGAAGTCGAGTGCATCTCCTTACTGTCACACACAGTCGGGCACACACCATGCATATTGATCAGGGGCAAGCTGTCGCCAAATTACCATTTAAATCAATGGTTGAGCACTCTGTAATTGGAGATGTCAAAACCCACATTTTCTAAGTGACCTCAAAACACCACATCAGTATCACTTAGCTGAGCTGAATACGCATTTGTTTTACCCCTTCCCCTCTTCAAACTGCCCTCAGAGAAAAGTATAAAAATTAGTGAACTGGGCAAAAGGCAAAAAGAAAAAGAATTTGGATAATCCACAAATTGTAGATTTCAAAATATAATCTCAGGAATAGAGTCATGTGAGATTTTCCATGACAAACATCTACAAGATGGAGTAAGTTTAAGAAAAGTTCATGGCCCCTTCTTGGCAATTCACATTATTCCAAACACAAATTGGCCTAATGATTATATGAATTAAGAGAAAAGAGCCAAAATCCCACTCCTGGCCAGCCAAGATATTTTATAAACACCAACAAGCCATCAGGAATGAATCATTTACACGTGAAGTCAAGTCTAGAACACCACTGCTGGGTCCTGTATTAGGCCAGAGATTCTAAAACTCAGCACCTTGAAGAAGTCAACCCCTGTCCCTTCCTGGCGGGGACAAGGAAGGACCCAATTTCTAAATGAGCCTAACCTCACCTCCTCCTGACCCCTCTCATCCTTACTCTTACATCCTTGCCCCATCCCATCTCCAAGGCCCCACTCAGCTCCACCTCCCATGCAACCACCACCGGTTGGCCTCGCACCGCCCACCAGAGCAATCCAGCTCCATTCGTTTCTTGAGCACCATCTAGATGCCAGATATGAGCCTACTGCAATGAACCTATCAGAGAGAGCTTTCCCCCTCACGGAAATATGGTCTAGAAGTGTCTCTAAGCCAGAACCCTTCTTTGAATATTAGTTGCCTCATCTAGGGGGTGGGGAAAGAAATGTGGGGGAGTTGGACTAGAAGACCCCTCAAATTTCCAGTCCTCTATTTTCAGGTTGATGGAGGCAGATATGGCAGCCACAGTCAAGTCTACGGAGTGTCTCCACTGGGCACTTTGCCAAAAGTGATTCCATGGGAGGGGTGTGAAAGGATGTGACACAGTTGGTGGCATCCAGGGAGAACCAAGAAAAGTCAGATTAGAAGGGGAGTTGAAGTTTTAGGAACAGTAGGAAGTCAGAGATGAAGACTCATCTCAGAATGGCCCCCCAGTAAAAGGACTCCGGGTTTCAGAGCCACAGTGTTGTGACATGGCTCTAGCCTCACTGTTCAGCTGGAAGTCAGGAAGGCTCTGCCACTGCTCCCTGGACAATATAATGCAACTTACTTCATTTATTTCTTTGAATATTAGAGCTTTTAATCTATAAAATGGGTGATAATGACAACCTCTGAGAAGTACAGAGAAAACAAAATGAGATAATGGGGCACCTGGGTGGCTCAGTTGGTTGAGCATCTGATTTCAGATCAGGTCATGATCTCATAGTCCATGGGTTCAAGCCCTGCATTGGGCTCTGTGCTGACAGCTCAGAGTCTGGAGCCTGCTTCAGATTCTGTGTCTCCCTCTCTCTCTCTGCTCCTCCCCTGCTCGCTCGCTCTCTCTCTCTCTCTCTCTCTCTCTGTCCCTCAAAATAAAATAATAAAGACATTAAAAAAAAATTTTAAATAATAATAAAAAACAAAATGAGATACTGTATATGACTGAGATCCGGAACTAAATAAAAATTAATTACCTCTCATGCCTAAGTAAAGTTATACAGCTTGAAGCATGGCTTGTGACAGTCACTGAAGGAATGAGTGAGTGAATGAATGAATAAATGAGTGATTGAGGTTTCTAGAAAGGAAAGGTTGTCTCTAACAAACTCTGGTGGTAAAAACCCCAAAAATGGCCAATCCAGACCTCTAGATCCATAGATTTCCCCAAACTGCAACGAGCCTGGAATGCAGTGTTCCTGGTCACACCCCAGCATGACTGTGGTAAACATCACCTCATCAAATACTACTCTGGCTTTGAACGCCATCAGCCTTCACCGAATCTCCACTAACAAACATCTCCTGTAACAGGGACAAACAAGGAACTTCAGTAAACTATGGAGAATGCTTCCTTTATCAATAAAACCCCTGCTTTCTTTTTTTTTTTTAATGTTTATTAGTTTTGAAAGAGAGAGACAGAGCGTGAGTGGGGGAGGGGCAACGAGAAAAGGGGACACAGAATCTGAAGCTGTCAGCACAGAACCCGATGCAGGGCCCAGTCTTACAAACCTTGAGATCATGACCTGAGCCAAAGACTTACACCTAACTGACTGAGACACCCAGATGGCCCACACCCCTACTTTCATGGAACAGAAAGTATGGGTGGTGTCATTGATTGTGTCTCTCCCTCCAAATTCCTGTGTTGGAACCCTAACCCACAATGTGATGGTATCTGGAGGTAGATGAAGCCTTTGGAAGATAATTAGGTTTAGTTGAACGTCATGCGGATGGGGCCCTCATGATGAGATCAGTGCCGTTAAAGAAGAGGAAGACAGGCAGTGCGCTCGCTCTCTCTCTCTCTCTCTCTCTCTCTCCACACATTGAGCAAAGGCCATGTGAGCATATGGCAAGAGGATAGCCACCTACAACACCAGGAACTGAATCTGTTAGTACCTTGATCTTGGACTTCCAGCCTCCAGAACTATAAAAATAAATGTCTATTGTTTAAGCACCCAGTTCATGGTATTTTGTTATGGCAGCCCCAGCAGACTAAGACACATGTCAAAGAAAATAACTAAGTCAGCTAAAAGTTATTAAGAGTAAAACTGCTCGTTAGTAACTTACTGGCCACTCTCTCAGCCTATCTTGTGCCAACCACACTGGGGAAACATAATGACCATGAGTATGTCTGCCCTCAGGAGTTCATGGCCAAAGGAGTTATCACAAGATGGTAATAAAGGATAATAAGACTCAGAATACGGGGCGAAGATGTGAGGGAACCACTAATTCTGCCTAGGAGAGTTATTAGGAACACACCGTGGAAGAAGGTGTCATTTAGGCAGCCACTGAAAAACAGTCAGGAGTTGGCCAAAGATAGGGTGGGGGAAGGGAGACATTTTGGACAGAACAAAGAAAGGCAAAATGGGAAAAGATTTGAAGGTTCCAGGAAGGGGTACAGAGAATTCAGAGACAAGGGATTGGCCTCATGTGGTTGTAAGTGCACAGACCTAATATAGAGAAAACAACTGAAGATAAAACAGAAAAACTGGCTGAGTTTCCATCACCAAGACCTTTTATGGACTTCAACTTGTAGGCCAGAAGTTGCAAAGTGGTAGGCCATGAGCTGAAACTGTCCTGCTAATGGGTTTGTCCAAGGAGCACAGTGTTTCTTAAAACTTTGGGTTACATTTGGGGCACCTGGCTGGCTCAGTCTGTTAAATGCTGACTCCTGATTCTGGCTCAGGTCATGATCTTGCAGTTTGTGAGTTTGAGCCCCCCGATGGGGCTCTGCACTGGTGACGTGGAGCATGCTAGGGATTGTCTCTCTCCCTCTCTCTCTGCCCCTGTATGTCTTACACACTCTCTCTCTTAAAAATAAATAAATAAACATTAAAAAATATTTTTAAAGGGGGGCTGGGTGGCTTAGGCAATTAATTTCGTACTTCAGCTCAGGTCATGACCTCACAAATCTTGAGTTCAAGCCCACATTGTGCCCCATATTGGGCTCTATGCTAAAAGCTCAGAGCCTGGAGCCTGCTTCAGATTCTGTGTCTCTTTCTCTCTCTCTGCCCCTCCCCTGCTCACACTCTGTCTCTCTCTGAAAAATAAACATTAAAAAATGTAGTATTTTTTAAAAATTTGAAACACATGTAAAAATCAGGAGAGTCTCAGGCCATCGGGGTAGCTTAGTTAGTCAGTTAAGCATCCAACTTCAGGTCATAATCTCACAGTTCATGAGTTCAAGCCTGTGTCAGGCTCTGTGCTGACAGCTCAGAGCCTGGATGCTGCTTTGGATTCTGTCTCCCTCTCTCTCTGCCCTTTTCCATTGGCACTCTGCCTCTGTCTCTCTGTCTCTCTCAAAAACAAATAAACACTAAAAAAATCTTTTTTAATCAGGAGATATTTCATCATGGCCTAGGATCTGGCAAAAGAGTCCTAGCTATGACCTGAAAAGCATGAGAATAAATAGATAATCTGAACTTCATAAACATTACTTTTGTGTTTCAAAGGCCACCATCAAAAAAGGGAAAGCATAACCCACAGAATTGAAGGAAAATATCTGCAAATCACATGTCTGATGAAGGACTTGTATCCAGAATAAAGAACTCTTATAGCTCAAAAAAGGAACCTTCATACACTGTTGGTAGGAATGTAAATTGGTATAGCCACTGTGGAATACAATATGTTGGCTCCTCAAAAAATTAAAATAGAAATACCATATGATCCAACAATTCCACTGCTGAGTATTTAACCAAAGAAAATAAAAACACAAATTTGAAAAGATATATGCGCTCTTATGTTTACTGCAGCATTATTTACAACAGCCAATATGGAAGCAACCTAAGTGTCCATGGATAGAGGAATGTATAAAGAAGATGTGATGTGTTTCTGTATGTATGTGCATGTGTGGACATAGATAGGTATATAGAGATATATAGACAGAGAGAGAGAGAGAGGAATATTACTTGGCCATAAAAAAGAATGAGATCATGACATTTGTGACAACATGGATGGATCTAAAAGATATTATGCTAAGCATAGTAAGTCAGACAAAGAAAAACAAATACCATATGATCTAACTCATATGTGGAATCTGAAAAACAGAACAAATGAACAAACAAATAAAAAGCAAAAAGAGACCCATAAATACACAGAACAAACTAATGGCTGTCAGAGGGAGGGGGGTAAGTGGGATGAGTAAAACTGGTGAAGGGAAGTAGGAGGTACAGCCTCCAGTCATGGGAGGAATAAGCCATAGGGATGAAAGGCACAGCGTAGGGAATATAGTCAATGATATTCTAAGAGCGCTGTGTGGTGACAGATGGTGGCTGCACTTGTGAGTGCAGAGTAACACTTAGAGCTGCATCAGTGTGTTGTACACCTGAAACTAACATAACCTGTGTGTCAAATATCAGTTTAAAAAAAATTTACAGCTCAAAAATAGACAATCCAAGTTTTTAATGTTTTTAACATTTTTAAAAACTTAAAATTAAAAATAAAAATGAGGAGATTTTGTCTTAAAATCCAGATGCCCTTGAAACACTAAAAAAACAGACCGTTCTGGGCTTGCATCCTGCCGGCACTGAAGACTGAGGTGAGCAGTGGCAGACGCGTCCAGGTGAGCCCTAGCCAGCCCAGCTCCCCACTGCTCCCAGTGTCTCCCTCACGCAGCCTACTTTCCTCACTGAAGCCTGGGAGTCCTGAGGGCTCCTAAGGAGCTTGTCCATTCACTCAGTGGCATAATCTCTTGAAGACTAAACTCATTCTGGTGCTCATTTGGAAGTTTTTGTGCTCTGAGTTTTTTTTTTTTTCATTTCCTTCACTGATTTTATCACCATATTTCAAGAAAACTCTTAGAAAGCCAAGAATTATCATATACTCTACATCTCTCACAACACCCAGCACAAGACTAAGAAAAAAGTAGATAATCAGTGTTTATTGATTTTAATTTTTTTGAGAGAGAGAGAAAGACAGAGAGTGAGCAAGGAAGGGGCAGAGAGAGAGGGAGACACAGAATCTGAAGCAGGCTCCAGGCTCTGAGCTGTCAGCACAGAGCCTGATGCGGGGCTTAAACCCACGGACTGTGAGATCATGACCTGAGCCAAAGCCGGATGCTTAACCAACTGAGCCACCCAGGCGCCCCCGTTTATTTAATGAATACATAAATGAATAAGTAAATAAACACTCCTATGTGATCTTCAAAAATCTGCTCTTCTTTCCCCAAATTCTAGACCCTTGCTATTAAGAAGATGGCCTAAAATGCTATCGATGCATAATCAACAAAACAAAACACTAAAGTCAATCACTGTGTTTCTATTTCAATTTTCTATTAGGTTGAAATGGAAACGGGAACTCTGGATAAATGCAGAATAGATCATTATGTCTGACAGCAAGATGAATTAGAGCCCAGGGTACTGAGAACTCTGGCAAATAAGATTACCAAACACTATTGGTGATCTTTGAGGGAACTGTGAAAAATAGGGTAGGTGCCAAAATGCTGAAGATGGGCAAATGTCGTTCTGATTTTGAAAAGAGGGAAGAAATTAGAGCTTTCCATTTTCAGACTAGAGAATGTGATGTCACTCTCAAGCAAAGCTCTTGAACAGATTCATAAAGGGACACTTGCAAGTACCTCAGACAGGAAGCAGAGTCCATCTAGAGCCAGCACAGTGTCACCAAGAACAAGTTATATTAAATTCATTTCATTTTCTTCTCTCTGACAAAGATCCAAGCCTAGTAGATTGAAAAAATATAGTAGATATAATAGATATGGTATAATGAAGGGGTGAGCAGTGAAAAAGGCGAATTTAACCCTAGGGCTATATTAATAGAAGCATTACATGCAGCATAAAGGAGGTGATAGTTGTAATTTCTCTGACCACCTCAAGAGCTTCTCATCTAGAACTAGAAACACTTTTTTTTCCTTTTTTTTTAATGCTTATTTATTTTTGACAGACAGAGTGCAAGTGGCAGAGGGGCAGAAAGAGGGGGGGGAGATCTGAAACATGCTCCAGGCTCTGACCTGTCAGCACAGAGCCCAGCATGGGGCTCAAACTCAGGAATGGCAAGATTGTGACCTAGGCTGAAGTAGGACACAACCAACTGAGCCACCCAGGTGCCCCTAGAACTTAGAAATACTCTTAAAGGGGGCACCTTAAGCCCCTAAGCACCTTAAGTCCCTAAGCCTGGGTGGCTTAGTCGGTTAAGCATCTGACTTTGGCTCAGGTCATGGTCTCACAGTTTGTGAGTTCGAGCCCTGCATTGGGTTCTGTGCTGACAGCTCAGAGCCTGAAGCCTGCTTTGGATTCTGTGTCTCTCTCTCTTTCTCTGTTCTTCCTCCACTCATGCTCTGTCTCTCTCTCTCTCTCTCCCAAAAAATAAATAAACATAAAAAAAAAGCTCTTGAAAAAGGTTTTTGATAGTGTGATATTTTTGAGGCCCATTTGGCAAAACTTCTTTTTGTGAGATTTTTTTTTAATGTGTATTTATTTTTGAGAGAATGAGAACAACACACACAAGTAGGGACGAGGCAGAGAGAGAAGGCAACAGAGGATCTGCAGGGGGGCTCTGCCCTGACAGCAGAAAGACCGATGCGGGGCCTGAGTCACAAACTGCAAGATCATGACCAGAGCTCTAGTCCGACGCTTAACCAACTGAGCCACCCAGGAACCCCTTAAGATTTTATTTTTAAGTAAACTTCACACCCAACACGGGGCTCGAACTCAATTTTTTTTAATTTATTAAGTAATCTGTAATGCCAAACGTGGCATTCAAACTCACAGCCACCTCTCCTCCCCAACCAGAGATCAAGAGTCACATGCTCTACCAACAGAGCCAGCCAGGCACTCCTTGGCAAAACATCTTTAAAAGTATAAAGCTCTCATCTAGATTTCTGGCATTTGCTGAAAAATTGAAAGATCTACCCAGGCCTACATTCCTAAACAGCAACAACAGGTGGGACCCAAGTAGTGACTTTCCATTTGGGCAGGACATGTGCTTTCAAGGGCACCATAACCACCACAACCCTTCCCTCCACTGCCCTCACGGAGGTGGTAGACCAACTATCACAAATCGTCTTACTTAGCCAGCTTCACTCATTTAGTCTGTCAAGCACCCAAAGGCACTTGGAGCTTATAACCCAGGATACAGTAAATTCAAAGGAGAGTGAAGATCCTTAAGCAGCAGATAAGCATCTTACATGAGTAAATGAGAATAACCATAGTCCGGGGGCTACGATCAGAGTCTCCAAACATCCAATGAGCAGTCATGGGTATAAAAACCACTTACGACAGCCAGAGCTACCCAAAGGTAGAATAAGTGGACTTGGAAGGTGATGAGCTCCTCACCACTGGACATGTACAAGCATATGGTATACTAGTGTGTTGCAAATATATAATCAAAGGGATTCAGGTATTTGATGAGGCACGAGAAGGCATGGATCTGATATTTCTTACAAAAAAAAAAAAACAGTGTTAAAACAGTCTCCTTAGGTCAATAAATTCTTCAAAAAGAGATAAAAGAGAGTAAGTCAACAAAGAACTCAGTATCATTTTTAAAAATCAAAAATTCCCCTCACTAAATTCACAGAGGACCAAATCTATCTAAGCAGGCGAAGGGTTTACACCAAACTGCTCAAATAATACCCAGGGAGAAAGGAAACTGGCATCAGGCATTATTTTTGGTGATCAGTCAAACATTCTTCAGAGGCAAGCAACAAAGGCAAGGGACAAAAGTAAGAGGGTAAACAATGGAACACGATCAAGAGACAGCCAGTCCCCACCACAAAACCGCCATCTGCCACTAACATCAACCCTTCAAGGGGCAGCCTCAGGCACACAGTGTGATGGGAGAGAAGACCGGCTCCCTTCGCACTTCTGGCCTTGTGACCTTGGACAAGTCACTCAACTTGACAAGGCCTCAGTTTCCCCATCTCTAAAGCTAAGCTCATTCATATGAACACTTTCCGTACACTGTGCAGGCCACACATAGTGATGTTTGGGAGTGAGACAGACAGAGAAACTGTGGAGCCCAGTGCGCACATCATCAGTAATTATGATGATGATGAACAAACAGAATTTTGAAACGAAAAGATTCCAGACAGTTTCAGGCCCACCTACATCCTGACCTAAGTCATGTGGGTGTGGATTCTAAAGGAATAAAATTCAACTCCTTTAACCAGAATGTAGAGACCTTTAGGGTCTGGAAGAGACAAGGTCATCTGGACAAATTTCCTGCTGAAATGCACTACCTTGGACTTACTAAGTAGTTGTTAAAATAAAGGAGAAAAGTAAAAAGTACAAGAATTAGCCTGAGCAATAAATGCTTCATTGATCCTCAAGCCAAGTTCACAGGCCCTGTGGCAGCAATCCAAAAACAAGACAAGCATAATTTCCTACCAAGACAATGCTAACAAAATCCCCAAACTGTCCAAAACTCAGCATCCCTTTCTCGAGTACAGCATTTTTCATGAGAACCTCAGTTAAAAAGAACAATAATAATCGGCAAAATTCATCTTATAAAACATAAACTCCCTAAAAAGTGTGTATGCAAAGGCCGAAACAGGGCTTTTGTAGTGGTGCAGTGGGCGGTGGGAGTTCAAATCTCTGACCAGTAAAGGGCTTGTGACTAAATTTTCAGCAAGGCTGAAACACCCTGTCAGTTTTCTACACTGAGCTGAAATCTGGAGAAGGGTTTTCTGCTCCCTTCGCCCTGGGGTCTACCCCCAGAGGTGATCAGCATGCCAGGCCTGCCCGGGACTAAAAGACATAAGAGGGTTGGGGAGACTGGGGGAAAAAAACAACAACAAAGCCCTCCCCTAATGGCCGCTACCCTCCCAAAGCTTCCCAAGCATCTGGAGCCTGTGCAGCAGCTGTGGATGCTGGCCCCCCGCTGCTCCTGGGGAGGTGACCTGACTTCCTGGGTCACTGAGTCTGGAGCTGCAGAAGCACCTAAAAGCAGGTGTGGCAGCCTCAGGTCACCTGAGCCCCAAATAATCAACTTGCTCAAATAGTCTACCCATAATCTCAAGGGCAGGCGTCAGTATTCACCGAAGATGTATTTTGTCTTTAGTCCGGCTGTGGGAGACCACAAACACACCCTGTGTCACAGCAAGGAGATCCATGACCAGAAAACAGACCCTGAGAGATGCAGGCCCAGGCTTCCCTCAGGGTTCGTCCTCAAAGAAAGGGTGAGCTTGGTGCTTTCAGATTTTTCTTGCCAAACAGCCTAGAACTTGTGAAGGTGGGAGAACCCCAGTCTAGCGTGAACGAGGATTCTGCCTGCATTTATCTATGCGACTGTGTCCGGTTTCCTATTTCGCCTTGCTACTGCAGATTTAGGGGGCAGCTTCTGAGAGGAGCCTGGACCCTGTGGCCCCAAAGCTGGAACAGGCAGTCAGAGGTCATCCCACCCTGCTGGCAGGCTTCCTCTGGCGCTACGGAAGCCAGGCAGCTCCTACCAGCCGAAACGGCACACTAAGCTGTTGGCTTTGAATGAAGGCTCATGACCCTACACGCTAGCCGGCGATGGACGGTGATTGGGACTGCACACTGCGAGAGAATACATTTTCTGCACCGAGCTCCCTCTTTATGCCTAAATGCCTGCATTAGTTCGGATCAATATGCCCCATAACAGTTAATCCCTAGCAACCCAGGCCAGCCGAGAGACACTGACAAAGAAGTGCAGCCCAGGGATGCTGCTTCTCTGTGCATATGCATGTGAATTCCAGCCCAGAGAAAGGGGCAAGGGAAAGCAACAACAAAAACCAAAAAGAAGAAAGGAAAATAAAAGCAGATCATAAAAAAAATCATATTAAGGGGCTTTCGGCATGGGAGGGGGGAGGAGGCAATAACTGTCAAATTGGCCTTAGAGTGACATGTCACGGCCCAGATGATGGAGTATCCACGACACTCCTCAAGCTGGGCGTAGGATCCTCCTCACACACCTGCAATGCAGTGATTGCTGCCCATTCTATAATCCATACTCCCAGAGCCAGGGCTCTCTGCAGTTGAAACCAGTCTGGACTTGTGCGGCTGCCACTGTTCCTACTCACAATAAGATTATTGATGCATAACAACATTTCATGATGGCAGGAAGGAAAAGGGGTAAAAGAAAGCCAAAGCAAGAAAAAAAGGAAAGGGGAGGGTAAGCAGAACTCCCCAGCCCACATCTCACCTTTTATTTGGGCTTCATATTCAGCAATGATCTCTTTGTCTTTCTTGAACTTAGTTTGAGATGACATCTTCCAACGTGGCCAAAGGCACTGACAGGCTGTTTGATTTATTTCTCTTTTCTTTTCCAGTCCTCTCTCAAGCCCTGGTAATCACACGGCTCTAGTCGATTTCACAGGGTTTAGAGACTAATCTCTTTTACTCGGCTGCAGAGCCAAGGGAAGAAAAATCCCTCTCGTTCTGGGAGGAAAATTCTCTTTACTTGCCGTAAAATGTCTCTAGTAGCTTGGTCTGGTCAGCTCCTCTTGCAAATGAAGAACTACCAACCCTAGGAGCACAGTAACCTGCCCCAGATTTTCAAGATTTTTCTTCCACAAAAATAATAACCAAGAGCAATCACACACACATGCACACACACACACTCACGCGTGCACTCTCGCACTCATCCAGACACACGCACACAGTCGTGATGCGCACATACACACACACACACACACACTCACACCCGCTCACCCACCCACCCACACACATACACACACACACACACACATCCACGAGAGGCGGGGCGCCTCCTTGCTTGTGCAGTCAGTCCCCCGCTGGCTTTCGAAGGCTCTGCTAAGGAGATGGTCAGGTTGCCAAAGGGCCGGTCATCCCGCATCCTCCCTCCCTTCGGCACCTCTGGTCTGCTGTACGGTGAGGATCAAAGCCAGAATTCTGAGCGAGATGGAAGTTCTCCTGCCGCAAAGCTTAGGCTCCGGTGAACCAGGGCTGGACTGCTCGCCCTGCAGGGCTGGCTGAGCGCTCCCCCACCCACCTCGTCACCAAGCTCCACCTCCCGGATTTTATAACAACTGACACATTGTAGCCTACAGGAGAGCAGAACTCACTGCAAGCAAAAAGGGGAAGAAATGCTCACAAAAGGGAAGGCAGCAGGAAAAAAGATCAGATTGGAAAGGCCTGAGAGGCCTATGCAAACTCCATTAGCAGTCAGGTTAGGAATTTTTCTTCCAAAAACTCCAAACGGCTCACCTTTTCTTTGCACCATGCAAATGAATTTCTCAAAGCATCGGCTATGTGACAGGATGTTACTCTGTAGGGATTATCTAGCAGAGGAGAGAGACTGACCCATGTAGACAAGCTCCTAGAGCATTAGGCAAATCACTAACTCATTGAGCCTCAGTTTCCTCACCAATGAAATGGGATCTCTTTAGGGCCTTTTGATTCATTCTTTCAACAAATATTTATTGAAAGTTTAGCATAGGTCAGGCATTATTGTGGATATAGGGATGCAGCAATAGTCAAAATAGGCACAGACATTTTTAAAAAGTCCCTGTCCTCCTGGGAAATCCCCACCAGTCACGTTAATAGTCTCAGTAATGGTAGAACCTAGAATGCACCGTGAATGGTGCACAAGGCAAGAGGCCCAGGAAGGGGAAGATGAATAAACAAAATGGCTAAATTACACAATATGGTAAAGAAAGTAAGTGTTATTGGAGAAGAAAATATTGTAGAGTAAAGGACTTCAAAACTGAGGAAGCTCTTGGGAGGGTCAAATAAGAATGTAAAGCTAAGCTTAGCACAGTGCTGGGCACATAGGAAAGACTCAATAAGTGGTAGCAATTATTACCCCATGAAATGCCCCCGAAAGAACCATGACAACATAGTATAAGCATCCCTCTTTCACAGATGATGGAAGAGAGACACAGATATGGACGTGACTAACCCAAGGTCACCAGCATATTAAAAAATAAGGCTATCTGACCCACCAGATTCTGACCATGCAAATGCTCGAGTATCCTGCATTCTACTAGAGAGAGTAAACCCATCTCAGGGGCCCCCAGGTGGCTATTGGTTGAGCATCCAACTCTTGATTTCAGCTTAGGTCATGATCTCACCATTTGTGGGACTGAGCCTCACTTCGTGCTCTGCGCTGACAGCACAGAGCTTGCTTGGGATTCTCTCTCTCTCTCTCTTTTTCTCTCTATGCCCCTCCCCACCCCGTTCATGTACAAGCTCGCGTGCACACACTCTCTCTCAAAATAAATAAACATTTAAAAAAACATTTCAGATACACTTAGGTAGAATAAAACTTGTTCTCTAAAAATGAAATCAAACACAAGAATTACACATATCAAGATTGTCCTTAATATGTATTATCCTTCAGTTTGGTATTTTCACAAATTTCTCAAAACAGTCTTACATTTGCCCATTACATTGTGTATAATAAATGACTGGATTTGGGTTCAGAAATGAATCTATATCGGTCCATTGAAGTTTCCCAGAAGGGGTAGCAGTTGCAAGGAGTCTCCTCAGACAGGCATGGGGCCCAGGGGCAGGGGGTTTTGGGGGGGGGGGTCAGGAGGAGACAGGATACTCCTACAGAGCAAACAGTATGAGCTAAGCCTGCAGATGGGGAGGCATAGGATCTGCCTGGAGAGAGCACATGGGGAAGTCCAGGCAGTGAACCCCAGGGCTTATTACAGCTTCATGTCCAGGGATAGAAGGTCTCAGGGTTCATAGGTACTGTCCCCCAGCCTGTGCCATCACCCCCCTGCCTCACCCTTCCCATGGGCATGCTCAGGCCCTGTGAGGTTCCCCTCTGGATCAATTTAAAAGAGTGAAAGCCACACATGTTGCCTGAGAAGGATGTGCTCAGAGGCTAGCATCCCTGCATCAAGTCTAACCCTAAAAGGAAAATAAGAGTTAAATAAGTGCTGCGCATCTTGGGATATGACAGACTGGATTCCCTGTCTGGCTCTGCCGCAGTAGTTCTGAGAATCTGCTTGTTGCCCATTGGAGTCAGGAACTAGTGAATGCTAGCCATTCTTACCATTACCAAACTTTTGAGTTCACAAATATTTCTGGGAGACCCATGTGCAGGCACCGAGCCACAGAAATGTCACAAAAGGCTATATGAAACTGAAACGAGGTATGGCGTAGAGCTATATGCTGAGCGGCAAAGGAAGCTGGATTTTGGTGTGAGACAGATGGCGATTTAAAATTCCAGTTCTGCTGCTAACCAGCTTGGAGCTGGCCCTGAGTAGCTTCTGTGCCTCTGCTGAGCCTCACTCCCGTTTCCTCGCCTGTAAAACGGTGGTGCTGTTACTCATGGCACAGGATCCAACATGATTATTTGCTTAGAGTGCCTGGCACATGGCAGAGGTCCCACAGATGTCATTTCTTTTCAGGGCCCATCTAGCCAGGGCTTACTTAGAATCAGAGTTGGGGCTCCACAGATCCCCCAGTTAGGAACAGGAGGTGAGAAAAAAAGAAGAAAAGGCTATGTCCCCTGTAAATACATCACCACACACAGTGAACCCACATCATCCAGAATCTTCCTTCCCTAAGAGGAAGCAGTACGACTGGGGCAGGCCCTCTGGGACGACGCCATCCACTGCCTCCTTCCAACCCTCACCACAGCTCACTGGCCCTTCTGTGACACTCCCCTCCACGTGACCACTTCTTCCCTGCTCTGTGAGAACCAACTGCCATGCCTGAAGATGGTAGTAACAGAACTCAGATTTTTCCAAAAATAAATGTGCTATGTCGTGGGCAAGGGGCTCTACCATGTAATTGGATCTGTGCCACCCCCAAGGATGGGAATACCCACTGAAAGGGTATATTCCATTTGCCTTGGGCTCATTTCCTAAATTCTTTTAGCTATTCCTGAATTATACTAATAGCTAATAATTATTGAGCCCTCATTCCATCCAGGCACTGGGCCACGTACTTTATTTAGATTTTATCACTGACTTCTTGCTACAACCCAATGGGTCAGGTTCTGTAATCATCCTTGTTTTACAGATAGGGAAACAGAGACGCAGATCAATGAAGCAATTCCAAGATCACACAACTAGTTACCAACTGAATCGTATTCAAATCCAAGTCTGAGCAATATTGGAGCCCAAAAACTTCATCAGCATACATTCTATACCAGAGCAATCATTGTAGGAATAACTATTGTCAAGTATTGACTTTTTTTTTCAACCAATACAGTGTTGAACCTAAAGTTTTCCATTAAAAAAAGAATTTAAGTTTTAAACATAAGGAAGGGAGGCCTGGGTGGCTCTGTCAGTTAAGCGTCTGACTTCGGCTCAGGTCATAATCTGATGGTTCATGGGTTCAAGCCCTGCATTGGGCTCTGTGCTGACACCTTGGAACTTGGAACCTAATTTGGATTCTGTGTATCCCTCTCTCTCTGCCCCTCCCCTGCTTATGCTCTGTGTCTCTCTGTCTCTCAAAATTAAATAAACATTAAAAATTTTTTAATTTAAAAAAATAAGGAAAACATCAAAAACAGCCATTAATGAGGCTTAAATTACCATTACAGCTGAAAAACACAAAAATCCACTAAACTGGTTTCTTTTCCTGGTAGGAAAAAAAAAGGATTCTACTTGGAGGAAGAATGACCGGAAAAGTTTTGGGTTTAAGGCATTTTTTTGGTCAAATATGAAAACTCCCCAAGGTGACTAGTAAGCGTTGATATCTTCTGTGACATTCCCCAATGCTCCCAATGACTTCATCCTTGGCTGGCTCAGTGACTGAATCTGCCCTTCAGTCTCTGCTCTGCAAAATGAAAGCAACAACAGAACCCAGCTAGTCAGTGCCAGAATCGCATACGCATTAATAGGGGCGATGACAGCAAGTCATGCATGTATATACTGGTTTATATTTTATAAAGCCCTTTCATAGAATTTATCTTATTCGGTCCTCACAATAACCCTGGCAGAGAGCGCAAGTAGCCTGTTTTTAATCCCTGTTTGAGGAAAGGAGTATATAAGTGGCAGGTTTGATGGGAGAATTATTTTATAACCTAACATATAAGGACGGCCTTCCCAACTATGTCACAAAACCCATAAGCCATAAAAGCCTGACACAGTCAACTACCTAACAATTTTTTCAAAATTCTGCCTGGTTAAAAAGCACCATAAACAAAGTCAAAGTGCAAACTGAGGAAGAATATTTGCAACACCTGTTTATAAGCCAAGGCCTAATTTCCCTAGTTCACAAAAAGATACAAATTTTCTTAATATACGATTCCAACAAATACTTGTACATGAATGCTCATAGCAAGCAGCACTGTTCATGATAGCCCAAAGGGGGAAACAATCCAAACGTCCATCAACAGATAGATGGAGAAATAAAACATGTTCTATCCATACAGTGGAATATTATTCAGCCATAAAAAGAAATGAAGCACTGA
Source organism: Suricata suricatta (assembly GCF_006229205.1). Taxonomy (NCBI): domain Eukaryota; kingdom Metazoa; phylum Chordata; class Mammalia; order Carnivora; family Herpestidae; genus Suricata; species Suricata suricatta. Next base: position 49,164,604 of record NC_043711.1, read on the forward strand.
TAATGCTACAATATGAATGAACGCTGAAAAACATGCTGGGTGAAAGAAGGTAGACACAAAAAGCTACATGTTGTAGAAGTCCATGTATATGAAATTTCCAGACTAGATAAACCACAAAGACAGAAAGCAGATTAGTGGCTGCCAGAGGCTGTGGCAGGTGGGGAAAATGGGGAGTGACTGCTTAATGCCACAGGGTCTCTGTGGTGGTGATGAAAATGGTTTGGAACTAGAGAGAGGTAATGATTGCACAACACTGTGAAGTACTAAATGCCATTGAATTGTACACTTTGAAATGGTTAATTTTGTCATGGGAATTTCACTTCAATAAAAAAAAGAATACCAAAAAAAAAAAAAAAAAAAACCTTCCTTCAAATCTGTAAGAAAAAGACTAACAGTCCAGTGGAGAAATAAGTAAAGGCTACAAGCAACACTTCACAAAAAGGGAAAAAAACCTATGAAACATTAATCAACCTCATTGATAATGAGCAGAAGTCAGGCATGGCTAGATCCAGGGGCTCTCACAATGTCAACACTGTATGTCTTCCTCTGACTCTCCACTCTCCTGTATGGTGGCAGGCTGTCCCCACAAAACACAAAAGGGCAAAGGTGGCCCCAACAGCTCCAGGCTCACATTCCCCTGGTTTAGCAATTCCATCATGAAGGCAGCCTTTCTCAAGAGTTCTAACAAAAGTCCCAGGAATAGTCAACTGGCCTGGGCTGGGATGCATGGCTATCCATGAACCAATCACTGTGGCTACAAGAGTGGAATGTTCTACTTCACCAGGCGTGGATCATGGGCTTGTCCCTGGAGCTGTGGGATGAGGTCAGTTCCAAACAATCCACATGGTCCAAGAGATTCCTAAAGAAGGATCAAGGTGCTATTCCAGAGAAGAAGGAATGGATTCAGGATGAGCAAAATCAACATGTGTCTCCTATGAAAAAGACTGGGGAGGGGAGTCTGGGCAGTTCAATCACTTAAGCATCTGATTCTTGATTTTGGCTGAGGTCATGAGCTCATAGTGGTGAGATAGAGCCCCACATCCATTCCCAGTGCTGAGCCTGCTTAAGATTCTCTTTCTCCCTCTCCCCCTGACCTTCCCCTGCTATCTCTCTCTCTCTCTCCCTCTCTTTCTCTCTCTCTCTCTCTCTCTCTGTCTCTCTCTCAAAAAAACAAAACAAAAAAAAAAGATTGCTGGGGGTGGGGGGGAGGTAGGGGAATTCACAGAAGGGATCCAACCATGTAGGGGCACCTGGATGGTTTGGTCAGTTAAACAACCAGCTCCTGATCTCAGCTCAGATCATGATCTCACAGTTCATGAAATTGAGCGCCTTGTCAGGCTCTGTGCTGAGCTAAAAGTGTGGAGCCTGCTTGGGATTCTCCCTCTTTCTCTGCCCCTCTTCTGCTCATGTGCACACTCTCTCTCTCTCTCAAAGTAAATAAATAAACATTTAAAAAGAAGAAGAAGAAGAAGAAGAAGAAGAAGAAGAAGAAGAAGAAGAAGAAGAAGTAGTAGTAGTAGTAGTAGTAGTAGTAGTAGTAGTAGTAGTAGTAGTAGTAGAAGAGATCCATGGAAAACATAAACCCTTTGGCTCATTATCCTCCCCAGAGGAGAAAAAGTGACATAGTCAATAGGTGAACTTAAAAAGAGAGATTAAATTTCCCCCTTCATCTTCTCTTTTTGGATGTCTCTGCTTACAGAAAGATACATTTGGCTCTGCTCTTGCGACCTTGCAGTAAGTGGAGGGGCAGGGGTGGCTGTGCCCTGTCCCCTTGTGGAGGACATCTGTGATGGCCACAACTAGCTGGGAGAGGCTAATTCAGGGATAAAGAGTTAAATTTCCTTTTTAGACACTTGCCTAAACCATGTCCTCCCATCTAGTATTATCATAAATAAACCTTACATTTTAAGAAGCAGAATAACAAAGTTTTGGGAGCTAGGTTGGAAGCCTGGCTTTGCCCTCACTAGCTGCGTGACCTTGGGCATGTTGCTGGCTGGCACCTAGTAAGTACCTCATAAGGGTTTGTTAAACAAATAAAGACTCTCCATCTGTCTCCTCTATTTACTTCTCAATTGGTTCAAAACTTGAAAGAGGAAGAAAAGGTTGTAATAGATTAACCCCATGGAAGCCCAACACTGAAGAACTTACAGCTTTTCAAGTTTTTTAAATTCTAAGGTATAAGGTCAATCACAGAAGTGCACACTTGTGGGTGCTTTGTCAGATGGTCAAGAGTCTTAGTCTCTTTGAGCTGCTATAACAAAATACCACAGCATAGGTGGCTTATACACAACAATCATTTATTTCTCACAGTTCCAGAGGCTGGAATCAAGACAAGGGTGCCAGTGTAATTGGGGGAGGGTCCTTTTCTGGGTCACAGACTTCTCATTGTATCCTCACAAGGCAGAAGCTCCCTTGGGTCTCGTTTATAAGGGCACTAATCCCATTCATAGAGCCTCACCCTCATGACCTAATCACCTTCTAAAGGCCCCACCTCCTAACACCATCACATTGGGTGTTAGAATTATATTTTGAAAGGGACACAAACATTCAGACCACAGCACCAAGCTATAATGACTCGGGCCACATCTTACAGACCAGTAGATAGCTGCCTAGGTTACAAGTCCTCAAGATTGGAGAGAAAGCAAGGACGTAAAAGAAGAGACCATGAAACAAGAACACAGGGAAAATGTTCTGGCGCAAGGACAAAGGACCAACTTGAGACTCCCAGAGTCTTAGCCTCCTCATCTCTGCACTGGGAGAATACTATGACTTCTTAGCATTCTTGGAAGCACTGAGTGAGATCATGAATGAGAAGGCTTATCATAGGACTATGAAGAATTATTAAAGTGCCCATTGAGCCTGTGCATGCAGTTAATGGGTATGTCCTGACCACTTTAAGTACCTTCCATTGAGTCAGTCCTGGGGGAAGTAAGAGACGATGTGACTTGATAGAGGTCTTATAACTCATAACAACTGGAGCTGGGCTCTAAACATAGGTCAGCTGACTCTAGTACATCATTCAGGTCATCAGCTGCCAATGAATTCATAAGTGATCCAGAGATCAGGGTAGGAAATGAGGAACCCACAACAAATTCTCACCTTGTCACAGTGTTAATAGACTGAAAGTTGTGTCCCCCTTCAACATTCCAATGTTGGAGCCCTAAGCCACAATGTGATGGTATTTGAAGGTGGGATTTGGGGGAGGTGATTAGGGTTGGATGAGCTCATGAGAGTGGGGTCTCATGATGGGATTACTGCCTTATAATAAGCAGAGACACCAGACAGCTTGTGCTTGCTCTCCCTCTGCCTCTCTCTTTCTCTCTCTCTCCTTCCATTCCTTTACCCATTCCTCCCTCCCTATACCATGTGAGGACACAGTAACAAGGGAGCCATCTGCAAGCCAGGAAGAGGGCCCTCACCAGAACCCGACCATGCTGATACCCTGATCTCAGACTTCCAACCTCCAGAACTGTGAAAACATAAATGTCTATTTTTTAAGCCATCCTGTCTGCTGTATTTGTCTTTGCAGCCTGAGCTAAGACACTTGGACTAGGAAGTGTGGAGAATGGTTAACTCAAAAAAAAATTGTAATAATGGGGGAAAGAGAATATAGGGAAAGAAAGTAGCTATGCCAAAGGATAGGCATAGGAAATTTTTACCTCATTTGCCCACACATTCAACAAATACATCTTAAGCGCTTCTCGTGGGCTAAGCTTACAAAGAACTAGACACAACCATGAACCAGACAGGCATAGTCACAACTGTCATGGAGATCTTAGTTTAATGGAAGAGACAAGTAAACAATGAATTATAAATCAATGTGATGGAGGGGTACAGGGTACCATGAGATCTTGTAATTAGTGCCCTTGACCTTGGCTTAGAGAGACAAGAGACAGCTTCTCAGAGGCAGAAATTTCTAAGCTGGGCCTAGAAAAACAGAGAGCTGGAGACTGGACTGCAAGTCCAAGACAGGGAAGGAAAGTGTTCTAGGCAGAGGGAACTGCACAAGCTGAGGGGTGATAATCAGAGTAGCCGAGCCTCAGCTGAAGGTGGAGCATGGGGCTGATGATGCTGGAGAGAGATGTGGGCCAGCGTCTGAAGAGCCTCCTAAGCCATGTCAACAAGTGTGGGGTTTGGCGGGGTTTATTCAGGAGCCCCTGAAGGGAACTGAGCTCATCAGATTTGTAATTTCAGCAAAGGTATCTCCAGTGGCGGTGTGAAAACCAGACTAGAACTAACAAGACAAAGGATGAGAGGGGCAGAGGAGAGGCTGTTACTCTCTTTTAGGAGAGACACAAAGTAAGTGAGATAAGGTAATGCCACATGCTGCTGTGCAGTGAAGACAAGGTGCTTTACAAACATTCCTTCACTATATCTTTTATCAGTGACAGCATACAACCAGGAACTAATATTGTCCCCATATTTTCAGATAAGAGATTGTCTCTCACAGAGCTACCCTTCTGGGGTTAGCTGCTGCCCTTTTGTCCCTGACTCCAAGGGCCCAGCTTCTCTCACTTGGACAGCCTCCTTCCTGGTTCTCTGCCTCCTGATAATCAATGATCAACGTAGGAACTAGAATGAGCTTTTAACATGTAAATCAGAACATCACAGTTCACTGGTAAAAATCCTGCAGGGGCTTCCCACCACTTAGAATTAAATGTGTACTCTTCCCCATGATCCCTTGTGATTGGGCCTCTACTTACTCTTGGCCTCATTCCATACTGCTCTCTCTCCAGTTCCCTACTCCAAGCCACAGTGGATTTCTTATACTTCTAGAATGCTACAAGAACTTTATGTTCACTTCGCTCCTTCCAGGGTCCTGGCCCATATATCACCTTCTCAGAGAATCTCACACAGACCACCCTGTTAAAGGGCAACTCTAGCCCAGTCCTGTTTCATTTTCTTCATAGTACCACCACATCTATAATTATCTTATTTACATATATGTTTATTCACTTAATGAATGACAGTCTCCAGACCCTCCACACCTTACCCACACTAGACTAGTGTATCTGATAGAACTTCCTACAATACTAGAAATGTTCTATACCTGTACTGTCCAATGCAATAGCCACTAGTCTATTGAGTACTTGACATATGGTTGAAGAAATGAACTTTAAATACGATTTCATTTTAATGAGTTTAAATTTAAAGGTAGTGGTTATGGTATTGGACTGAGCAGCTCAAGAGCGTAAGCTCTAAGAAGGCAGGGACCATGTCTGTCACTGTGGTCCTGTGCCTTCAGCAGTACCTGACATTTAGTAGGTGTTCAATAAATAATTCTTGAGTGAATGAACAAAGATATGAACACATGAACAACAAAATCTCTTCTGACCTGCTCTTGGCTCTACTCTCCACCCCTCACCAGAGACCCTGAGGCCTCCCTCCACCCAGTGGGGTGGGATCTGTTTGTGGCAGTGACCTCAGGCATCTGGCAGAAATACCAGGTGCCAGGGCAGCAGAATCAATTACTCCCTCCACTGCACTCCATTTGGAGCCAAACACCCCCTGTGAGGAGGTGGGATGGCAATGAGGCCTTACCAGTTCCCAGTAAATACTGCAGCTGTTTCCTATACAGTCATTTGGGCTTTATGGAATGTGGAAGTGGCTCGGCCCATAAATCCATGTGAATTGCTTTATTTGTCTATTCCTCCTCCTCCTCCCTTGTCTAATGTTGGAAGGCACTAGGAAGAAGAACCAAGTCAGTATCAGGTCAAGAGGCTGAATTCAGTTAAAGTCTTATTTGGACCCAATCTCTTTTAGGAAATGAAATCAGCATTGGGCCGAAAAATATATTTTTTGCAAGTTAGGGTCCCTCCTGGGCTCTATTTAGGCAGAAAGATAATTCAGAACAGACGTTCAGTCTGGTCTTATTCCTACACAGTGAGGATTAGGACATTTACATTATCCTGTGGCAATAAGACAAAGTTATACTTTCCCCTCTAATCACCCCAAATGATGACTGAGAAAGATATGGCTTCCAAGACCTCTGAAAGCATACTTCACCTTGTTAATTGTGTCCAGGATCAGACAGGAAAGAAGCAGACTCAGAATCTTTGACAGAGAACAGACAATGGTTTATGAGACAGGACAAACTGACATCAATCATGCAAAGGTGGTTCAAATTGAACTTCCCTGATAATCCACGTTATGTATGGCCAATGGATGCTATAAGTGGTCTGGTTTCCAGGGGCTTCAAAGCAAATTCTTGGCCTGCTCTGAGAGGCTGACACAGAAAGGACAACAGAAAGTATGACTACTATATATTCCATGGTGCATGTCTGAGAACTGTCAGTCATGTGGTCTGAGATGCTTCAGTAAAAGTATTTTCTCTGCAGTTTAGAAACTGTCCTTTACCTGGGAAAGCCTCTGTGTTATAGCAGGGAACAAGGGGAATAGCCCCATATGCTGTCTGAACAATAGCCAGGCTCCAGAGTATCAGGTGCTCTGAAAATTATAATAATAATAATAATAATAATAGTTACCATTCAGGAAGCCACAACAATGCCAGCCTCTGTGCAAAGCCATTTTCCACACTAACTCAATGAATCCCACAGTACAACTCTAGGACAGCTATAACTATTCCCATTTTACAGGGTGAAAAGGGGGGAGAATTCAGAGAAGTTAAGTCATCTGCCTTGTTGGAGAGGCCCAAGTGGGAGGAACTGAAGGTGACCTCTGACCAATAGGCAACAAGGAACTTGGGTGCTCAGTCCAACCACCTGTGAGGAACTGAATCCTTCCAACAACCACATGAGTCAGCTTGAAAGCAGATCCATGATGGATGGAACTATGCTCCCCCAAAATTTCAATGTTGAAGCTCTACCTCCACAAAGTGCTAATATTTGGAGATGGAGCCTTTGGGAGTTTGGGTTTAGATGAGTTCATGAGGGTGGGGCCCTCATGGTGGAATTAAGAGCCTTATAAGAGACTAGAAAGCTTGGTCTTTTTCTCTCTCCAACATACAAGGACAAAAGAAGGTGACTATCTGCAAGCCAGGGAGAGAGCTCTCACCAGAGCCCACCATGCTGATCTTGGGCTTCTAACCTCCAGAACTGGGAAGACATAAATGTCATTTGTCTAAGCCACCCAGTACTTCATCATGGCAGCCCGAGCTGACAAATACAAGACCCTCCCCAGGTGAGTCTTCATATGAGATCTCAGCACCAGCTGACACCTCAACTGCAGACTCGTAAGCCTGAACTGCAGCCTAAAGCAGAGGGTTAGAGAATCCAACACTGAATTCTTGATCCATAGAAACTTTCAGATAACAAATGTATGTTTTTATATGCCATATTTTGGGAGTAATGTGTTACTAGCAATAGATAACTGATATAGTCACACAATCCATAAGTGCCTCTGCTCTGATTCTAAATCAATCAACCTGGTGCTAGAACACATTTGTTTTTGCATTTGATCACATTGTTTTTCATGTTTTTCTCCTTGCCTTTTCCCAGAAGTGCCAACACAGGTGCCATCACTCTGAAACAGTATGACACTGCCCCTATGCAAGTAACTGCAAGTCTCTTCCCCAGTCTGAGTCCTCACAAGGCATCTCTTGAAAGGTATTTCTTATAAGAGGACTACAAAGCTTTTATGTAGAGGGCTATATTCTGGGGACAATTTAGACTAAGTCCCTTCCCTTCCTTTTCCAGCCTAACAAATACCATCTCATGACCATAAGAGTCAATGGGCATTTTCCAAAGCAGACTAAATTCAGCCCTGACAGTCTAGAGACTACCAATAGAAGCAGTACTAATTGATACTGCTGTGTCATGAGGCAAGAGGGAGGGTTATTTTTCAATCAGCACCAAGAACCCAGTGTCCCCCCAAAAAGCTATCTAAGTTACCTTTTCTTCAAAATGTTTCCCCTGCCATTGGCATGTCTGTGTCTGCCCACCTTGATTTCTTAAAACCAGTTCTTATTTGGGAACCAGAAGCGTCATCCCTCTGTGTCACTTGCCTGGATAAAATTATTGCTCATCAGTCCTGCATGAGATAAGGTGTTTGTAAATCTTCCCACATACAACTAGAGTCATTCCACCCAAACACATTTCCAGCATCATCACACTATATGTTGATGAGAGCCAGTAAAGGAAGCCATCCATAAATGTGGTCCTGTTGAGAAATAGTTACCGCAAGAGAACATAAGAGCCAAAACAGGCCATATTTAGCCTCATTACAGACCACACCAGCTATAATTAATATGGATAAGTTAACTCCTTACCCATCATGACATGGTAATGCTCCTAATAAATTGTTACATAAAAAGGTAGAATGTAAAAATGTAAGGATAGTATAATCTATTTGGAAAAAAAAGAGAAAAGAAAAGGGGAAAAAACATTCTAAGGAAATGGTTCTCAAATGTGCACATATCAGAGACACCCTGAAAAACATCTTTAAGCACACTGGTGGCCCTACCTCCAAAGTTTCTGATTTAGTAGGTCTAGGATGAGACTGGAAATTTTGCATTTCCAACAAGTTCTCTGATGCTGTTAGTCTGGAGATCAGACTTTTTGAGAACCACTTCTGTAAGAAAATATGTCAAGATTCAGTGATTACCCAGGAAGCAGATCTAAAGACAGTCATTTTTAATGCTGCATAATATTATTCCATATTTTTAAATACTGAAAATTAAAGGATATATTCTTTTTAATCAGAAAATTACATAAGTAAGGGGAATTACAAAATTAAGGGGGAAAGCTGCTCTTTTGAATGTGTGTGTATTGGGGCACCAGTTGGTTAAGCATCCAACTTGGGCTCAGGTCATGATCTCACAGTTCATGGGTTCAAGCCCCACATCGGGTGCTGACAGCTCAGAGCCTGGAGCCTGCTTAGGATTCTGTGTCTCCCTCTCTCTCTCTGATCCTCCCCCACTCACACTCTATATGTCTCTCTCTCAAAAATAAACATTTAAAAATTTAATAAATAAAAATACATAAATAATTTAAAAAGAACTTTAAATGTGTGTTTATCATCATATTAACAAAATGAAGGATAAAAATCATATGATCATCTTAATAGATGCAGAAAAAAACATATGACAAAGTACAACATCCATTCATTACTAAAACTCTCAACAAAGTGGGTTTGGAGAGAAGATCCCTCAACATAATAAAGGCCACATATGAAAAATTCACAGCTAACATCCTATTCAATGGGGAAAAACTGAGAACTTTTCCTCTAAGATCAGGAACAAAACAATGATGTGTGTTTACTCTCACAGCTTTTATCCAACATAGTACTGGAAGTCGTAGCCACAGCAATTAGATAAGAAAAAGAAATAAAAGGCATTCAATATGGTAAGGAAGGAATTAAACTGTCACTATTTGCATAATACTATACTTAGAAATATACTTTAACATAATACTGTACATAGAAAACCCTAAAGACTCCATCAAAAAACTATTAGAAGTCATTAATGAATTCAGTAAAGTTGCAGGATACAAAATTAATACATAGAAATCAGTTGCATTTCTATACACTAATAATGAAGTAGGAGAAAATGAAATTAAGAAAACAATTCAATTTACAATTACACCAAAAAGAAAAATACATAGGAATAAACTTAACCAAGGAGGTAAAAGACACATACTCTGAAAACTATAAAACAATGATGAGAGAAATTGAAGACAACACAAGCAAATGGAAAGATATCCCGTGGTCACTGATTAGAAGAGTTGATATTTTCAAATGTCCATACTACCCAAAATAATCTACAGCTTCAACACAATCCCTATCAAAATGTTAACAGCATTTTTTCAAATAACCAGAACAGATAATACTAAACTTTGTATAAAATGACAAGATTCCAAATAGCCAAAGCAACCTTAAGAAAAAAGAACAAAGCTGAAGATATTACAACTCCAGATTTCAAGATATACTACAAAGCTATAGTAAGCAAAAGAGTATAGTACTTGTACAAAAATAGACATATAGATGGATGAAACATAATAGAGAGTCCAGAAGTAAATCCTGATGTTTACTCTATAAAAAGGAGGCAAGAATATATACAATAGAGAAAAGACAGTCTTTTCAATAAATGGCACTGGGAAAGCTACATGCAAAAAAATGAAACTGGACCACCTCCTAACACCATACACAAAAATAAACTAAAAATCGATTAAAGACCTAAATGTGAGACCTGAAAGGATGGAACTCATTGAAGAGAACATAGGCAGTAATTTCTTTGACATCATCCAGAATAGCATTTTTCTGCATATGTCTCCTAAGGCAAGAGAAATAAAAACAAAAACAAACAATCAGAACTACACCAAAATAAAAAGCTTTATCACAGTGAAGGAAACCATCAATGAAATGAAAATGAAACCTAAGTGGGAGAAGATATTTGGAAATGATATACCTGATAACAAGTAAGTATCTAAAATATATAAAAAGACCTCTACAACTCAACACCAAAAAAGAAAAAGAAAAAACCCAAATAATCCAATTAAAATAGGCAGAGGACCTAAATAGACATTTTTCCAAAGAAGACATGCAGATGGTCAACAGACACATAAAAACATGCTTAACATCACTCATATCAGGGAAATACAAGTCAAAACCACAATAAGATATCATATTACACCTGTTAGTATGGTTAGAATAAAAAAGACAAGAAATATGTATTGGAGGATGTGGAGAAAAAGGATCCCTCATGCACTGTTTGTGGGAATGTAAATTGGTACAATTGTGAAAAACACTACGGAGGTTCCTCAAAAAATTAAAAGTAGAAATACCATATGATTCAGTAATTCCATGACTGGGTATTTACCCAAAGAAAATTAAAACCCTAATTTAAAAAGACACATGCACCCCTATGTTTATTGCAGCATTATTTACAGTAGCCAAGACATAGAAGCAATCCAAGTGTCCATTAATAGATGAATGCATAAAGAAGATGTGGTATAAGTGGGATATTATTCAGTCATCAAAAAGAATGAAATCTTGCCATTTGCAATGATGTGGATGGAGCTAGAAGATATTATGCTAAGTGAAATATACCATCAGAGAAATGCCATATGATTTCACTCATATGTGAAATTTTAAAAACAAATCAGAAGAATGTATGGGAAGTGGGGGGAAAGAGAAGAGAGGGAAACAAACCACAAGAGACTCCTGTGGGTAGGAGATGGGCTGGCTAGATGGGTGATGGGTACTAAGGAGAGCACTTGCTGTGATGAACACTGGGTGTTGTATGTAAGTAATGAATCCTGAATTCTACTCCTGAAACCAGTATTGCACTGTATGTTAAGTAACTAAAATTTAAATTTAAAAAAGGAGAGAGAAAAAAAGGAAAAAGAAAAAATAAATGTCTGGTACAATTCAACAGAGAAATAACAGACAAAAACCACTAATTTGAAAAGACATATACATCCCTATGTTTACTGCAATGTTATTTACAATTGCCAAGATATAACAGCAAACCAAGTGTCTATCCATGAATGGATGAATGGATAAAGAAGATGTGGTATACAATGGAGTATTATTCAGTCATAAAAAAGGATGAGATCTTGCCATTTGTGGAAGGACTTGGAGGGTAATAAATGAAATAAGTCAGACAGAGAAATACAAATACTATTATGATTTAACTTATACGTGAAATCTAAAAAAAAAAAAATGAAGAAACAAACAAAAAGAAAAAACAGACCCATAAATACAGAGAAGAAACTGATAGTTGCCAGAGGGAGGGTAGGTAAAGGTGTAGGTAAAAGGTGTGAAGGGGAATAGGAGGTATAGGCTTCCAGTTGTAAAACAAGTAAGTAACAGAAATAAAAAAAATACAGTATAGGGAGTACAATCAACAGTAATAGTGTAGTATGCCGACAGATGGTAGCTATACTTGCAGTGGGCATAGCATAATGTATAAACATGTTGAATCACTATGTGTGCACCTGAGACCAATGGAACATTGTGCATCAGCTATACTTCAACAACAACAAAAAATGAGTATAAAAAATAAAATAGTAAATCAATATGTATGTATTAGAAACATTAATTTTTTTATGCTTCCTCTCAGGTAAAACTCAAAACCAGAAAAAACTAATCCATGGTAAGGGCACCTGGGTGGCTTAATCAGTTAGGCATCTAACTCGTTTTTGGCTCAGATCTCGCAGTTCATGGGTTTGAGCCCTGTGTCAGGCTCCATGATGACAGTGCAGAGCCTGCTTGAGATTCCCTCTCTCCCCCTATCTATCTGCCCCTCTCCAGCTCTTGCATACAAGCTCCCTCGCTCTCTCTCTCTCTCTCTCTCTCTCTCTCTCTTTCTCTCAAAATAAATAAACTTAAAAAAACTAGTCCATGGTGACAGAAATCAGAGTCTTGGCAATAATTTTTGGATATGATACCTAAAGCACAAGCAAATACAAACAATAAACAGGTGTGGTTGCATCAAACTAAAAAACGTCTGCACTGTAAAGCAAACCATCAATAAAATGAAAAGGCAACTTATGGAATGAAAGAAAATATTTGCAAATCATACATCTGATGAGGGGCTAATAGACAAAATATATAAAACTCCTACAACTCAATAGTAATAACATAATAATAATCCAAATGAAAATGGGCAAAGGACATGAAGAGTCATTTTTGCTGAAGAGACAAACGGCCAACAGGTATATGAAAAGGAGGTCAACATGACTAATCATCAGGGAAACATAAATCAAAACTATTTGAGACATCCCTCCATGTCTGTTAAAATGGCTATCAACAAAAAGACAAGAGATAACAAATGTTGGCCATAATGTGGAGAAAAGGGAGTTGCTCTTTACTTTTGATGAGAATATAAATTGGTGCAGCCAATGTGGAAAAGAGTGGGGAAGTAAAAAAATTAAAAATAGGAGTACCATATGATCCAACAATCCCACTTCTGGGAATATATCCAAAGAAAACAAAAACACTATGTTGAAGAGATATCTGCCCCCTATCTTGTCCATAACAGCATTATCTATAATATACAAGACACGGAAACAACCTAAGTGTCCACTAACAGATGAATGGGTATAGAAGTCGTAGTATTTATGGGGCGCCTGGGTGACTCAGTCGGTTGAGCTTCCAACTTCAGCTCAGGTCATGATCTCACAGTTCGTGGGTTCGAGCCCTGTGTCAGAGTCTGTGCTTATAGCTAGCTCAGAGCCTGGAGCCTCTTTGAATTCTGTCTCTCCCCCTTTCTCTGTCCCTCCCCTCCTCGCACTGTCTCTCGCTCTCTCTCGCTCTCTCTCTCTCTCTCAAAAAATAAATAAAACATTAAAAAATGTTAAAAAAAAAAAAGAAGTTGTGGTATTTATATACAATAGAATACTCCTGAGCCATTAAAAAAAAAGAAGGAAACTCTGCTATTTGGATGACATGGCTGGCCCTTGAGGTCATTACGCCAAGTGAGATAAGTCAGACAGAAAAGACAAGTACCATATGTTCTCACTTATATGTGAAATTCAAAACAACAAAAAACTCATAGAAACAGAGATCAGATTTGTGGTTACCAGAGACAAGGAAGAGGGGACCATGGGGTGGGAGGGATTAGACGAAGGGGGCCAAAAGGTACAAACATCTAGCTATAAATAAGTACTGGGATGTAATGCACAACATGATGACTGTTGCTAACACTGTTGTATGGTATTTGCGAAAGTTGTTTTGAGAGTAAATTATAAGACATCTCACTGCAAGGAAAAATTTTTTTTCTTTTTTTCTCTTTGTATCTATATGAGATGATGGATGCTAATGAAACATAGTAATCGTTTCATTAGATAGATAGATAGATAGATAGATAGATAGATAGATAGATAGATAGTGAAATGATATATGCTATATATCTTAAACTTATACAAGGCTGCATGTCAATTATATCTCAATAAAAGTGGGGAAAAAAAAAGAAATGAGAACAGGAGTTGCCTGTTGGGGAGACAGGGTGAAGTTTTACTGGAAGAAGTCACTGGGGAACTTTTCAGAATGATGAAAATGATTACCTTGACTGGGGTGCTGGTTACCCAGATGTATTCATTTATTAAAACTAATCTATAGGTATAAATAGTATATTTAATGATCTTAAATGGTATATTTAAGATCTTCACATTTCTCTGTATGAAACTTAATTCATTTTTAAAAAAATAACCACTGTGGGGGCTGGCTGGCTCAGTGGATGGAGAGTACAATTCTTGACCTTGGCGTTGTAAGTTCAAGCCCTACATTAGGTATACAGATTACTTAGAAATAAAATCTTTCAAAATAAATAAACAACCACTGCAATCATGGAAATTTTGTATCCTTTATATACATATAATACAAATATTATAAATATACTCATATATGATGCTTATTAATAATATATATAATTGGTATATGTATAAGAATACTGACCAATAACAGCACAACAGGTAAAAATAAGCAATGCCAAAAGAAGGTGCAAGCCTAATAAAATTTTATTTCCATTTTCTGTTATAATATTGTTTGAGAAAAATATTTTTTAATGTTTATTTTTGAGAGAGAGAGAGAGAGAGAGACTGAGTGCAAGCAGGGGAGAGGCAGACAGAGAGGTAGACACAAAATCTGAAACAGGATCCAGGCTCTGAGCTGTCAGCACAGAGCATCACATGGGCTCAAACCCATGAACCATGAAATCATGACCTGAACCGAAGTCGGACACTTACCAGACTGAGCCACCTAAGCACCCCAGGAGATATTTTTTAAGGAACAAAAATTCAATACCTGTCTTCTTCATGATGCTGGTATTTTGTGCTACCTTTCCAGGAAATGGCCAACTTCTTGTACCAATATTCCTGAAGACAAAAGCAAGAGATTGGTGCAGCATCCATGAATGCGCTATGCCACCCAAATTCCCAACTTCCCGCCAGGACTGAGATACTCAACCCCCACCTGCCCAGGAGTGTTGGCTGTTGAGGGTACCCAGCTCCAAATCCCCTCCAACCTTGATCACAGCCAAAGAGAGTCACTTGCCCTGGGTTATGCCAGGGACCTGCACCAATAACTGTGAGGTACAAGACCCTAAGCCCTTGCCTCACTCGACTCTGACGGATGCTCCTGGCTTCAGTGCTTCCCATGAGAACAGCCCCGCTGCCGTCACTCCCTCAGAGAAGCTGTTGCTGAGAGTAGTCCCATAATCCTGCATACAATCTCCAAGAAACTCAGAGAACAACTGGTTTCCCCAACTGGTACCATTTTGTAGACCTGGATTTCCATTACCATAGCCTTGCCAACAAGGCAAAAGGAACCACACAGCCAAAGTATGACACCTGAAGAAGGATGCACAGAATGGCAGAGGATGGAGTGAAGAATTAGGAACTTACTTACTCCTTTGTCCTGTCTCCTGGAACATATAAAGTCTATAGGAATGTCTCAAGAATGAGTAAACAAATAGGTAATTTACATCTATATCTTGTATAGCACTTCTCATACTGTAATCACAACAGAAGACCATTTGCATGAAAGGTCTGAGAACTGCTCCCTTCTGGATTTATAATAGTTCTTAAGTTTGAATATCTTAATGCCAAAAATTCTTTAGTTTGACAATGATCAAACTAAAGTCATTGCTACTTGCCAAAACAGATAAATGTCTGAAAAACTGTCAGAGATTCTGTTGCCATGACTCCATTGCAACGTCATGGCCACTGTCTACCAGAATCTGCCTTATCTGGGTAGCCGTCACCTTACCCACGCACCAGTCGTTCACGATCCACTGGATCATACCATCTCAGATAACACATGTTGTCAATCTTTACGGTGGTATGATTTCTGAGTGATTATTACTTTTTAATTTAAAAAAATTAATTATGGTAACACATAAAATAGACGATGTTAACCACTTTTAATTTTTTTAATTTTTTTTTTTGAGACAGAGAGACAGACAGAGTGTGAGCAAGGAAGGGGCAGAGAGAGAGGGAGACACAGAATCCGAAGCAGGCTCCAGGCTCTGAGCTGTCAGCACAGGGCCCGACACGGAATTCAAACTCACAAACCCTGAGATCATGACCTGAGCTGAAGTCAGATGCTTAACTGACTGAGCAACCCAGGTGCCCCAAATCTTAACCACTTTTAAATGTACAATTCAGTGATAGTAAGTACATTCACATTGTTGTGCAACCATCACTACCATCTATCTCAAGAGTATTTTCATCATCCCAAACTGAAACGCTGTACCCATTAAACTTCCCAGCTCCTGGTAATCTCTCTTCTTCTTTCTTTGTCTCTGATTTTGATTACTATAGGTCTCTAATACAAATGGAATCATATAGTATTTATCATTTTCTGACTGGTACATTTCACCTAGCATGTCCTCAAGATTCATCCATGTAGTAGCATGTGTCAGAATTTCACCCGTTTAAGTCTAAATAATATTCTACTGTATGTATATAGCACATTTTGTTTCTCCATTTCATCCACTGATGGACATTTGAGTTGCTTCCACTTTTTGGATATTGTGAATAATACTGCTATGAATATGACTGTATTTAAATATTTGTTCAGGGCACCTAGGTGGCTCAGCTGGTTGAACATCCAACTTCAGCTCAGGTCATGATCTCGTAGTTCATGAGTTCAAGCTCCACATCAGGCTTGCTACTGTGAGCCTGTCTATGCAGACCCCACTTTGGATCCTCTGTCCCCCTCTATTTGCCCCTCTCCCATTTGAACTCTCCCCCAGAAAATAAATCAATATTTAAAAATAAAATTAGATAAATAAATATTTGTTCAGGTCCCTGCTTTCCATTTTTAGGTGTATATAACCACAAGGGGAATTGCTCATTCAAACTGTAATTCTGTTTTGGGGGAGTTCTTTTTTAAGTAAGCTCTACACTCAACATGGGGTTTGAACTCAATGACCCCAAGATCAAGAGTCCCATGCCCTACCAAGAGAGTCAGGCTGGTGCCCCTGTTTTTATGTTTTTGAGTAACTGCCATAATGTTTTCCACAGTGGCTTTACCATTTTACATTTCTAACAGTGTGTGAGGGTTTCAATTTCCCCAAATTCTCACCAACACTTGTTATTTCCTTTTTTGAGAGTAGCCCTCCCAAAGGGCATACGTAGCATCTCATTATGGTTCTGATTTTCATTTCTCTACTGAGCTGTGATGTTGAGCATCTTTTCATGTGCTCATTGGCCCTTTGTTTTTATTCCTTAAGAAATATCTACTCAAGTCCTTTGCCCATTTTTTAATTGGGTTGTTTGGTTTTTGTTTTTGTTGAGTTGTAGGCGTTCTTTATGTTTCCTGCATATAACCCTTCACCAAATATATGATTTGCAAATATGTTCTTCCATTCTACTCATTGCCTTGTGACTGTCTGTTGTGTCCTCTGATGCACAGAAGTTTTAAATTTTGATGTAGTCCAGTTTATCTATGTTTCCTTTTGTTGCTTATGCTTTTGATGTTATATCCAAGAAATCATCACCAAATCCAATGTCATGCAGCTTTTTCCCTATGTATTCTTCTAAGTGTTTTATTGTTTTAGTTCTTACATTTAGATCTTTGATCCATTTTGAAGTAATTTTTTAGATATGGTATAAGGTAAGAGCCCAACTTCATTCTTTTGCATATCAATACCCAGTTTTTCCAAAACCATCTATTTAAAGGACTATCCTTTCCCCCATTGAATGGTATTGGTAACCCAGTTGAAAATCATTTGACCATATATGTGAGGATTTATTTCTGGGCTCTTTATGCCATTGGTCTATATGACTGCTTTAAGCAGAGTGATCACTTTTAAAATCCTTTTAACAGCTCTGTAAACAATTATGATGTTCAGTATCACAGATTAAAGGTCTTCCACTGTAATCTAATTCCATACACATTCCACCAAAAGGCTGTACATTCCTTAAGAGCTGAGGCCATGTCTAGCTGTCTTTGTAACCTTGGTGCCTGGCATTGTTTCTGATACATAGTAGGTGCCACCAAAACTATGTGACCCAAATGTCAAGATGCTAGTAGGCAACTTTTGCTCATCACCTGGCCACCTTGAACTGGGACTCAGCAATTCAATGCATTCTTAAAAGAGATTAAACTCCACAACATACTAATAAGGAATGCCTACTTTACTGAAGAATTCTTGGGAAGGCAGGAAAGTTTATATTGCACACAATATGGCAAGACTTCATAAAACTCCTTTAAATATTTCTCTTCTTTTTCCTCAGTCTTCTCCCTGCTGCTACTTCATTTCCCTTCCTTCTTTTTGTCTTCCTTTAATCCAACCTCTAAAAAATATGCTCTGTGGTCCCAAAACTATTCAGTTCTCAGCCTTACCATGCCAACCCACTCAGACAAAATAAGAGCCTGGTGGTTGGTTAATGGAGCAGAACCACCTATCTATTGTTCTTTAAGCCTAATGCTTAGGAGCTCAACTTCACCCCACTGCAAGCAGCTGATCAAAGTGTTCACCCTCCCTACATGGGTTTTCTGGATCAGGGAAGGGGACACGAAGAGAGAGAAGAATCTACTAAGAAAATAAGACTTTTCTCCATTGGGTTACAAAGATCTATTGAATGAATGAATGAATGAAGATTATCACCATCAAGCTTTAGTCAGTGTGAAGACACCTGCCAGAAGCTGCAGTATTCCCTAATCCTACCCCTTTCTCCTGCTGGGCCCTGGTCAACCACTACTTAGTGAGCCCCTAGCTTAACAGAGACCACAACAAAGCTCTGAGTCTGAGATACAGAGCCGTCTGGGTCACTAAGGTATCACTGGCCCTGTCTTCTCTGGTCCTGTAGGTCTCTAATTCCTGGGCCTATCTGTCTTGCTGGGCCCTCCTTCATTGGCATCCAGGTTCCATCTGTCTTTCTGGTTTCTGGTCCATGTGAGTGCTTTGTCTATCATTACCTCCCCAATAGTGCTTCCAGCCCCACTCTGATCTATGCCACCTGGACATGGCCCTCTTCCACCCTAGTTTCACTGCTTCAGTACCAACAACTAGATGCTGATAAATGGGAGTGGGATGAAGAAAGAGTCTCCTGTTATTTAAACACTGACTGTTTCAGGTGTATGATTAAGGGCTCTTAACCAGCATGACTGGGTTGAATATTCTTCTGCCACTCACAAGATATGTGGCCTTGGATGAGTCAGTTGATCTCTCTGTTCCTAGGTTTTCTCATATAGTATATAGTGATAATAATTGTAAATAATATAGTAAATGCTCAATTCGTGTTCACTGTTGATATTATTGTGATTACTGCTCACATGCATTGATTTCATTTAATCCTCACAAAAATCTTGCAAGGTGAGTACTATTCTGCCTGCCTCATAGGTTTTAGAGAAAAGGAAACTAAAGTTCTGATAAGGTAATTCACCCATGGTTACAGAGCCAGTAAGTAATGGAAATAAGATCTAAACTTGGTCTCTTTGACCCCCAGACCCCATGCCCTTTCCATGATGCCAGGCCTCCTCCAAAGGCAACTACCTCCAAGGTATGGAGTGGTCAAGTCTTCTTGAGGAAGAGTAAGGGGCTAGAGGCCACCAGCTGGGGCAATTACTTTTTGTGGCATGTTCAGGAAGTAATGAAGGGAAATGAAATGAGTCTTAAACCAGATTTAAAATAAGCAGCTCCACCTTGCAGTACACATGCAGGAAATCCTCAATGCCCTCATCTGAAAAATGGGAAGGATAATACAGTGTTTTTAACAATAACAACAACAGTCCTGTGTGGGGAGCACATGTGAGAGAGCAGTAAATTAGTAAGCAGTGTAAACCATGTGAAAGTACTCTCCGTATTGTGGCACCACAAATCGAAGATTACTGTTCCAAAGTCAGTGTGGGATAATGGAAGAGAGATAGCCTTTGAATCCAAAATAAATGGGGTCAAATCATAGTATCTGGGTATTCTGGGTAGGTCATTTCACTTCTCTGAGCCTCAGTGTCCTCATGAATGAGAATTTATCAGACTCTCAGTTGCAACTGATAGAAAATTGTGCTCAACAGGCATGTGAACAAAAAGGGAGTTGATTCTGATTCGAAGTATTCCAACTAGAGTTTAGGCATGCAAACAATGTTGCCAAGTCACAGGCTCTTTCTTAAACTCTTAACTGTTCTCCTATGCATTGTATCATTCTTAAATGATAGCCACCCCCACCGCCACCAATACATCAGGATTACATGCAGCCCCCTAAACAACCACAGAGCAGAAAACTTCTTTACTCTCAAAGTTCCAGAATTAATTCTCATTGACCTGGCTTAGAGTCTGTCCCCAGACCAATACTGAAGCTGAGAGATAATAATATTCTGATTGATCATACTCTGGAGTAAGAAGAGTGAGATAAACCCCGTTAGAAAACTATAAGGTGAGGGGCACCTGGGTGGCTCAGTTGGTTAAGCATCCGACTTCAGCTCAGGCCATGATCTCATGGTTCAGTGGTTCAAGCCCCACGACAGGCTCTGTGCTGACAATTCAGAGCCTGGAGATTGCTTCAGATTCTGTGACTCCTTCTTTCTGCCCCTCCCCCATTCATGCTCTGTCTCTCAAAAATAAATAAAACGTTAAAAAATTTTTTAATTAATTAAAAAAAAAACAAGGTGAGAATGGTGCGGAGGACTGATTCTCCAAAAGACAAAATGCTATTACCTGAAAATTGGGCAATGGATGCCAGGCCAGCAGCAATAGATGTCCATAATAGAGGATGTGATGGTCACATGGTGGAGTTGTCTCCAGGCTGAAATAAGCCCTGCAAATAAGTAGGTAATTGTGGTGATTATAGAGGAGGCCAGGGCTCTGCAAAGTAAATTCTGAGCTACTGTTAGCCCAATGAGAAGTAAAATGAGCACCCTGACCGAGGCAAATGCAGAAGGTCTCAGGATGGGTAGTAAGGTGTTGGATCCCATGCTGGACTGGTGCTAGGGCAAAAGTCAAAGTCAGCCCACAAGGGGCAGAGTTTAGGGCTCAGAATAGGCAGGTAACAAGATATGGTCGGGACTGCAGCCAAGAAGCCAATGCTGGTGAAACTGTGGGTCTGGCTTTTGGTTGAGTGGACAGCTTGTCCCCCTAAAAAGGCCAGGCCCAGCAGGCAAAGAAAACCATAGCAACCACAAGTTAAGGAAGACAGATGAAAAGCCTGTAAACACAGCTTCCAGCCATGTGGCATAGCTTTGGGTTCCTAGGAGACAGCCACATAAAGACCAGTCTGGCTCATGGCGACCAGGCAAAAGGGACTATTTCTGGGCTCAACTGTGGGCTGACACAGAGTCTGCAAACCAGACAGGCAGACAGGCAGTAGTACAAACAGACATCACGGCTGCAAAACCAGAGTTTTCCTATGTTGCACTTCTATTTGCTCACGTGTGCATAGGGGCCAAGTTTGCTCTCTGCCCACACTAGTTGGTGCCCACCCCACTTCCCATCTCCAGGCAAACTTCCGACCCAGCCTCAGCACTGTGTGGCAGGCAACCATTTAGAGTGGTTGCAACTGTGAAACCCTACTAAGGAGCTCCGTGTTGCTCTGTCATAAATAACCAGCTGCCTTGTGCAATTTCCTGAGCTGTGCAATCAGCAATGACAATCTGCCTTTCCATCCATCACCAGGCAGTGACTGTGGGTCCTCAGCAGGATGCTGATAACTCCATTTTTCAAGGCTGTGGCCAGACCCACTTTTCACCACTGGAGAGTTCACCATTACTCTGCAATGGCGGGTATGACAGTGCCCACCCAGAACAGACATTTAATAGGATATAAAATCTTTCTCTCCAATTCCATTTTCCAAAGAGAAAAAAATCAGCAAACTCTTTTTGCCTGATAAATACTTGAAATTTTAGGTGCACAAAACCCAAACAGTAACTATGGCAACACAAGCCACTCCAGTAAGACTAACACAGATTATTTCCAGCACAATAGCCTGGCTTGTGCTCAGAAAGCAGAGGTAATGTTGGCTGAAAGCAATTCCTGAATTGGAGGGAGGGGGATAAAATCCTCCGACAGTGGAAGGTTCATGCTTGAGTTTCTGGTTTCAGGCCTCTAGGATTCAGTGGCAAGATGAATTGACTACTGGATTAATATCTTGCCTCTCCACACTAATGAGCTGGCAGCGTCTTCATCCTCTGCTTGGGCTTCTTCACTTCCAACCACAAAGCCATTCAAACCTCGGGACTGATGGTAATGGCACAAAGAATATGAGCTCTGAAAATTACAGAATCAGACATTTGGACCAGATGCCAGGGCTCACCCAGCCTGGGAGACTCCTGAAAACAAGAGAATGTGCTGTATGTCTTACACAGGGTTGAGGACGTAGTCCATGGTTGGTAAAGCTCTGTCCAACCTCATTTATTTCATAGGTGGGAAAAATGAGACCCAGGAAGCTTAGGAGATTTGGCCATGGTCACTGAGAATCAGAAGGTGACATGGACTCCTGGTTAAGGCCACTGGCTGTAAGGTCAGACTGAATGGGGTTTGCATCCTGGCTATTAGATTCCAGGCAACTCGGTTAACTTCACTGATCCTGATTTACTTAAGAATAGTACATATGCTGATAATAATAAAAGTGCCTACCTTTTAAGATTGTTATAAAAATAAATGAAGTAAATGGGCACCTGGGTGGCTCAGTCAGTTAAGCGTCCGACTCTTGGTTTCGGCTCAGGTCGTAATCTTGCAGTTTGTGAGACAGAGCCCCACATCAAGCTCCATGCTGACATTGTGGAACCTGCTTGGGACTCTCTATCTCCCTCTTTCTCTCTGCCCCTTCCCCACTCGCTCTTTCTCTCAAAATGAGATAAAATAAACCTTAAAAAAGAACTGAAGTAATCCATGTATGCAGCACATAATATGTGCCCCCAAAATAATTGCTGTTATTAATGGCAAAGCCAGAACTAAACCAATTACTCCTCCAGAACACTTGTGCACAATGCAAGAAAAAATCCATTCACCTCAATCCACAGTCCCACTTCTTTCCATATCCCATCTTCTTTGGACACAAACTGACCATTTATTATTTTTTTAATGTTTGTTTATTGAGAGACAGAGAGAGACAGAGTACAAGCAGGGGAGGGGCAGACAGAAGAGGAGACACAGAATCCTAAGCAGACTCCAGGCTCCGAGCTGTCAGCACAGAGCCCGATGGGGTTCGAACTCACAAACCGCGATATCACGACCTGAGCCGAAGTCGGACACTTAACCAACTGAGTCACCCAGGTGCCCCACAAACTGACCATTTAACCAGTTCAAATGTAACAGTCTTCTTTAAGACAGTGGTTCTCAAACAGTTTGTTTTAGGAGCCTTTTCTACACTTAAAACTTATTGGGGATTCCCAAAGAGTTTTCATTTTATGTCAGCTGTGCTGACAGCTCAGAGCCTGGAACCTGCTTCAGATTCTGTGTCCCCCTCTCTCACTGCCTCTCTCCCTGTTCACACTCTCTCTCTATTTCTCAAAAATAAATAAACATTGAAAAAAATTTTAACGAAATGAACTATTTTCCAAAACAAAACACTTAAGGAAAAGAGTGGCATTGTTTACATTTATGCAAATCTCTTCAATGTCTGGCTTGATAGAAGACTGTTATTCAAATCTGCTTCTGCAATACTCTATTGTGATATACTGTTTGAACTGAAGTATATGAAGAAAATACAGTTTCAGACAGGTAAATAGTCAGAAAAGAGAGGAATACTTAAATAGACTGTTCAGATAATTGTGAATTTTCTTCTTTGTTACTACTTCAAAACTCAGCAAGTGGTAGTTTCTTAAAGATCAGTTACAGGTAGAATCTGAAACCACATCAATGAAATTTTCATACTCTGTAACATTACAATCTCTTGGCTTATCATGCACTTTGAGTGGATTTTTTTAACTTATGCATTTTTTTATTGTTTATTTACTTTTGAAACAGAGAGAGAGAGTGAAAGGAAGAGAGGGGCAGAGAGATGGGGACAGATGATGGAAAGCAGGTTCTGCTCTGAGAGCAGAGAGCCCAATGCGGGGCTCAAACTCACAAACCATTGGATCATGACCTGAGCCAAAGAAAGTCAAACACTTAACCAATTCAGCCACCCAGACACCCCAAACTTATGCATTATTTTTTAACATCATGCGTTGGTCATTTGGAAAATATTGGCTGAGTTACACAGATTTTCCAAATGTTTCACTTTCACTATATAAGATCACATTCATTAACATCACCAGTAATCTCATAAGTCTTTAAGTATCAGGAAGCTGTCAAGTTCATAGTGACAGATATTCTGATTCTCACTTCAAGGCTTGAATTTGATCTTTGGTAACAAATACTATCAGTGTTTTCCTTCATAGGCTCATTTCAATTCTTTTTGAGAAATTTTCTACCACATACCCAAGCTGGAGTAACTACAGTTTTTGTTAAGTGATTTTTTTAAAAAAGGTAAAAACCATACTTTTACAAATATGAAATGATTAAATATAAAATATATTAAAGATTTCATTTAACTCATAATGAAAGAACCAGATAGATGTTTTAACCAAGTCAAAGAATAAGTCAGAGAAGCACAAATTTATAATGAATAAAAACATGTTGAAATGAATGTGCAAATGGCACAAAACTGGCTTTTTCATAGAGGGGAAATGGTGTCCCTCATGAGGCAGGATTCATTTGCATATCTATAGACAAGAACTCTTTTGCATTGTTATCAATTATCTACAACTTACAGGGTTGTAAAATAGCTCCATAGAATCATACTCAGCTAGGCATGTGCTAGAAACCACGCAGTTTTCCTATGAAGTTCAAATCTTCCCTATGGTCTTCTGTCACCCATTCTTTAAAGTAAAAATGCTGTTTTTTGGAAAAGAGCAGCTAGTTCTGCTCACAACTCAGCACAAATACACTCTATGAGACAATCATCCTACTTTGGTATGCAACACAAGTAACTCTAGTAAACTTTGGTGCCACTGCCTTATTTCTGCTAAGGTGTCAGCAAGTTTAGCTACTGTTGGTTTTACTCCATTAGTACAAATGTCAACATGGTGAAATGGCAAATAATAATCTTAGTATTCATCTAATACTCTTATATTAGTAAATAATTTTAACCTTGAGGACCCCCTGACAAGGTCTTGGGGACTCCTAAGGGTCTGTAGACCACACTTTAGAACCGCCGCCCTAAGATATGTAGTTGATCAAGGAAATGATCTAAGGAAGAATGAACAGGGGTACCTGGCTGGCTCAGTCAGAAGAGCATTGGACACTTGACCTCAGGGTTATGGGTCATGCTCCACATTGGGGGCATAGAGCTTATTTAAAAAGAAGGAGAGGAGATGGAGATGGAAATGGAAAAGCAGCAAAGCCAATTGAATAATCACTTCTTGTGGAGATTATCAATGAAAACCTAGGAACAGTGGCATGGAGTTCTGTCGGGGCCCGCCAAGTTTTCTGTCTAAGAGAGGCCTTACCATCCTATCAACCCAAGCCAGGCGCTCCAACATATGCTTCTGAGTTTGCCCATGACGGGAAAGAAGGTTTGGCAGGCCTCCAACCCAAGCCAGGCACGGTCCATTCCTTGCCTAATAGGAGCTTTTTAAAAATCAGTTTTAAAGGGAGGAGCTGTCGGGGCCGGGCCGCCAAGTTTTCTGTCTGCCTCAGGCAAGGATTATCACTCTGTTGAGTGAGCCAGTAAACAAGATTTGCATCTGGAGGCTGGAGATTGCCATTTCCTGGTCAAAATAACTTTTGGCAACTGTCTTGCTGAGCTAGACGTGAGTGACCAAGGCACACAAAAGATCAAAACCGTATTCAGTGTTAGTTCTCCATCCCCCAAGATTGCTGAGGCAAAGTCGGGGCGCTTCTTTGATATGCATTCGACTCTGTAGCCTGCCTAGGTCAGCTTGCCTTGTCTTCCCCCCCTGAAGACTATATAAAGAACAGTTCTTTGAATAAACGCTCTTTTTCGCCTGATGGGAGAACCGTGAGTTCCCTCCTTACTCTTTGGGTCTCCCTCTCCTGCCCCCTTTTTCTCTCCCTCCCTCAGGAGAAGGACCCTCGACGATTCTCCGCCCTGCTGGTCGGGGAGGAAACAGGTACCGGATGAGTGCCCTGGCCATCGGTTACGACAATTGTCGGGGCTCAGTAAAGTAACGCGACCCTGAGCGTGGGTTACGACAGAGTTCGGGAAGTGAAAATTTTAAATAATAAAACCCACTAAAAGTTGGTATGCGCTGTTATTATCATATATTGGCATTTCCAAATAATGCCATGTGTGAGAGGAATTCCAAATAATGCCAGTGATAAAACACTCCTACCCTAATGGGCAGATCATCCCCACTGCTCCCAACCTGTATGCCACTGTCCAGAAGTATAGAGCCAAGTAAGACATAGGAATCCACTAGTTTTAGAAGCACAGACTGTACAGGAAAGAGGTGGAGTTCATTCCATTTCTCTTCTTTAAGTGACTACCTTAGAAAGGTTACATGGATGCTTGTCAAAATCCACAACTGATCAGTATCTTAGTCCTTCTCTCCCTGCAAAAAATAAGGATTTTAACTGTTCAATTAGTCACCTCCTCTCTCAAATTTTGCACCACTTGTATCATACATTTTATTTTTGTTTTTTTAACCTAACAACAAACACATTGTTATAGAATCAAAATTTTTTTAATCTATCCACGTATTTAGCACTTTCTTCACTTTTCATTCTTTCTTGTGTCTCAGACCTTCCTTCTGCCTAAAGCATATTCTTTAGAATTTCCTGGGGTGCATCCAACTTTGGCTCAGGTCTTACAGTTTGTAGGTTCAAGCCCTGCATTGGGCTCTGTGCTGACAGCTCAGAGCCCAGAGCTTGCTTCAGATTCTGTGTCTTCCTCTCCCTCTGTCCCTCACCCACTCATGCTCTGTCTCTCAAAAGTAATTAAAAATTGAAAAAAATTTTTTTAATTTCCTTTAGTGAGAGTCTGCTGGTGATGAATTCTCTCAGATTTTATCTACAGATGTCTTTATTTCCTCCTCTTTAAAAAATATTTTTGCTGGATATATAATCCTAGGTTTATAGTTATTTTCTCAACACATTTTAGATATTTCAGTGGTTTCTTTGATTGCTGTTGAGAGGACAACTGTCAAGATAATTGCCATTCTTTCAGTGTAATCTGTCTTCCCTCTGATTGCTCTAAGATCTTCTTTGGTGATCTACAGTGTCATTTATGATGTGTGCAAGTACAAATTTCTTCTTAGCTTTTTTCCCACATTATGTTTTATATAAAGTATAATTAACATGCATTGTTATATTAGGTTCAGGTGTATGATGGAATGATTCAACAATTCTGTACATTACTCAGTGCTCATCAAGGTAAGTGTACTCTGGATTTCTTTTTACCTCACTTGAGATTCATTGAGCTCCCTGAATGTGTGGGCAGGTGTCTTCTGCCAATCCTGAAACATCTTTAGCTATTATCTGTTTTGGGGGGAGGGGGTAATTTTTTTGTTTATTGACTTTTGAGACAGAGAGAAACAGAGCATGAGTGGGGGGAAAGGAGGAGAAAGAGAGGGAGACATGGAATCTGAAGCAGGCTCCAGGCTCTGAGCTGTCCGCACAGAGCCCAACACAGGGCTCAAACCCACAAACTGTGAGATCATGACCTGAGCTGAACTCGGACACTTTACCAACTGAGCCACCCAGGCACCCCAGCTATTATCTGCTTAAATATTGTCTCTCTATCTTTCTCTATATCATGTTTCTGTTTCTTTCTCTTTTCTTGTGGAACATCAGTTATTCATCTATTAAGTTGTTTCATTCTGTCTTCCAGATCTCTAGATGTCTCTTTCCTATTTGCTATCCTTTTGTATCTCTGTATTGTGTACTGAATATATTTTTTAGAGCTCTCTTCTTGGTTACTGATTCTTTCCTCAGTGTCTAATTAATTGTTGAATCCATAATTTTTCATCTCTTAAAATGTTTTTCAAATACATTCTGTCAGTTTTATAGTCTGATTATTTACTCATAATTTTATTTATTTCCTTAAACAGATTAAAATACTTCTGTGAATGATAATTCCACTATCTGTATCCTTTGTGGGTCTGATTCTGCTGTCTGTCTGTTGTTTCTGCTGGCTCAGTACTCATGTTTCCTTGGTTTCCTTAATGTATTTTATCATTTTTGAGTAGGAGCTGAAATCTCTTAGAAAATTCTCATGAAGATTTCCTGAGGGCCTAGAGAAGGCAAGTT
This sequence comes from Suricata suricatta, assembly GCF_006229205.1. Classification (NCBI taxonomy): domain Eukaryota; kingdom Metazoa; phylum Chordata; class Mammalia; order Carnivora; family Herpestidae; genus Suricata; species Suricata suricatta. The sequence goes on from NC_043711.1 coordinate 49,192,697, forward strand.
CCTCTAAGGGGATGTACACTGGGTTCTGGTAGGCACTTCAAGGGCACTACCAATCTAGCATCACTTGGGTGATTTGAATTTGTGTTACAGATCCTCCAAAGGGTTGATGTGTGGTTACAAATTGTCAGGGAAGAATTTTTTTTTTTACCCTCTACCCAGTCCCATTGTTCAACACAAGCAATTGTTTTTCCCTCCTATGACAGGTTTTTTTCCAAATTACCCTGCACTAAATCACCTTAACACTGAGCTATGGCCAGTTGAGGTCCCGATTTTATAGGAGGGCTCCTATTAGACCTTTACTTTGGGCAGGTTCTAGGTTTCATCTCCTCTCTTCCATGACTAAAGCCATAAAAAAACAAAAGCTCAAAAATCACCTAGTTCAGCATCTATGAAGCAAAAACCAGCTTTGAAAACTATTTACATTTCTTAGTTTTTGACCTTTGAGGATCCCTTAATAACTTGCTGGATTATGAACACATTTTTAACAATTTTTTTAATATTTATTTATATTTGAGAGAGGTCAGGGCAGAGTGCAAGTGGAAAGGGGCAGAGAGGGAGGGAGACACAGAATCCAAAGCAGGCTCCAGGCTCTGAGCCATGAGCACAGAGGATGATGTGGAGCTCAAACCCATGAACTATGAAATCATGACCTAAGCCAAAGGTGGACACTTAACCAACTGAGCCACCCAGGTGCCCCTGAACACATTTTTTAAATGGCTTGATGTATTATCCAGCACACTTAGCTGTTTCCAGCAGGAGGACCAGTAAACATAGTTCCTCCAAACTGCAAGAAATGAAAGTGCACATAAAAACATTTGGTGTATAAATGATGAATGCTCTAATGCTGATTGTGTGGAAAAGAAGTGAGGAAAGGCAAGGAGACTGCATCTGGATATATACCTGAAAACTTCAGTAGGGATTAGCCAATGAAGGGCCTTGAATATCATTCAACATTTAAACTTCATCTAGTAGGTAATGGAAGTGCTTCCAAATTTGGACCGTAAGACACGTAAGATATTTCATATATCAACATCTCAGGATTCTACTCCTTTCCCTTTTAAGCTGCATTTCTCACAGCGTGGCCAAATTCCACCTGCATCAGAACTATCTGGTTCATATATCAAAACCTGCATATTTCCAAGTCCCATCCCAAACCTGTTGAATCAGTATTCCCAGGGAAGGAGAGTGGGAAAGAGATCACTAGTAGACTGGGAAATCACTTTTTTAAAAGTAATTTATTGTCAAATTAATTTCCATACAACACCCAGTGCTCTTCCCCACAAGTGCCCTCCTCCATCACCTCCACCTCTTTTCCCCCCTCCCTCTTCAGCCCTCAGTTCATTTTCAGTATTCAATAGTCTCTCAAGTTTTGCGTCCCTC
>NC_043711.1:49194176-49208623 GCF_006229205.1 Suricata suricatta
GCGGCTGCACCAGTTTACATTCCCACCAACAGTGTAGGAGGGTGCCCGTCTCTCCACACCCTCGCCAGCATCTATAGTCTCTTGATTTGTTCATTTTAGCCACTCTGACTAGCATGAGGTGGTATCTCAGTGTGGTTTTGATTTGTGGAGAAATCACTTTTTAATGAGATAGAATAGAATATAAAAACTCACAGAGTGTGTCCTTTGCTATGAATATTATTTCATTAAACCTTTGTTTAGGTGTTAGAAAGTGTGTGTGTGTGAATATGTGTGGGTGTATGCTCATATACACACTAGGTCAAACTATAAAATGTTTTTCATGTATTAAAATTTTTAAAAAGTTAGAGAAGCAATGTCATAGAGGATGCCCTTTATCTTATTTTTAAGTAACCTCTACACCTAACATGGGGCCCAAACTCATGACCCCAAGATCAAGAGCCCACACGCTCTACCGACTGAGCCAGCCAGGTGCCCCAAGACGATGCCCTTTGTATTTTTTTTTTATCAGATTTTACCTGTAATTAAAATCTTGTGAGGAAAATGAATGCAGTATAATTTCTCCCTGAATAACCCTGCCCACAGCATTCTGGAACACAACTATATTTGTACATAAATCAATTAATTGTGGCATTTCCTGACTCAAAATGAAGTGATGAAAAGGCATCTCCATGAACCTGGTTATGGGTGGAAACATGTTGTTAATTGTCACCTATTCAAGAACTGTTTTCTCATTTTGCTCAAGAGATTACAAACCCTATGTTCTGGCTCTCATTACATCTCAGCAACCCTGTAGTTAGGAAGATGAAGTATCACAAAATCCTGGCACAATGAATTCGAAAGTACTGAGTGGGTCCCTTTGCTATGCAGAATTTTGTGTTGCTCCCACAAATGGTCATAGGTTGTAGGCTAAAATACCCTTTGTTACTTGGATACTTTTTCCCTTGTGCTTGCTCCAATGGGGTGCATGTGTGTGTGTTGGTTTGTGGCCTATTCTCTCAAAAAACCTTATACGCAAGGACAAATACAAACCTATGCATCCAAACCCATCCATCCACCAACACCAAACACAAAGATACACAGACACACAGACACACACACACACACACACACACACACACACACACACACACACAAATTGTCCTGAATATATTTCACAAATTCTGATAGTACATATAATGCCATTATGTTTTCCATCGCCATATACCTCCAGTACTGTTATCTTTTTCCTTTAAACTGAATCACAGTTCTGGGGTCGCCTGGGTGGCACAGTCCGTTAAGTGTCCGGCTCTTGATTTTAGCTCAGGTCATGATGCTATGGTTTGTGAGACCAAGCCCCTCATCAGCTTCCACACTGATAGCACGGAACCTGCTTGGGATTTTCTCTCCCTCTCTCTCTGCCCCTCCCCTTCTCTCTGAAAATAAATAAATGTAATAAAAAGTTTTCTTTTAAAAACAAAAATAACAAGTGTTAGTGGGGATGTGGAGAAAAGGGAAACTTCATGTGCTGTGGGTGGGAATATAAGCTGGTGCAGTAGGGACGTTCCTCAAAAAATTAAAAATAGGGGCACCTGGGTGGCTCAGTCGGTTAAGCCTCCGACTTCGGCTCAGGTCAGATCTCACATTCGTGGGTTCGAGCCACGCGTCAGGCTCTGTGCTGACAGCTAGCTCAGGGCCTGAAGCCTGCTTCCGGTTCTGTGTCTCCCTCTCTCTCTGCCCCTTCCCTCTCATGCTCTGACTCTCTCTGTATCAAAAATAAATAAAACATTTTTAAAAATTTAAAAAAATTAAAAATAGAAATGCCATTTTATCCAGTAATTCTAATTCTGGGTATGTATTCAGAGAAAGCAAAAACACTAGCTTGAAAACATTATTGCAACATTATTAAAATAGCCATGATATGGAAGCAACCTAAGCATCCATCAGAAGATGAATAGATAAAGATGTGATAGATAGATAGATAGATAGATAGATAGATAGATAGATAGATAGATGACATATATATCTCCACCCAATGGAATGTTATTCGGTCATAAAAAAGAATAAAATCTTGCCATTTGCAACAAAATGGGTAGACCTAGAGAGTGTTATGCTAAGTGAAATTATTCAAAGATAAATACCATATGATTTCACTTACATGTGGAATATAAAACAAACACACAAAAAAGACAGAAACACACTTATAAATAAAGAGAACACATTGCTGGATCCCAGAAGGGATGTGGTAAGGGTATGGGCAAAATAGGTGAAGGAGATTAGGGGATACAAACTTCCAGTTATGGAATAAGTCATGGGGACACAAAGTACAGCATAGTGGGGCACCTGGCTGACTCAGTCGGTAGCACATGCAACTCCTGATCTCTGGGTTATAAGTTCCAGTGCCACATTCAGTATAGAGATTACTTAAATAAAATCTTTAGGGGCACCTGCTTGACTCAGTCAGAAGACCATGTGACACTTGATCTCGAGATCATGAGTTCAAGCCCCACGATAGCTATAGAGATTACTTACATACATAAACAAACAAGCAAATAAATAAGAAAAACTAAAACATAAGTAAAATTGAGGCACTTAGGTGGCTCAGTCGGTTAACTACTTGACTCTTGATTTTGGTTCAAGGCACGATCTTAGGTTCATGAGATCGAGTCCTGTGTGGGGCTCCATGCTGGGTGTGGAGCCTGCTTGAGATTCTCTTTCCTCCTCTCTCTCTGCCCCTCCTCCACTTGCTCACATGCACGTGCTCGCTCATAAATAAATAAATAAATAAATAAATAAATAAATAAATGTGTCAGAAGGAGAACCAAGCTATTACACTCAAATTCCAACACCTTCCAAGGCTATGAACCTGAATGAAACCTATTCTCTTATTTTAAAAAGAGACTTCAATGTTTCTTTTTAAAGACCTACTAGGGGGGTACCTGGCTCATTCATTTGGTAAAGGATGCAACTCTTGATCTCAGAGTCATGAGTTCAAGCCCCACATTGGACATAGAGCTTACTTAAAAAACAAACAACAACAACAAAAACTGAAGACCTACTAGGATCAAACTGAGTCTTTTTCTGTGATGTTATCAAAAGGCACAAGAGACTGGAAAAGGAAGTAACTCTTTCAATAGTGATTCATTTTGTTTTAAGGCTGAACATGTATCTCTTAGAATCATCTCCTATTCCACTGATCCTTCAACTTTGGGAAAGACGCTATAAATCTGTGATTCTCAAACTGCAGCATACATCAGAATCACCTGCAGGACCTGTTAGATCAGGGGCCTCATCCCCAGTTTGAGTCAGCAGGTGAAGCCCAAGAAGTTTCCAGGTGGTGCTGATGCTTTGGTCGCAGACCACACTTCAGGGACCACTGCACATGACTCCTACACATCTCCTACAGCCCTGTTTAAGTGACCCTTCTTTCCTGCCCTCTCCATCCACATTAATCTTCCCTGAGTCACTTCTTGTCCATCTCACCAATTCTCACCCAAAGCAAACACTATCCTCCATTCACAAGTCCCATGCTTTGAAATACTTTTTATCTATCAGTCAGAACACACTTACGAAGTAATAATTTGTTTTCTCAGGTTTTAATCTTTAATCAAAGATAAGGGTAACTGCCAGTCCAAGTTTCCAGTCAGCGTGGGGTAACTGGTGTTTCTATACTGAGTTGGTATAATTCTAGCCCAGAGCAAAGAAACCTGATGTTTTAGTTTAATTAGCCTTTGCATCCAATCTCTGGTAAATACGAGTTTTTTTGGTTAGTCTTTTTGAAGTACCTAAAATAGCTCACAGCCATCCCTCCCTAGTCCCTCTCTTTACCCTTGTGGGGCTGAGAAGCTCAGGTTAGGACCACCTGGTGTCTATCACTCATTTGGTAATTAACAAGTGGTTGTTTTCTATCATTTCTCCTATTGTTGTCTCCAAAGAGCATGAAGGGGCTACATTTGACCCTTCTTATAAACCACACACAGTTCCTGCTCAAAGCTTTAGAATTAGCAACTGCCCTACTTGCCATCAAAAAAAAAAAAAAAATCAGAGAAAGAAAGCTATTTGTCTCATTTAGATATTTGATTATATTACAATTGTATCCAGGGGAGAGCAACACAATGAAAGAATATTTGCAGTAAAATAGACCACTAATGGAAATGGGAGGGTTAAACTCAAGTTACCCTTCAGGGAAAGAAAATGAGTCAACAAAACAATTGATTTCCAGCATTGGTAAAAACTCTTGAAAATAACTTACCTGAGTAAGTTCACCAGGATATGATTCCAATGGATTGTTCTCTCTGGTGCCTCCTGGAAGGCTGGTAAGGGGGAAATGTTTGAAATGAGTCTGACTGAATAACAGGCAGACAAACTGAGTACTTGCAACGATGGTAAGATCTCAGTGGATCAGAAATTCCTCTGCCTTCCTCAAGAGTGACTCTTTCTTTTTCCAAAACTCTACTTAAAGCTCTTGTCCTCCTAGAGTCCGTCCCTTCTGGTAATTACCACCACTCCCCCCCTACCTGATTCTGGTCACATTTTATTCTGAATTCCCTTAGCAATATGGACTCATTACATGTTGCACTGAAACCGCTACTGAAGCTTTCCCAAGTGTGTGTGTGTGTGTGTGTGTGTGTGTGTTTAAGGTCCCCTTCTTCCCTCCAAGAAATAGCTCCCTATTCACCTCTGACAAAGACCCAAACTTGACTATGATCATGTCTTTATTTTTATGGCCTTGCTTATGTCAGGCATCTTCTTTCAAAGTGCCAATAACAGTAAGCTGTTACCCGTCATTAATCTTTTGGTGTCCCCTCCTGCCATTTGCTGATGAAAGAGACGCTCAAATATTATTGCTAGCAATGCTTTGGATAGTTACACCAAAAAAATGCCAAGGAGGTCTTTTGACTACTGATGACTCTGGAAAAGACGCTAAAAGTGTTGTTGTTTTGCTTGTTCCAAAGACTTATTAGATTTAGCTAATTATGCAGCTTATCAAAGTAGAAGGTCTTATGGGTGCCACGTGATGGTCTACCTCATCATTCATGCCTGATTGAATAACAGGGTTAAAATCCAAGGAGTTCCTCCTCTAATGAAGTCCCTGCTCTGGTCTGTTGCTATGGAAACTTACAGCTATAGTCCAAAATGACAGCAAACATATTAAATATTGCTGCAAATCCATTTTCTTCCTTTTTAGTGACCTCAGAGCTAAAACTGTATTTGATAGCATACAAGTTTAAAATTTGTTTTAATGTTTTATTTATTTTTGAGACAGAGAGAGACAGAGCATGAGCAGGGAGGGTCAGAGAGAGAAGGAGACACAGAATCAGAAGCAGGCTGCAGGCTCTGAGCTGTCAGCACAGAGCCCAACACAGGGCTTAAACCCACAAATGTGAGATCATGACCTGAGCCAAAGTCGGAGGCTTAACCGACTGAGCCACCCAGGCGCCCCTAGCACACAAGTTTAAAAGGAGTACTGTGCCTGCTATTTTTTTCTTTTCTGACATGGAAGCCAATCGTACTTATATTCTCTGGCACAGGGGCATCCGTATACCAAACACTGAAAAAAATACTTGAGGGAAATTAGTTATACATGGTCGATTGACCACACACATTTATTGTCTCTTTTTCCTGAGATTCCACTAAAATGACAGTAAAGAAATAGAAAAGGAGGAGTTCCTGGGTAGCTCAGTTGGTTAAGAGCCCAATTCTTGGTTTCAACTGAGGTCATGGTCACAAGGTTTTGTTGATTCAAGCCCTGCGTCAGGCTCTCCACGGACAGTGCAGAGCCTGCTTAGGATTCTCACTCTCTCTGCCCCTCTCCTACTCACGCTGCCTCTGTCTCTCTCAAAATAAATAAACTAAAAAAAAGAGAGAGACTAAAAAGGAATATGTCCTGTTAAACCACAAAAATTCAACTGAGTAATTTAAAAGATCAAATTGCTTTCTTGAATGATTCATGAATCAGGCAGCAGAGCAGCCCATCTAGCAAACAGAAAGAAACTCTACTGAGCTACAGAAAAGGAAAGTTTTTTTAAAGGCAAAGGGGGAGAGGAAAAATATTATTAGCAAAGAATGCATTGTTTTAGGCAAGGTTGCCCTCCTAAGGGGAATAAAAGGAACCTATCAGTAAATTTTCTAGTGCTGATCAGGAAATTCCTTGCTCACTGGTAAAGGTTACATTCCTGGAGGGGTTGAAACAGCAGTTAAGTTAGGTATTAAGTCTGGTTTGTTGACATGGGACCTTAATATACGTGACTCCATTTTGGGCCTGTTGTTTTCTTTTTAACAGTTCACACAGACAATAAATAAATAAATAAATAAATAAATAAATAAAATTAGAAATGAAAGTAGGCAAGTGATTCCCATTCTTCTTCTTCTTCTTCTTTTTCTTTTTTTTTTTTTGCTCTTTTTTTTATTGTGGTAAAATATACATAACATAAAACTTACCATTTTAATCATACTTAAGAGTATAGTTCAATGACATTAACATTCACATTGCTATGCAACCATCCCCACTATCCATCTCCAGAAAATTTCCATCTTCTCAAACTGAAACTCTGTACCAATTAAGCAACTCCCTATTCCCTCCTCCCCTCTGCCATGGTAACACTACTCAATTTTTTACGTCTCTAGATACGTAATACAAATTGAATCAATATATGGCCTGTTGTATCTAAGTTATTGCACTTAACATGTCCTTAAGATTCATCCATGTTGCAGCATGTATCAGAATTTTATTCCCTTCCCCCCATGCTAAATCAGATTATATTTTATTTTCAGCTTTATTGAGGTATAACTGACAGAATTTCATCCCTTTTTGAGGATGAATAATACTCTATTGTATGGATATACCACACTTTGTTTATCCATTAATCGATACATGATTTGGTTGTTTCTACCTTTTATCTATTGTGAATAACGTTGCCATGAATATTGGTGTACAAATATTTATCTGAGTCCCTGCTTCCAAAACTTATGTGTATATACCCAGAAGTGGGATCACTGACCCAAATCTTGATTCTATGTTTAACTTTTCGAGGAACTGTTGGACTGTTTTCTACAGCAGCTGCACCATTGTACATCCAGCAGTGTGGAAGTGTTCCAATTTCTCCACATCCACCCCAAACTTGTTTCATTTCTTTGGTTTTTTTTTTTTTTTTTGGTGTGTGTGTGTGTGTGTGTGTGGTTTTTTGTTTGTTTTTGTTTTTTGATAAATAGCCTTCCTCCTTGGTGTGAAGTGGTATCTCATTGTGGTTTTTATTTGCATTTCCCTAATGATTAGTGATGTGGAGCAGCTTTGCATGTGCTTATTGGCATTTGTTCTATTCATTTTTAAAAGATAGAAAGCAGATGGAGGGATATAACCATCTTAGCAGAGCAAGGGGGGTTATAGATGAAAAGCAAACTGATTTGCCCCACAAAAACTCTGAACAATTCAGGCTGAGACGCAGGGATGGGCCAGGGTAGAGATGAGGGCTGAAAAACCTCCTCTGCCTCAACAGCCAAGCAGTTACCCCTCTTACCCAGGCAGGAAAAGGGAAGCTTAATCCCTGGGAGATCTGCCCTGGGAAGGCGCTAGCTTCCTGTACAACCGGCAGAGTAGCCAGCAGGAGTGAGGTAAGGTCTGAAAAAGGGGAGATTTGGTAAGAGTGCATCCTGAGTAATGGGACCCCCAATATTGTACCTCAACTCTGCTCTCAAAATACAGGGAAAGCATGTGACTCCTAGGCAGAAGATGAAGGATTCTTCTCATAAAAAACTGAACCGCCTCAGTAAAAGAAAACCACATGGTAGTGACATCTGGGATACTCCTAACAAAACAGAAAGATCTCCACCAAAAGCCCAACAATGAAGGTCACCACTTGATAAGCTCTACCTATGTACACAGGGCTCGGTTTTGTGACTTACCCTAAAATATGAAGTGATAACTAATCATTACCAAACAGCTCAGAAAACCTCCATCATGAAAGACAGAGACCAAGACAAACCAAGAAAAAAAATTTGAACCAGGAAGAAATAGATGATGCCAGGAACAGAAGAAAGCTTCATATAAAAATTATAATACTCCAAGAGAGTTAAGTGAAGATATTGCATCTATCAATTTTTTAAAAATCAGGATATTATGAAAAACAAAAAGAGCTCTTGAAAATAAAAATGATCATCAATGTTAAAAAGTTAATAGGTTCAAAGTAATAAAAAGGCAAAGTTATGGAAAATAATTGGGGTAATGTAAGGATAAAAGATTGAGGGACTCAAGTGAATTCAATGCCCAAATAAGAAAGCAGAGGAAGAAAAAATTATAGAAGAAATAATTTAAGAAAATTTCACGGAACTGAAGGACGTGAGTCTCCAGTTGAAAGCACAATGAACCAAAAAAAACCAATCCCATGTTTTACAATACCAGGGACACACAGAAGAACTGTACATGTTCAGATACGTAAGTCACATACAAAGGAACAGGATTTTTTTTTTAATTTTTAACATTTATTTTTTTAATATTTAATGGGCAAATCTTTTTTAAACGTCTTTAATGTTTATTTATTTTTGAGAGACAGAGACAGAGTGTGAGTGGGGAAGTGTCAGAGAGAGAGGGAAACCCAGAATCTGAAGCAGGCTCCAAGCTCTGAGCTGTCAGCACAGAGCCCAACATGTGGCTCGAACCTATGGACTACAAGATAAAGTCGGGCGCCTAACTGACTGAGCCACCCAAGCACCCCTAACATTAATTTATTTTGAGAGCAAGAGAGACAGAGAGCGAGCAGGGGAGGGGTAGAGAGAGAGGGAGGCACAGAATCCAAAGCAGGGTCCAGGCTCTGAGCGGTCAGCAGAGTCCCATGTGGGGAATGAACTCACAAGTCGTGAGATCATGACCTGAGCCAAAGTTGGATACTCAACCGACTGAGCCACCCAGGTGCCCCAAGGGACAGGATTCTAAATGGCATTGGACTTCTCAAAAATAATTCTGGAAGCTAAGACCGTGGAGCATGCCTTCAAAGGAAAATGATTTGCAACCTAAGTTCTATATAGCCAAGCTGTAAATTCAGAGCAAGAGTAGAAAAAAAGACATTTTCAGATTAGTAAGAACTTGAAAAATGTATCTCCATGTACCATCTCTCAGAAACAATAGAAACCAGGGGCGCCTGGGTGGCTCTGCCAGTTGAGCATCTGCTTCTTGGTTTCAGCTCAGGTCATGATCCCAGGGTTGTGGGATACAGCCCCATGTCGGGCTCTGCACTGACAGCATAGAGTCTGCTTGGGACTCTCTCGCTCACCTTTTCTCTCTCTATGCCCCTCCCTTGCTTGCTCTCTCTCTCTCAAAATAAACTTAAAAAAAATAAACTTAAAGAAAGATTCTTTCTCTCTCCCTCTCCCTCTCTGTCCCTCTGCCCTTCTACCCTGCTCACACATGCTCTCTCTCTCTCTCTCTAAAATAAAAAATTTAAAAAAAAAGAAGAAGAAGAAAACAACAGAAACCAGAACAAGGGAGTAAAATAAGATATGGGACCCAAGAAACACAGGTTCCAATATACGAAAGAAGCAAAGAGGGGTGCCTGGGTGGCTCAATCAGTTAAGCATCCAACTTCGGATCAGGTCATAATCTCGCACTTCACAGGTTCGAGCTGTACAGTGTGCTCTGTGCTAACAGCTCAGAGCCTGAAGCCTGTTTTGGATTCTATGACTCCTTCACTTTCTACTCCTCCCCCGCCCATACATGCTCTCTCACTCTCTCTCTCTCAAAAATAAACATTAAAAAAAAAAAGAAGCAAAGATAACTGCCAGAGTAACAACAAGGTGTAAGGCCTAATGAAAAACTTGTCTATACTAGAACAGGAAGTCTCCCGAAAGCTCTAGAAAGTGTATCCATTTGAGTATGAAAAACTATTTATAGGCCATGAATGCTCCAACAGCAAAGAAAAGCAGGTACTTTGGAAATAATGCAAATAAAATGAAAAAAAATTATCAGCTTCAGGAAAAACAAAAAGTTATACAAAGAAGGAAATATAATCACAGTATACTTTTTGGCTTTGCAGTGGATAACAATTATATAAACATAATATAATAATCAAAAAATATTGTTTTAACAAAAATTATTCTTTGACTATAGGAATTTGCAGGAAAGGACAGGGAGGAAGTAAAAGACAGACATTTTAAATTTTTTTATTTATTTTTGAGAGAGAGAGAGACAGCATGAGCAGGGGAGGGTCAGAGAGAGAAGGGAGCACAGGATCTGAAGACAGGCTCCAGGCTCTGAGCTATCAGCACAAAGCCCCACGTGGGGCTCGAACCCACAAACCATGAGATCATGACCTGAACCAAAGCCAGACACTTAACCGACTGAGCCACCCAGGTGCCCCAAAGACAGACATTTTAATCTCAGATAACAACAACTTACAAGTTGATTTCTAAAATTAATAAATCAAAAAGCAGCAGTATTGGCATGTTATTTTGATATATGGCAATAAGTATCTTGATGGCTGCAATGGAAAGCTTTTAGAAAAATGATAGCTTAATGAGTCTTCTCTGACTTAGATTATTTTTGTGAGAATGGTCTAGATTTATTCTTCACCAGGTTCTCAGAGTCAATATGGAAACATAATAGCTAAAAGCACAGGTTCTAGATTCAGATTTCCTGAGTGCTCAGCATCACCAGCCACTTTCTATTAGTAGGGTAGATTCAGATAGGTTAACTCACTACTCTCCTCAATTTCCCCACATGTAAAATAGAAAACATACTGGTACCTTTCTAATAGAATCAAGGTGAGAATTAAATAATGCATACAAAGCACTTAGCATTCTACCTGGCACACTGTACATATTTGTAAAGTATTAGTCATCATTATTATCACCCTCATTAACGATTCTGTCAGGATATGCCACCTATCAATGTCCTTCTAAAAAGATCACTATGACAGAGCTATAGGTGAAGGAAACAGAACAAGTAACTGGAATTTAATCTCTGCTCAAGTTATAAATAGATCCTAAATGCAAAGCTAAGCAGGTTTGGTATCTTCCTCCACCGTGCTATTTTTCTCTTGGGACAAGAACCGAACACAGTTGTGGGTAATAGTAAAAGGAGTAGTTAATAAAGAAGCATAAAATCAGACTCAGGTCAAACTCCAGCTTCCCACCTAGTAACTACATGAGGATATGCTAATATCTTGATTCTATGGGCTAAATAGTGTCCTCTTAAAATGTGTACCTCTGAATGTGACTGTATTTGGAGACAGGGGTCTTTAAAGAGATAATTAAGGTAAAATGAGGTCATATTGTGGGCCCTAATCCACTACGACTGATGTTCTTATAAGAACAGGAGATTAGGACACAGATAAACACAGAAGAAAGACCTTGCGAGGACAAAGGAAGAAGATGGTTATCTGCAAGACATGGAGGGAGGCCTCAAAAGAAACCTACCCTGTCAATGCCTAATCTCAGATTTCCAGGCTCCAGAACTATGAGAAAACAAACTGTTTAAGCTACCCAATATAGGAATAGGTAGGAATATACATATGTATACCTCATGAAATCATTGGGAGGATTAAATCATCTAGAAAAGTACTAACACAGTGCTTGGCACTTAGTAGGTACTCAATTACTGTACACTGACATCATTATTATGTTATTATTATTAAAGATAATTACTCTGGTCTTTCCACAGTCCAGAAGCAAAGAGAGACGCTAAGTGACCAACTCAATCAAAATTATCAAAGCTATTATAAGGACTTCATACTTCATCTTCAAGTCTTTAGTTTTGCCCTCTTCAATCCACGCCCACAATGCTACCAGAACATCCCTTCTGGAATAAAAACGTAGCTGTGATATCTAGTATCCAAAGATGGCCTCAAACAATTCCAGCCTTCTCTATACACACAGGCCGATCAGCCCACCAGAAGTGAAACTTCCTATTCCCTCCCCATGAATCTGGGCTGTGCCTGTGATGAGTTTGACCAGTCTAACACAAAGGAAGAAACATCTGAGTACAGATGTTAAGAAGGCCTGGCAGCTCCTGAGCCACCAAGAACAGGCTACACTGTTGACAAAGGTCAAGAGGAAAGGTCCACAAGGACAAAGAGTGGTAGAGAAACCACATGAAGAAACACCAATGTGCCAGACACCCAGTCCCAAGCTGCAGTTCCAGCCTCCATCTCAGTGCTATTGATGAAAGACCCCAAGCCAGATCCTCAGAGGAACCACCCAGGTGAGCCCCAACCAACTCACAGAATCATGAGATATAATAAAATCATGTTGGCTAAACCAGAAAGTTTGGAGTGGTTTGTTATGAAGCAAAAGGTAACTGAGACACTGACGATGATATTGCTCCAATTAAAACCCTCTGTATAACCATAACCAAACTTCTATAACCTTCCCAAGCTGTGTGACTTGGGCAAATTACCTAATTACTCTGTGCATCATTTCTCCCAGGGTAGAAGTAATAACAACACCTTCTTCAAAGGATTGTTGTGAAGATTAAGAAACAATATATGTAAGACACTTGGAGGAGTATCTGGTGTATAGTAAGTGCTCAATATGTGTTAACTGTCACTATCATCATTGGTACTGCCCCTCTCCAGCCTCCTCCTCAACTACTCCCCAGGTGCACTCTGGGGGACAGTCATACTAAAATACTTTTCCCCCAACACATCACACTTCACAACTCCTTACCTTCGTACATTCCATTCCTTCTGCCTAGAATGTCCCTCCTTGCTCTGTCTGCCTAGAAAATTCCCACATCCTTACCTGAAGCCTTCTTGAATCTCCCCAGTCAGTGCGGTCTGCTCCTGTGCTCCTCAGAGTACCTATCTACCATCTCTGTGGAGGGGCTTCCCAAATTTTGCCACCTGTGTGGCCCTGACTGTCTCCCCAACTAGTCTCTGAGTTCTTTAAGGACAGAGTCCCTGCTTGAATAATGTGCCACTAGAGCATAACTTATAGCAGGCTCTTGATACATCTTTCTGGAAGGAAAGGACCCTGCTTTTAGACCACTGGTTTTCAACAGGAGTGGAGTGCAGAATGGGGAGCAATTTTGGTCCTCAGGGGACACTTGGCAATGCCTGGAGACATTTTTGGTTATCACATAACTGGGGGTCTGCTACTGGCATCTAGTGGATAGAGATCGAAGACTCTGCTAAACATCAGACAATGCACAGGACAACTCCCACAACAAGTAATTAGCCAGCCCCAAATGCCAGTAGTGCTGAGGCTTAGAAACTGTTAGAGAGGATGACATAAAAACAGACACATAGACCAAAGGAATAGAATAGAGAACCCAGAACTGGGCCCACAAATGTATGGCCAATTAATTTTTGACAAAGCAGGAAAGACTATCCAATGGAAAAAAGACTGCCTCTTTAGCAGGTGGTGCTGGGAGAACTGGACAGCAACATGCAGAAGAATGAAACTAGGCCACTTTCTTACACCATACCCAAAAATAAACCCAAAATGGCTGAAGGACCTGAATGTGAGACAGGAAACCATCAAAACCCTTGAGGAGAAAGTAGGAAACAACCTCCTTGACCTCGACCACAGCAATTTCCTACTCAATACATCCCCAAAGGCAAGAGAAATGAAAGCAAAAATGAACTATTGGGACCTCATCAAGTTAAAAAGCTTCTGCACTGCAAAGGAAACAATCAAGAAAACTAATAGGCAACCAATGGAATGGGAAAAGATAGTTGCAAATGACATATCAGATAAAGGGCTAGTATCCAAAAGCTACAAGGAACTCACCAACTCCACACCCAAAAAACAAATAACCCAGTGAAGAAATGGGCAGAAGACATAAACAGACACTTCTCCAAAGAGGACACACAGATGGCCTACAGGCAGATGAAACGATGCTCAACATCACTCATCATCAGGGAAATCAAAATCAAAATCACACTGAGATACCACCTCATGCTAGTCAGAGTGGCTAAAATGAACAAATCAAGAGACTATAGATGCTGGCGAGGGTGTGGAGAGACGGGCACCCTCCTACACTGTTGGTGGGAATGTAAACTGGTGCCGCTCTGGAAAACAGTGTGGAGGTTCCTCAAAAAACTATCCATAGAACTCCCCTATGACCCAGCAATAGCCCTGCTAGGGATTTACCCAAGAGATACAGAAATGCTGAGGCATAGGAGCACATGTACCCCAATGTTCATAGCAGCAATGTCAACAATAGCCAAAACATGGAAAGAGCCTAAATGTCCATCACCTGATGAATGGATCAAGAAAATGTGGTATATATACACAATGGAGTACTACATGGCAATGAGAGGGAATGACATATGGCCATTTGTAGGAAAGTGGATGGACCTTGAGAGTGTCATGCTAAGTGAAATAAGTCAGGCAGAGAAGGACAGAAACCATATGTTTGCACTCATAGGTCTAACAGGAAATATTCAGAATGATCTAGCTTCAAGAAAAGCAAGCAGTTAGTAGTGCTTAAGAAAAATTGATTCAGTATCTAATGGATAGTTGATACCTGTCACAACACA